>NW_025765115.1:1200000-1800000 GCF_003918875.1 Haliotis rubra | reverse complement strand
TCTTTGTCGTGTTGACAAAATGACGTTTGCATACTGGAAAGGACACGTGGCCGAAGAATTTTATCAGTGTAACGATGTGCCGTTAAATTGCCCTGGACATGGACCAAGTGTGTTCGACCGATGTGGGTGGGAGATTGCGGTCCACATCATTACACTCCACTTTCAAACCTGTCCACTTTCTGTATGCAGTTTCTCGCATAACGTTCCTAAACACGACTTCCGTTCGTACGGAGAAGCATAAAACGTAACTCGCCATTAAACCAAATAGATCACAATCGCTGTTGTATTCATACTGAGTCTGTATTCCTGACACCACTGACGTCGCCGCAGACAATGCTGATCAGTCAGAATGACGCCTTAAACTGGTCGTTTTGGGGCCAAAACCTGCCGCGCATGGACGGTTCCTTGCTGTCTGGGCCATAATCCTACTCAATCCTGATATAGCTGTAGACAGTAGTAGTAGATGTGTTCGTTGTGTGTCTATCATGTTAGTGACGAATCTGTATGAACCTGTCCTGCGCTGCAGGTGTAGCCGGTCGACCGGATCTGGGTTGGTCACCCTATCTGATAACGGTTCCATTGTCTTGTAAATGTGCTTGGCGATACGTGGAACAACGTGGCCACGACCGAACCCGGGTCGCCTGTCTGCTGCAGGCCGATGTGGCGTTGTTGCGCTGAGCATCTGTCAGTCGTGGCATGTTTACACCTTCATGTATAATTGTGATGATAGACAAATCAAAACCTGTCGCTATCACAGCCCAACAATTCATGTTTCATGTTCATTTCATGTTGATATGTTTGACCGCCACGCTCCATTATGGTTGCGTTTTTGCGTTTCCCTTACATTTTCGGTAATGTTTGGTTGTATTCTACCCGCAAAATCACTCCAAGCAGATATAAAAATTCATATTTGGTCTCCATTTTGTATGAAAATCACGAAAACCCAGTCAGCTCTACTTTTGAGTTTCTTTTTCGCAGAGTATATATACATGTCCGTCTTCTAGCCAGAGTCCACTAGCAAGTTACAGGCGACGCTTACTGACTATACAATATATAAGAAGACTGTTCGTTCAGATCAATAACGTAATGTGGTGGAAACGTTGAGAACTCTCCAAAACAAGCAACGGGAAATTAGTCGAGGCAACGAGCAAATAATTGAAGTAACGGGAAAATACTCGAAGCAACGAGAAATTAGTCGAGGCAACGAGCAAATAATTGAAGTAACGGGAAAATATTTGAAGCAACGAGAAATGAGTCGAGGCAACGAGCAAATACTTGAAGAAACGGGAAAATACTTGAAGCAACGAGAAATTAGTCGAGGCAACGAGCAAATAATTGAAGTAACGGGAAATATTTGAAGCAACGAGAAATGAGTCGAGGCAACGAGCAAATAATTGAAGTAACGGGAAAATATTCGAAGCAACGAGAAATGAGTCGAGGCAACGAGCAAATAATTGAAGTAACGGGAAAATATTTGAAGCAACGAGAAATTAGTCATGGCAACGAGCAAATAATTGAAGTAACTGGAAAATACACGAAGCAACGCGAAATTAGTCGAAGCAACGAACATATAATTGAAGCAACGAGAAATACACGAAGCAACGAGAAATGAGTTGAGTCAACGAGCCAATAATTGAAGTAAGGGGAAAATATTCCAAGCAACGAGAAATTAGTCGAAGCAACGAGCCAATAATTGAAGTAGCAGGAAAATACTCGAAGCAAGGAGAAATTAGTCGAGGCAACGAGCAAAAAATTGAAGTAACGGGAAAATATTCGAAGCAACGAGAAATTAGTCGAGGCAACGAGCAAATATTTGAATTAACAGGAAAATACTTGAAGCAACGAGAAATGAGTCGAGGCAACGACCGAATAATTGAAGAAACGGGAAAATATTCGAAGCAACGAGAAATTAGTCGAGGCAACGAGCAAATATTTGAAGTAAAAGGAAAATATTTGAAGCAACGCGAAATTAGTCGAGGCAACGAGCAAATATTTGAATTAACAGGAAAATATTCGAAGCAACGAGAAATTAGTCGAGGCAACGACCGAATAATTGAAGAAACGGGAAAATATTCGAAGCAACGATAAATTAGTCGAGGCAAGGAGCAAATATTTGAAGTAAAAGGAAAATATTTCAAGCAACGAGAAATTAGTCGAGGCAACGAGCAAATATTTGAATTAACAGGAAAATATTCGAAGCAACGAGAAATTAGTCGAGGCAACGACCGAATAATTGAAGAAACGGGAAAATATTCGAAGCAACGATAAATTAGTCGAGGCAAGGAGCAAATATTTGAAGTAAAAGGAAAATATTTCAAGCAACGAGAAATTAGTCGAGGCAACGAGCAAATAATTGAAGTAACAGGAAAATACTGGAAGCAACGAGAAATGAGTCGAGGCAACGAGCAAATATTTGAAGTAACAGGAAAATATTCGAAGCAACGAGAAATGAGTCATGGCAACGAGCAAATACTTGAAGTAATGGAAACATACTCGAAGTAACGAGAAATTAGTCGAGACAACGAGCAAATAATTGAAGTAACGGAGAAAATACTGAAAGCAACAAGAAATGAGTCGAGGCAACGAGCAAATAATTGAAGTAACGGTGAAATCCTCGAAGCAACGAGAAATTATTTGAGGCAACGAGCCAATAATTGAAGTAACGGGAAATATATATTGGAAGCAAAATTCGTGAAGGCAACGAGCAAATAATTGAAGTAACGTGAAAATACTCGAAGCAACAAGTAAAACCTGGAAATTTCAATTTTTTGAAAGAAACTTAAAGCAACGAGAAAACATTTGAATGAAAAAAGAAATTAGTAGTGGCGAAGTAACGAGTTAAGACTTTCATACGAAACTTGAAGTAACGAGAAATGCTTCAAAATTCTAGTTTGTTGTTAATTGCGTGTTCTTTCCTCATGATTGTTATATTGATACCCTATTTGTATTAGTGGTGTGATGATTCATCGATACGCGATACAGTGAATCGATACAAAGTTTTACATTGTCGTATATCCCGATACGATACTTCAAATGGGCCACGAGACATCGAAGTTTAACTTTGAATATTGCCGAATCGCGATATCTGTAAAGATATACTGTTTTTAAAATCAGCACAAATTTCATTCTATTATGTGACTGCACTGACTGCATCCAGCAATATACAGACATTAAAGGTGTTCTATGTTTTCTGTTTATAACAGTATTATGTTTTATTTATTTTGTACTCGTTTTGTAAAAAAGGTGTATAATGTGACTTTTTCAAATTAAAGTTTCTTTCATTTAAACATTGCTTTTGTTTTCATCTTAAGGTTTTTTTATAGTTAGTGTTAGAATAAAAGGTTTTAGTATCGTGATACGTATTGTATCGCCATCATTATATCGGGATTCGTATCATATCGCAGCTTCAGTGCACAATACTTTGGCAATATATCGTCGTAACTAAACTTTTAGTATCGTGTTATATCGTATCGCAGGTTGTATGCCAATACCAGCACTAATTTGTATCCTGGAGGGGTATTCAGATAAGCAACATACTGCTTGCTTACAATCCGGTTCCACTTTGGGAAAGAAATATGTTTAAACAATAATAATTTCACGTATTTTATCCACATCATCTCTGTTTGTGGCAGTTGAAGATCTTCCTGATTCAGACCATCTTCGAGAATCTTTCTCCTCCTATTGAATTCCAGAGCAAAGTTATAAACACTGGCAAATGCAGCAGCTCACAGTTCATACAGTTATAACGATATATCCTATAAGCCATAAGCATGCAATGTATCCACCCGTCATATGAACATGCTAGCCAATACAAAACATCTTCTGACGTCCGTAAATGAAATCTTAATCCCTTGAAATGTTGAAGAAAGTGAATCTGACATGTTTTGGAAACGGGAAACTAACCACACTCAAGAACTTCAGTATATTTTCTTTGACGCACTGGTCCGTGAGATACATTCTGTTCAACTTTTGATAGAGACAGTCATATCGTTTAATCATTAACATTTATGATACATGCATGTTGATATGCAAGCGCAATGTCACTATGTAATGTTGTGCATTTTCATTCTGACCTTAGTACAGGTTAAGTCTCCAACACTGTTTCACGCTGTCTCAACGGGCTAAGTATATAAATTGTATGTTTTACTAAGGAAGGATAACAATATATGAACGAAAAACGTCTTTATTACAGCGAGAGCGACGTTGCCGTGTAGGTTCTAATGCATAAAGTAGAAGCTCATCCATATATTGTTGTCCTTTCTTTTTCACTTTTTAAATGACTCTGCAAGAGAGTTTACTGTCCATCTGTGAACAAGATCAGTGATGGTTCTAGAGTCAGTCGTAAAATCATCCGCACGACCACACAAGTGGCTGAAATGTGATTTGTGTTAAATGTACTGAAATGTTCTTCCTCCACTGTCACGGACCGAAAAGAATAAGGAATAAGGTCAGAATGATAACAGTGAATTACATAAGGACAACTTAGATATGATCGGTTACAATGCTAGGTTGTGACAATTACATACTTTTATGTGTGGCACGACTTCACTGAAACAAATGGTACTGAGGACGAACTGGTGTGTGTGTGCGTGTGAGCGCGTGTGCGCGTGCATGCATGCGTGAGTGTGCGCGTCTCTCTCTTCAGTGTGTGCGTGCGTGGCGTGCGTGCGTGCGTGCGTGCGTGCGAGCGTGCGAGCGCGCGCGCGCGCGTGTGTGTGTGTGTGTGTGTGTGTGTGTGTGTGTGTGTTCACATAATGTCTACATAGAGAACACTAAACGATGTCCCGTGTAGTACCACATTTATGAAGCGAGTGAATACTGTTAATTCATTTCCATGATAACCAACACTGTATTCATTCACATACGCTCTTTATCTGTCATGTCACCTTGTATACATGCTCACTCGCTTATACCCGGGAATTACCCATAAGCCCCATAGCTACGCTGTAACATGCCCCGAGCAGAGTTCATAGCAGACGACATCAACATTCATTATAATGTCCTTTTTTTGTGTGTTGTGAAAATATTAAAACTATCACAAATTGAATTTACCTTTAAAACTTGAAGCTCTTTTTTTTATTTTTAAAATGAGTTAAAAGTCAATCCCACAGTGAACATATACATCAGAGTTGAAGCACACCAGTTTGTAGCACATTCAAGAGTTGGAGACCAGACGCTCCTCTCTTCGTCATGCTGTTAGCTAACTGTTCATGTCCAGGAACCCACTTCACAATGCTGACTTCTCTGGTCTGAAGAGACTGTTGAACAGCAGCTATATCCAGCCTCAGACGCCTGTCATCGACAAGCTTAGTGGAGTGGATGGCCTCCACTACACTCTTGTTATCTACATATGCACACACAGGTATCACATCACTAATGCCAGACACCTCTTCCAGCATTTTTCGCATATACACTGCTTCCTCTAAACCCTCCTGAAGACTGAGAGTTTCAGTTGCAATCGTGGATCTCACTACTCTCTTGATCTTCCCAGCGTGCCAAGCTAAGGGACAACAGCAATTGTTTTCACCAAGAAGAAACACAATGTAGGCACCTACACTACCTACTCCATCACACACATTAGCATGTGCCGCATCAGTGAACACAACTATCTTCCAGCTGGAAGCATTGCCGATATTCCGGAACACAAGCTTTGCTTCATTTTCTTTCAGTTTTCTGATCACCTTGATTGCTCTCAACAAGTCTTCTACTGTACCCTTCTTGAACTTGGTGCTGAGATCAATCATTTCAAAAGCAATGTCAGGACGACAACCTTGCACAACCCAGTTGATTCTGCCAACCATCTGTCTCAATACTGTATGTTCTTTCACAGTTAGATTTTCAGCTTTTGTGATTTTCTTTGAGGTGACACATTGTCGAACTCTAAATCTTGCACATATTCATTCTGATCTAGCACAATAGCACCAGGATTCTGTGTGATCTGAAAACCAACATATTTGAATTGTCCACTCTCCCTCTTCCCAGCTTTGAAATACTGAACTAACCGTGCCATGATGTTGTCAAAATGAGTCTGTCCACAGTGTAAGAAATCGTCAACATGACAAGCAATCATTCCTATGAGACATCCACCATATTTCATGTAAAACAATGCTGGGTCATACACTGACTGAATACATCCCAGCTGCAGTAGGCGATCTCTCACACTCTGGTAAAACTGTCTTGCAGCATCATTCAGTCCATACAGACAGTGCTTTAGCTTCCACAGTTTGTCGTCAGCTACACTAGCGTCCTTTGGGGGGATAATATACACATCTCTGTCTAAAGCTTTTCCTTGAAGAAATGCAGACTTAATGTCTGTGGTCTTGATGTCCCAGTTTTGCCATACTGCAAGAGTTAAAAACATTCGTAATGCACTCTTACTGACAGTTGGCGAGTCTCTATCAAAGACACCATCTTCCTCAAATCCCCTAGCCACTAGCCTTGCTTTAACTTTATCACCCTTCTGACATATTACCCATCGAGTGGAAATACAAGGCTGTCCACAATTTTGAACTTCTTCACATGTATCAAACTCTCGTAAACGTCCAAGCTCTTCACATTTCGCCTTCACACAATCAATATCATCATGTCTTGATCTTGGAATAGTCACCACGTTAACATCATGGACTATCACTTTCATCCAGTCATGCACTTTGTCAAGGTTCACACTTGTCACAGTTTCTCCATCACCTGCACATATGTTGAACTTTTCCATCTTGGAACACAACCTTGCCTGGACCTAACCACTTTTCACTGCCATCACGTTTGTAATACACCATATCACCATGATGGTATATTTCCTCCGAGGCTCTAATTTTGCAACGCAGAGCTCTTCGGATCCTTTCATTTGCTTCTGAGGCGATAAATGCTTTCCCCGCTGCATGCAAAGCGTTCAGATGTTCAGCAAATGACTCACTTCTTGTCACACCGTCAAGTGCTGGGACCGTTTCACTCATGATGTTTGGCAAGTTTGGATTCTTCCCAAACACTAACTGGTAGCTACTGAAACCATGCCACATTTGCAAAGCATTGCGAGCCATATTCGCCCAACACAGGAGTATATCAAGAGGTGTTTCTGGGCACTGTTCCTCCATTCTAGCAAGCATCATATCAGTCACTGAGTGGATTCTCTCACATAGTCCGTTCTGAAATGGGCTTTCCGCAGCAGTTGTGTGAACTCGGATGTTCAGTATACTAGCCACCTCTCTTATTTCCTCGGCATTGAACTCCCCTCCATTGTCTGTCAGGATACTCTGCATCTCTCCGAATCCAGCTCCTACCCAGTGCGTCATAATCTGTTCAATCACTTCACTTGGTGTTTTCCGAGTAATGAAGGCAGACACAGTTAATCTAGACCACATGTCCACTAAATGCAAAATCCATCCATTTCTCCACTTCTTTAAGTCCATAGCAACTGTCTCGTTGAATTGCGATGGCATTGGTAGTGCAACAGCAGGTCTGGCTGGTGTTCTTGTGTAAATCTTACATAACTGACACAGCTCATAAATTGCATGGACAGTGTCCCGGAACTCTTCTCTCCAGACCCCAGCATCCTTAAGAAGGGCCACAAGCTTTCTCTCTGGAGGATGAGCAAACTGTCTGTGTAACTTCAAGAGAGTCTTGTACCGTTCGTCTTTGTCGAGTTTGTGAAGCAGCACAGCATGAACTTCTTCAATTGGTATTTGCTCATTCTTGTCAATTGGAATGCAGTAGTGACCCGATGATGTATAGTTCAGATTCACTTTCTGTCCAAGAATTTCTGCTGTATCATTCCCAAGATCCAACTTGATTCGTGCCTCCTTCATAGCATGTATTGATAGTAGTAATGGTATATCAGAATCCACAACATCTGTTCTAATACTGATGGCTTTTCCAGCCATCACAGCAGGTATTTCATAATATCCCAGTGACTTCAGCATCTCACCACCTCCAAACTTGAACACTTTTACACCATCGCAAACTGTCACTTTTTCTTTGTCAACTTGATCCAGAGACTCTATGTATCCATTAAGCCATGTTCTGCCACACACTGTACTCGAACATGCACTGTCCAAAACTGCACATGATCTAACATCATTGCCTAACTGAGCCAAACCTTCCTTGACACTTCCAGTGAACAGCACCACTTGTTTTTCTGTCTGTACTGGTTCACCTTCAGTATAGTTGACTCTTGATGACATGTTTTCATAGCTGTGAGGACAATGTGCAATTAGATGTCGGAATGAACCACATGCAAGACAATTTAAAGTTCTACCATTTGCACCAACAGGGTTCATAGCTCGATCTGACTGTCCACGACCTCTCCAAGTACTTCCTCTTCCTCTGCCATTACCAAATCCTCTTGGTCTGAAATATCTGCCACGAGATCTGCCAGACTGACTAAAATATGTTTCTTCTTCTTGAGCCATTAATGGATGGTTCCACCATAATATTCGCAAATGCTGGTTCCACCACTGAGCTTGAACCACGACCTGCCTGCTGACCGAGGAATTTCTTCAGTGAAACCTTAGCTTGATCATTCAAATCTTCCTTTTTAGTATAGTCCATGTCTGTCATAACCAACATTTTCTCTTCTTTGTTTATCTTTGCACGTTTGAGTAACTTGAAAGCAAGAATCTCTTGTGGCAGAGTCATTCCCTTTCTCAAAATCTTGTTGTATCTTTGATCAAATTTTGAAATGAATTCATTAATTGACTGTCCAGATTCACGTTCATAGTCCTCAAAATCTTCAAATTTATCCAAACTATCTGCCAGGTCATCTTTCCCCAAATTTTTATCCAAAAACGTCAATAAGGTATCGAAACCATCTTCTTTCTTCAAATCAGCAAGATTGATGTTATCAAACACTTTCTCACGTATACCAATCTCGTTTTCAGGCAAAGACAGAGCTAAGACGATACCTTGTTTCTCTTTCTTTAAGTCAGTAACTTCCCGCCATGCCAGCAGTTCCTGCTTGTAACGGTCGTAACTCTTAGTAAGATTGAAATCCGGAGGGTTGATTCTCACAGCCATGGTACGAAATGTTCCACTTCTGTACACTGAATATACTTTGTCCCGCTACCGAGTCCAGTTTTCGATCATGTAAACAATGGAATAACTTCGTTCAACTACAGAGTTAATTGTTCATATTGATAATTGTCGATTTCACTGAAGATGTCACTATGCAACTGAATTCCATTCATCACATTATTTACTGGCAGAATACAACCGAACGCACATTTCACTTGTCCAACTTGTCCATACTTGGTCAAGGTTCAATCAGTAACTTCAAACTTCATACGGTGTAACTCACAGGATATACAGTCAATACGTTGCCACAATGATTAGAATATGCAAACCACGCTCTGCTACCACTGTTAATCCATTTCCATGATAACCAACACTGTATTCATTCACATACGCTCTTTATCTGTCATGTCACCTTGTATACATGCTCACTCGCTTATACCGGGAATTACCCATAAGCCCCATAGCTACGCTGTAACATGCCCCGAGCAGAGTTCATAGCAGACGACATCAACAAATACCATTCACGAGTTCCATAAGTATGGTATTACAAGGGACATCGTTTAGTATTCTCTATGTAGACATTATTTTTTCAAGCTTAATTTTACACAATGTTAATGATGTTCTGGCATTCCCTTTCACGATTCGTGGTAAATTCCTTATTTGTCGACAGACATCTTTGGGTTTGACTTCAATGGATAATTTAAAGACTTTTTCTCCCCATATACTACAGTCATATAACCCAGATGGCAAAACATTTCATCCAATGATCACATACATTGATTACCTTTTATGTTTGGATTGTGACCAGAGGGAAAGATTCTATCATAGGTTAGTGATTATTTCCAGTATCTTCTGTCGAGTATTCTTCTTACATAAACGACATTGTTTGTGGGTGAGAAACCCATTTGATTAAACGGGCATAAAAAAATGTGTACAGTTCAGGTCCGTGATTGGTTACTCAATGGTCAGATTATAATGAACTACTTTCCTGATTGTATGTCATTGATTGTTTTTTTCGGGATTCAGTTGAATTTTTCTGCATACGTGTCAAGATTATGCGGTTTTTGAGTGTTATTAATTTTTCTATGATCTTGTCCAGTTTCATTCCAATCATCGTCTTAATACTCCATACAAGATAAAAAACTGAGTGAGCGAGTGAGTTTAGTTTTACGCCGCTTTTAGGAATATTCCAGCAATATCACGGCGGGGAACACCAGAAATGTGCTTGAATTTGGACAGGTTTAAACTTTGTTAGCAATGCTTGTTTGATTGGCCTTGAAGGTGAGTACTGAATATATACTTCAATAGATATTCTGAGGAAATATTGTTAGATACTTATCGTACTAGAAAATACTTCTGTCTTATGTGGAAGCAAATAATATTGTCTGTGAGATCCTGGCATGTTTTTGTATGTGAACATTTGTATTTGAATGCAAACGTTTGTCAGAAGAATGAAAACAGCAACAGTTATTGTCATCATACACTCTGTGATGAGATGTGGTAAATGAATGACCATAACAGAACTGTATCCACACCTTGTGGTTTATTGTGATGACACAGAATGTTGCTATTGTCAGAAACTTTATATGATAGTTTCAAAAGTTAACAGTTGACATAAATGTTTGAAATTCAACACCCAATTAGGTCGTCTGGTATCATTATTACTAAAGTCAATAAAAGTTGCATACCGTCTGTTGTTTAAACGCAAGTTGCCAAAACAACGTGTTCCAAAAGTTGGCTTGACGGACTACAGTGAGCTGAGAACGTGTATTCCATGTGTTAATGAACATCGTGTAGTCATGTAGGTATAATGAGCACAAACCATGTGTTTAATAAGTTTGATGAATGTTGTGATTATAAGTGAATATTATTGCGTTTTGTTTATTGTATTTATATGTTATTGACATGAAGCAAAAACATGTGAGAATTTGGGAAATGTGTTGTATACATATGTAAATAAAATTCCTTAAACTAAAGTTTTGTCAACATTTGTGCAGAATTGGGTTCTTTATATTCAAAAGTATTCGATATGTTGTATTATGTCACCAGCTGGCCATTTTCCACGACTGGCCAGTTACGGGAGACGTTTTACCCACAGTTTATCCGAACAGGTAAATCTTACCGGCTTCATGTGTGTCTCTATTGACAATGAATACTGAGGCTATGGGCTTCACACATTGTACCCATGTGGGGAATCGAACCCGCGTCTACGGCTTGACGGGCGAACGCTTTGCCGCGAGGCTTCCCCACCAAGCACAAGAGACGTTATCAGTAAGCCGGATGACGCCACTCACACCAATAACCTTTATCATTTTATTCATCTGTAAACCATTGGCATACAGCCATGCACAATGAGGAATGGGAGCCTGAAAGTATGGTGTAACAGCAACTAAGGAGATAATGTCGCACACACACAGAGCTATTATGAATTTATGATGTACGCACTTGGGCACAAACCCTCCATTCAATATATCACACTATATATAATTGCAATATCTCTTAAATTATTGCAATATATCGCAATATGAGAATCAGGGCAATATCCAGCCCTAATATATTACTTATCTCGGAAGAAGTTATTCAATATATTTTTTCGATTTGCACAAAAAATCGTTCGCAGAAGGGAATATGTCATGAATAGATCTATCATCCAGTACTGGTTTCCAGAGGAGGTATCGCTTGTAGAAGATGAAGCAATTTCTCCTGGGAGATATCATTTCGGTAAGTTTGAGTGTCATCAATTCTCTAATCACGTATGTTTTCAACCGTAACAGTTAGAAATCGATTTTTCTGATTGCCAGTTTAAACATCTAAGCTAAAGTGAATGAATATTTTAACTAGCTTTTCTACTTAGCAAGGGGTCATAGTGACAACTCACTTACTGCAGGGTTCCTGATAAGGGCCGTATCGGCGTATGTTCGGATAAAAATATGCACGATACGGTACATATTACGATACCACAGCAATCGTGTACGGTCTTAGGCTCATTTACAGACTATTTATATATATTACTGTTTCATTGTTTATTGACCTGTTTACACAAGAGTAGCAATGTTGTGGTGCATCTATGAAACAAAACACAAGATTACTGATACTCCATTACATTCAATTCAGTACTCTAAACGTGCTCTTAAGGTTTTCCAGTACTCCTGTATTGACAAAATAAGGAGTACGTACTCCTGATGTTGAAAAGTTATCTGGACCCCTGGAAACTATTTGTGCATACATACGAGTGAGTGTGTAAATAGGTGCATGTGTTTGCGTGCGTGCATGCGTGACGGTTTGAATGAGTAAACATCTATTCCCACACAAAGTATTGCACACAAATTGGAAAGCTCAACATCAAACACACTCTTAGTCTTTGTGGTATTGTGAAACACACAAATGTTGTCATAAACTATATAGAAAGAATATTCTGGATAAACAAGCCTCAAAAACTCAACCAGAAATAGTTTGTTACAATTTGTATTTGTTGAAATGTGATGGAAATGCTTTAATTACAGAACAAAAGACAGGAGAAAAGCTGGGGGACGAGAAGCTGGACTAGGCTATTCTGTATACTATTCGAGCCCAATAGTTCTTGTCATTGTGGACCTTTAGTCTTGGTCATGCTAGCCCTCATTGTCTTTTGTGTTCATTTTTGACGAAACACATGTTTCTTCACAAACGCCTCATTCATCTTTAAGTATAGAAACCAATTCAATTAACCCAAAACATATTTTGTACATTGTCTTTTGAGTAGCCCCCTCTCATTTGTTTCATTAACTGTTTTGCTTCATATGTTCGTGAAATCGTGTCCATCTAGAAACACAAATGGTATTCTTTCACCACTTTCTAAAATGTTTTGCTTGTATCTTAGACACGTACTTAAATAAGATTAATTTCATACGTTTCCAAAAGTTAGTACATGACATGAGAACATGAATAGGAAGAGGCACCTTTCTATCTGTACATACTTCTTCACATATTTGTGAGTCGCTTTATAGCAAAAATACCAGATATATAATTTTCATAGTCTTTTTTACCAATACAGTATGCCTATGAAACATCTGTAAATTAAATTAATCAGAACTTGGCTTGCCGGGTGCTGCTTGTTTGACGATTTCATTTAAGAATTGAATGTCACTTTGTGTGTTTGCACTGAAAAATGAACGATGTCAAAGCGTTGTTCAAACTCGTGTGAACGAGCGAGTTCACACGAGAGTTTGAACAACGCTTTGACATCGTTCATTTTTCAGTGCAACACACAGGTGACATTCAATTCTTATAATTTCGCACTTTGATGTTTACACATGCGTTTTGTACCCACTTCTACATGATCATTGTTTACAGTGATGTGTTTTAATACGTGTTTAACATAATGTCGTAATGTCATTCTGTTCAAGACCGTATTGTAGCGATGTTTGTATACTTGGCGATATTTTTACACATGTATCCCAACCCTTGAAGAAATAGTTCTCAAAGTAGTCCTTAAAATATTACAACAAATTCGTCAATAGGTTTGAAACTGTTTTAATAAGCATAACATCAATAAAATTATCAAACAGAAACAAATATCAATAACAATTTCATTTAAACAAACTGTCATTGTACCTATAAAACTATGACGGATTCGTTTGACCGCGTAATAATACACTGACTGACTTCGAAGTTGTGGGGCGTGGCGAATAGGAAGCAGATCTCGTTGGTGTATTCTATTTATTTGTGATTGTTTATTGTGAAATTTAGTGAGCAGTTTTTAAACAGATCACGGGGCAGAACCCGCAAACCGCAAGAGATTAATAGTCTTGTGATAAGGAACAATGCTCGACAATTGGAAATCCGTGTGGTCGTGAAGAAGCGACATTGCCAAAATTGGGGGTGACTTGAAACAGGATCGCTCTCTAAATTGTCATCACCAAATGCAGCAAGATCATTTGGGTTCCGTGAAACCGTAGCGGAAATTTGAAAATTAGTTCGCACTGGCTGGGACTTGTTGTCGGACGCGTTGTCGGTCAGATTTTTGCAAAACTGTGCTCAGTTGGTGCTTTTTGTTACATACAAATACAAGTAAGTGATATGTATAAATTAAAAGGAGTGTGAATGCAAAATGAATGATTTATTTTGTTTACGTCAAGCTGGACAGCGAGTATCCTGGGGAAAACCGGGAAAGTAGTTCCGGCAAAAGTTCACATGACCCAGATCGGCTCGAAAACGTTCACACACGTTATAATAATAATAATACTTTATTGCCCAAGAAGAGAATTTGTCTTGCGTTATGGACGCTGGAATTATAATAAATACATATACCCATTACACACACATTACAACACGAACGACATCAGTCACTGATATAAGTATGAACGATGTTTACACACGTAGGAACGATTTGAAGTGTTCAAGGGAAATGAACCTTGAAATTTAGATCACATGACCGCTCTCTCAACCAACCAACGTTCGGGAATCTGTGTAAACTTCAAAGTACGAAATTATTCGGAAATCTGAAATCTGCAATTGCCCTTGCTTCAAAGCGGATTTACTTCATAGACTTTCAAGACTTCCCTTGAATGTTTTTCAATAAGCAATTTCTTTAGTACCATTTTTTCATATTTCATACACTATGACATTCATGTCAAGGTCAAAGTCAGTCTTGAAAACGTGTGTGTTTTGAACAACTAAAGAGCCAGATATCAAGAGAGGTTGACTGGTCATGTTTTTGTTGATATTTAACTTCATCTTAAACTTTCATTACTTTTAAGTTTGATTTAATAATTTGCGGCGGGGGTTTATGTCACCTTAGTGACAATACTTGTTTGATTGGCCTTGAAGGTGAGTACTGAATATATACATCAATAGATATTCTGAGGAAATATGGTTTTTGTTGGCTGCTATATTAGATACTTATCGTACTAGAAAATACTTCCGTCTTATGTGGAAACAAATAATATTGTCTGTGAGACCCTGGCATGTTTTTGTATGTGAACATCTGTATTTGAATGCAAACGTTTGTCAGAAGAATGAAAACAGCGACAGTTATTGTCATCATACACTCTGTGATGAGATGTGGTAAATGAATGACCATAACAGAACTGTATCCACACCTTGTGGTTTATTACGATGAGACACAGAACCCTTATTTACCCCCACATACCTCCAGATGTTGTTATACCTCAACTTCACAGGAGACCAATTTCGGCGTTTCCACCGTTTCACTTGATCGTCTGTAGATTTTAAGAAACCTTCCTATGACAGGGGCTTCACACTGCAGGGTGGCATTTGCGCCCATAGCAGGTATATGGGTGGCGCACACCGTTCCATTGGGGAGACCAGATGACGGTGCCTCCCTAAACATTCTTCACATAAAGAAACGCACCGAACTAAGGTTAATAGATTATTCGGAAGCTGAAGTGACAGCGTGGGGAAACCTATCCAAGACACGGACGTCTAACAAGGTGGTGGTTCAGGGGATTCATAGAACAAATCCGCATTGACCAAAATTCTTCAAGTTCACGTTTTTTCAACTATCAGCCGACAGGGGAATTGTTTCAATATGACAAAGCTACTCGACAAAAAGCGTCCCGCATAATTCAAACGTAAGCGTCTTGTCCGGGGCTTCCAGAACCCCAATATGAACCCAAACATCTGCGGGATGAGCTCGAAAGACATGTACGTCAAGTGTTTGTGACAGAATAACCATTACTGCCGTTATGTCTACATAGCATGTGACTAACGAAATCTAAAGTTTCATCCTCATCAATCAAAGTATATGAAATTTGAACACAATAATTTCTAAAATTTGCTACTGCTTTTCTTTTCTTTTTTTTCTTTTTTTTTGGTCTATACATGTATTGAAAACGAAGTATAATGAGTGATCTACGTTAATGTGTCGCACTGTGATTACCCTTTTGCTTTACGTACAATGATATGTCCTCCTCCTGCTACATGATACAGACACAGAAATATCGACCAAACAGACGCACTTATGCCTGTGAATAAATGTTATAATTTTTTTTAATGTTCTTCTATGCTTTGAAGTATATGCTCACCAATGACAGATGGAATCAAAATACAAACAGAAGTCCAATAATATAGAGCCAATGTGGGATTCATTCTGTACTGCTTTGCCTGTGTGCCTCAATACGGGTCTGGGTAAATGGCATCTATTATGTACTGCTGCTTGCGTTGGACTTTGGCGAAGGTGATTTGTCAACAGTGGCACTACATTATTGATTTAACTGAAAGGAGTCTGGATATTTTAACACTTGATCATACAAGCGTACGTTGATCCTCTTCAAGGAAACAAAAAATGATAGGGTGAGACCTGAGAACTACTGATTTGAGGTGTCAACAAATTACTGCCATTTGACAGAGTATGGTTTTACACCGTTTTTAGCAATATTCCAGCAATATCACGGCAGGGGACACAAGAAATGGGCTTCACAAATTGTACCCATGTGGGGAATCAAACCCGGGCCTTCGGCGTGACGAGCGAATGCTTTAACAACTAGGCTACCCCACCGCCCCACTGCCATTTAGATCATCACATATTTGTGAGTCGCTTTATAGCAAAAATACCAGATATATAATTTTCATAGTCTTTTTTACCAATACAGTATGCCTATGAAACATCTGTAAATTACATTAATAAAAAATTCTTGCCTTGTCGGATGCTGCTTGTTGGATGATTTCATTCGGATATAAGTTCATAGAAATCTCCAATTGCACTTGCTTCAAAGCGATCTATGACTGATATATCGTAGATGAGTTCACACACAGGAGGGGTTTGCCTGACGTAGTTGTAAGCCCTGCAAACTCTTGACCGTAGGCACAATATCGAACACATAATCGCAGATCCGCTTGAATGTACTTCCTTTTTATCACAGATTGCTTGCTTTCCTTGACTTGTCTTGATTACTGAAGATATACATCAATATGTACTTTTGGGGTAATTTTGTTATAGTTGGATGTTATATTAGATTCTTATCGTAAATATAATATTGTCTGTGAGATATTGATATGTTTTTATATGTGAACATTTATGTGTGGATGCACACCTTTGTCAGAAGAATAAAAAATATTTATTGTCATCATACACTTTGTGATGAGATGTGACAAATGAATGACCATAACAGAACTGTGTCCACACCTTGTGGTTTATAATGATGAGAAACAGCCCTTATTTACCCCCACATACCTCCACATGTTGTAACTGGACGTCCATATACCTCAACTTCACAGAAGACCAGTTTCGGCGTTTCCACCGTTTCACTTGATCGTCTGTAGATTCTAAGATACCTTCCTATGACAGGGGCCTCACACTGCAGGGTGGCATTTGCGCCCATGGCTGGTATATGGGTGGCGCACACCGTTCCATTTGGGAGACCAGATGACGGTGCCTCCTGGAACACGTGGACTTCGATGTCCTGCAGGAAGTAGCCGTAGTAGCCTATCAAATAAAAACAAACTCTCAGAACGTCTTTAGTATGTTTACATATTCCGAATTAACAAAATAAGAGAAGGGACGATTTTACCTTAAAGCTATCATTCGGTATTCATCATTACCTAGCAGAAACAACAAAAGAACTATACAAAAGATTTGTACCCCTGCTCCAAACAATTCTAAATTAACATTAAGGTGTTAGGTAAGATAAATACGTTGTTCACCGGTCCCTCGGGGCCCATGGGTTGATGTACCCTCGATGTTTGTTTATGTTCCCTGAGCCCAACTTCTTGGTACATCAACCCATGCCCCCCTCGTGACCAGTGAACAACTAATATTATTCCACTAGCTGGCCATTTTCCACGACTGGCCAATGACGGGAGACGTTTTACCCATAGTTTATCCGAACAGGTAAATCTTACCGGCTTCCGGTGTGTTCCTGTATTGACAATGAATACTGAGGCTATGGAGTAGATTCCTTACCGGTTACTTGTGAGTCTCTATTGACATTAAAGACTGAGGCTATGGAGTAGACTCCTTACCAGTTACTTGTGAGTCTCTATTAACAATGAAGACTGAGGCTGTGGAGTAGATTCCTTACCGTTTACTTGTGAGTCTCTATTGACATTAAAGACTGAGGCTATGGAGTAAACCCCTTACCAGTTACTTGTGAGTCTCTATTGACATTAAAGACTGAGGCTATGGAGTAGATTCCTTACCGGTTACTTGTGAGTCTCTTTTGACATTAAAGACTGAGGCTATGGAGTAGATTCCTTACCGGTTATTTGTGTGTCTCTATTGACAATGAAGACTGAGGCTATGGAGTACATTCCTTGGAGATCCACTTGCCACCAGTTTGTAGTCTCGTGCTCTGTATGGGAACAACTTCCGCTGCTGAAGTGACTAGCTCTGTTGCCGTTATTTGCCCGAGACGCCGAGAAGTTGCGCCATGTAGTGCTCTGGCTAGCTGGTTTCCCCAGAGCTATGTTGATTTTACCTGTGTATTTCAATATGAACCTTGAATGCAAATTTATCATTATTAATAAAAAAATCCTCATACTCTTTTCACATAGAGCAACGCACCAAACAAAGTTCAACAGATGATTTGGTGGCTGAAGTGGCGGTGTAAGTAAACGTATCCAAGACACGGACTTCTGACATGGTGGTACTTCAGGGAAATCCAAATTCTTCAACGTCACCATCTTTCGATTATTAACCGACAGATGGAATTGTTTCAGTGTCACAAAGCTACTTCACAAACAGCTCGTGTTTCTGTTGGCGTCCTGCATAATTCAAACGTCGGCATCTTGTCCGGGACTTCCAGATCTCCTATCTGAACCCAAAACATCTGTGGAATGTACTCGATGGACATGTACGTCAACGTCAACGTACGCTACAGACGCATGCACAGATGGCCAACGCGTTGCAAGAAGTGTAGGGGAGAACTAGACACGGTTCTCATCATAGGTATTGATGGGAACGCCCTCTCGTGGACTTACGTGTCTTGTGACAGTGTAAACAGTACTGCCTTTATGTCTACATAACATGTAACATGTGACTAGCTATCCTCACCAATCAAATTATATGAAATTTGATTGAAAACAATAATTTCCAAAGTTTGCTTCTGCTTTTCTTTCTTCTTTCTATATTTGAAGACAATATACTTTAATTCATGTTATGTCCCCCATGAAATCTCTTATGTGATTGATCACATATTCGTCTAAAGATATCTTTTCGGCAGGTTTCAGTATATAGAAAGGAGATGTTCGTGCTAGTGCGCCAGTAAACATGTATCGCATCATTCATATTCTTTGACACAAAACCTCATCATTAAAACAGCAGGATTATTCCAGTAAGGGTGTGATGTCTGCTAGTCTGAGATCAGCTTACTAGCTTTAGATGCACGTGCTGTGTTATAATTCATCAAATTCTTCAAGAAGGAATGAGTGTCAGGCCTTATCACTAATATTTTCTTAACTTGTCCTTGTTAACTGACCCTTTGAGTTACTAAATTTATCAGACAGAATTTCAATGACGAACTTCTCTCCTCATTTTAATACCGTTTCTAGTTATATATTTACGCTTATCAACTATCCCAAACGAAGTATAAAGAATGATCTACATTGTATTTAATGAGTTCTATTTTGACTACAATTTTTGCATTAGGTTCATGATAAGTCCCAGATATAGAAATATCGGCCAAACATATGCACTTCGCTTGTGACTAAAATGTTACAAATCGTTGAATGTTTTTCTATACTTTGAAATATATACTCACCGATGACTGATGGAATCCAAATACAATATTTCAATATGACAAAGCTACTCGACAAAAAGCGTCGCGCATAATTCAAACGTAAGCGTCTCGTCCGGGGCTTCCAGATCTCCTATATGAACCCAAACATCTGTGGGATGAGCTCGAAAGACATGTACGTCAACGTGTTTCTGACAGAACGACCAGTACTGCCTTTATGTCTACATAGCATGTGGCTACCGAAATCTAAAGTTTCATCCTCATCAATCAAAGTATATTAACACAATAATTTCTAATTTTTGCTTCTGCTTTTCTTTCTTTTGCTTATACATGTATTCCAAACGAAGCATTAAGAATGTTCTACATTGTAATTGATGTGTTCTACTGTGATTATCCTTTTTGCATCATGTTGATGATATGTCCTCCTCCTGCTACAGACAGATACAGAAATATCGGCCAAACATACACACTTTGCCTGTGACTAAATGTTTCAAATCTTTAAATGTTCTTCTGTACTTTGAAATATATACTCACCGATGACTGATGGAATCCAAATACAAACAGAAGTCCAATAATATAGAGCCAATGTTGGATTCATTCTGTACTGTTATGCCTGTGTGTCTTCAATACTGTTCTGGATGAATCGCATGTATGATGTACTGCTACTTTCGTCAGACTTTGCTAGAGGTGATCTGTCAACTGTGGCTCTACATTATTGATTTAACTGAAAGTGGTTTGGGGTTTTTTTAACGAGTGATTATCCAAGCGCACCTTCATCCTCGTCAGCGAAACAAAAATGATATGCTCAGACTTAAGAGTGAGTGAGTGAGTGAGTTATTATTTAACGTCACATCGGCAATATTTCAGCCATATCGTGACGATCAGACTTAAGATCCTATCAAGTAAGAGCTAGTGATTTTGCGGGGTCGGCAAATTACAGCCATTCAGATCATCCGTAGTTCTGTAAGTGCGAAGACATAAGTGATCAAGCTTCTCGCTATGTTGGAATATCTTCTTTTGTAGAAAATATTCCAAAAAAACATGACCCGACCTAAAGGTGAGGGTCGATGGCTGCATAAACATTATTGACTCGGTTTCCTTTTTGTTGTGTGCGTAAAGAATGATACATAACGCATGGTTTTAATTGAAGGCATTCAGGTACCTTTCCATGAATTCTACTCAGTGTATGAAATAAGGCCTGTCCGACCACCTGAGACGGGCTAGATTTCTGCCGGACGGTCTAATTTTACAGCTAGCCAGCCCGATGGACGGGTGAAAAAAAAATATTCAGATAACGTGTCCACTGGCACTGCCTATTTAGGATTTAAGAAGGACTGGTGTTTGAAGTTACCATCCCCGATGTCTGGCTGGGTTTTTGGCTTATTTCATACACTGTTATACTCTGCAAAAAAAGAAACGCAAATATGTACTTTCTGTACAATATAAAAATCAACAGATAAAATAAAATTGTCAAAACTTGGCTCAACCCATTGTTACTGACTGAGGCTCATCATGGCACACATGAAAAATCGAATGTCAAGGTGTAGGTCATATGTTCTCAATATCTTGTATTTCTCCCCACGACTACCCAGAGCTGCCGGGCACCATCCCCCATTGAATCATTCAGATTGCGATTTGTGGCCTTGGGAATGTTCGCCCACATAAATGTTCGATGGTGTCTAGATCCGGAGGCTTTGAGGGCCATGTCAGTGTTGGGCTGTGGTGGATCGTTACAAGACCTTTGACAGTCTTGCCGTGTGTGGTCGATAGTTGCCGTGTTGAAAAATAACGTTTGCGTTTTGCATACTGGGAAAGGCGTGTGAACAAAGAATTTCATCTGTGTAACGATGTACCTCTAAATTGTCCTTGACGTGTACCAAGTTTGTTCTTCCGGTATGGGAGATTTTGGTCCACATCATAACGCTATCCCCACCAAACCTGTCCACTTCCAGTATGCAGTTTCTAGCATAATGTTTATAACGACGTATGTTAACACGTCTGTACGGAGATGCAAATACCTCGTCATTGAAACTAACAGACAGGTATCGCTGTTGTGGCCATACTCTGTAATCCTGACACCATTGATCAGTGAGAATGACGCCTCAAACTGGTCGCCTTGGGCGAATACCTGATGATGGTTCCTTGGGATCAGGGCCGAAGTCCTGTACAACACTGGCTTTTCTGTAGCTGTAGATGTGACTGGGGTGTGCTCAGCATGTAAGTGACGAACCGAACGAACCTGTCCTGCAACCCAGGTATTGCAGGTGGTCAGCCGGACCTGGATAGGTGACTCCTGCGTCTGATATCGGTTCCATATTCTTGCAATGGAGCTTGGCGATATGTGGGAAAACCTGGCAACGACCGAAGCAGAGTCGCCTGTCTGCAGTCGGCCGATGGCGTCGTTGGGTTAAACCTCTGTCAGTTGTGGCCTGTTTTTCACTTTTCACTTGCTGTAGAATTGTGATGACAGAACAATGAAGAGTCACTGTTTTCGCAGTCCAATAATCAATGCTGCACGTTCATTTCATGTTGGTATGTTGGCCGCCACTCTCCAAATTGGTTGCGTTTTTGGGTTGGCCCCACTTTCTCGGTATGTTTTGGCCGTATTGTAATCTATCCACAAAATCACCCCCAATGCATTCAGACATGAGAAAGTCATATTTGGTATCCATTATGTATGAATACCAGCAAAACTCAGTCAGATCTTTTGGGGGGTTTATTCTTTTTTTTCATTTTGCACAATATATACTTATGTATATTGGATGATATTGTATTGGATGATAGAAAAGACTGAAGACAAACCAATGATGTAATGTGGTCTAACAGCATTCTGAACTCTGTAATATATCAAACTTATTACAATTTTATATAATATTTTTTAGGTTAAAAGTTGGCTTGCCTTTGCATGTGTTTAATACGATTGCCACCAGTGGGGCAGGATATCCTCCTCTTTCCGAACATCTGGTATCATCACTTTTTGTTAGTGGCTCATAAACACATGCTCATGATATAGTCCTGACTCAGGTGAAGTTAAGCAACGCTGGGAGCGGAGAGTCCTTCGATGGGTGACTGCGTTTGGCAGCTCGACTCCTGAGAGTTTCTAGGACTTCAGTCCTGCCCCACAATGAAGCACATCAGACATGTGGTCTCACCTTAGGCAAGTAAGTTTGTTCAAAATTGCCTCTGTTCACCCAGCAGAAAATGGGTCCCCGTTGGGATAAGGCATGTAACCACAAACCTTCTAGCGCCTCACAGGCAGCTTGGGTTCTCAAGGATAATAATAATCAGATTGTTTAGGCGCTTCGAGTATGGAGTATATATAATTTCAGAAAATTCATACTTACATGTACTGTACACAAATTTATATTAATATTTTCAATTATTTTTAAAGATTTGCCTCTCTTTTTTTTAATATGCAATATGTACATATTTGTATGTATATATAATGTAGACATGGTGTTTATCTACTTTTGAGATGCGGTCAGTAGATAACAGATCATGATATTCATTGCTTTCGTCCTTCATGTTACTCCTTATGCATTTACTGGAAATGTATAAGTATCATTTGTGAGCTGCTGCATTTCAACAGAAGTCAAATAAGATTTTTTCAGGTTTAATTTCATATATTGTAATGATGTTCTGACATACACTTTCACGATTCGTGATGATGTCCTTATATATCGACAGGCAGCTTTGAGTCTGACTTCAATGAGTAATTTCAAGAACGATAAAGACGGTACTTTTTATTACATCTCCATATACTACAGTCACGTAATTCAGTTGGCAAAACATTTCATCCAATGATGACATCCATTAATTTTCTGTTGAGTATTCTTTTTCGTAAAGTTCTTTGTGGGTGAGAAACACATTTGAACTACTTTCCTTACTGTAAGTCATTGATAGTTTTTTTCGGACTTAACGGTTTTAGAGTGTTAATAAACGTTCTATGATCTCAGGACTCATTGTCGCCTTGATACGCCATACATATGGCTGAAACTTTCTTCACGATCAGACAAGATCAGAGAATGATTACACAGTGCCATTTAGTTACCAAATAGATTTCGGCCATGGGAGCCGTGCCAATTTACACTTCAGAGGGGTACACAAAGACCGCAGTCTAGACTACCAGTTGTCTGACTTCCATTTTTGTGGAAGTTGCGGTGGCTGAGCGGGTTAGGCGGCTGACTTTGTGTGCTGGCGATTAGGTGCCTGACTCTGATGGTGTGGGTTCGAATCCCGGATGGGATTCAACCCAACAAAAGTACTAGAATTTGTACTTTACTAAGAAAGTGTAATCCCAAATATATCATCTGTTATATGTTTATGTAAACGGGATGAGTAAACGGGATGGTGTCACTCACTTTAATGACCTTGTATTATGCGTTATTGCTCCACGCGATCACGAAAATAGACAAGATTTGCGTTAGATTGATATTACATTGATTAAACAAAATATTCATTATAAAATGTTGCGATTTATTGGTGTGTAATATTATTGCAATTTTCCTTGTCACAATAATTTAATATTTAACTAAAATGTCGTTGTTCTATACATGGAATCTGACAGACACCCGTGTAAACCCAAATTCCCAAATCATATTCTCACAAGTTTGATAATCAGAGATGGATCTGAATTCTCAACATATCCCACCATGAGGATGCACTCGTTCAAAGATCATATCAGTCATTCCAGCATAATTCACTCACTTGTGATTACACATACACCAAGAATAAAATATCTAATATTAATAAAATGACATTTACTTCTTGAAAACAAACATCCAACCTATTCAAAACAAAATTTCACTCACAAGATATTTTGGGTTTTCGAGATATACCACCTCCCAATGTACCGTCTTATATTTCTGACAAGCGAGTTGCATATTTGTCAAATTAAAGAGGAATAGGAATTCTGTTGAAGCACAATGAACTTTGTTTACCTCGAGGTTTTATAATCAGATACACCCCTGAAGGTCCGGGTTAGAATGAACCTTCAGTAACCCATGCTTGTCGTAAGAGGCGACTATTGGGATCGGGTGGTCAGACTCGCTGACTTAGTTGACATTTGTCATCAATTCCCAACTGCGAAGGTCGATGCTCACGCTGTTGATCACTGGATTGTCTGGTCCAGATTCGATTATTTACAGACCGCCGCCATATAGCTGGAATATTGCTGATTGCGGCGTAAAACTCAACTTACTCACTCACTATAATCAGATACTGTTAAGTGAAAACATTCGTGTCTGATGAAACACTTACACGGAAATTAAATGTTTCATTCCAGATGTGTTTATCTAAAACTTACACCATAATCAGTTAAAACAATAACTTTATCAAGATTTCACATGTTTGAACATTAAGAATACCACAGTTTACATAACTGCAAAACAAACGACATGATCAATCATGCCAAATGTACATTCTCCCTGTTACGGAGGTTATAATTTGACATGAAGTTCTCAAATATAAGCATAAACATGAAACAATACCATTAATATCAATTTAATAATTCAGAAAAGGCAATATCAATATATGCTGTAACTTGCAACACGTTACGAAGGTTACACTAGAATTTGAACTTGAAACATATATCAAAATTGTCTGTTTTATCAAAACCAGACAAACATAACATCCATCATGTGTCCATAGAGCATGTGAAGCACGTGAAGAACCCTGTGAAATAATGTCCGCTTTGCTATAGTGTCGGGTACCACGAAACATTCAGTACCACGGTATACCAAGGTTTTTGTTCAAGTACCACGGTATTTACCACTGTGTACCGTGCTGCAGTAACTACTAACTAAATCCGATTGTGTAATGATTTTGAATGAATTGGACCATGAAGTAATGCCATAACTATAGTAAACAAGTATGAAAAATACAAAAGTGTTGTAGACGTCTTTATATTCTGTGAATTTCAGTCATCACAGCAGGAAACTTTCACGAGAATATGAAATCTGAAAACTTCAAAAAAGAGCTCACTGCCAAGGTCAACAACTCAAACATTATGAAAAATATAAACAATCTTGCTAATTCCAATAAGTCAACGACATTAAGCTAGCATAACTTGACAATATCACAAAATGACTTCACAAAAATTACATTGACTAGAAATATTACAAGATTCACGGCTGAGCAATGAGATTCTTGAATCCAGCATTATTCAGGTATTAAATTACTAGAAGTGCAAGTTTTAGTTTGCAAAAGCACTCATCACTAGTCATCACTCATCAGTTATCACAGAATGGAATAGTAAACTGAGATGACATACTTCACAAACTTCCATATGAAATTGAAAATTTCAAAACTGAACAACAAATCTGTTAATCATCAATGCCATTGCCAGTACTTTTCGTTCGAGTATTTCCTTCATTCAATCTACATTGGATAGCGGCATTTTAAAGAAACCATATAAAGAAAAACTAGTGAGATCACAAATGTTGCTAACACATATCTTTGTGAAGAGAAACTAGTGTTTTATTTGAACGAAAAAAACGTTTTTCTGCGACCTTCCGCGGTACGTACCGTTTCGTGGAAAAAACTCGGTTTACCGGTTAACCTGTAAAAGCCCCCATCTTTACTTTGCTATATAGATTACCGTTACGGAAGTTATAAGTTATGGAGATAAGGATTTTTTTCATCACAGACATCTAATTACAAAGAATGTCATCATGTGGACGTTTAAGTTACATATTTTAAGTCCTCTCTCATCAATTATTTATTGAGTAAATTCAGTCTTTGTTAAATGAATGTTTACAGGAAGAAATACATTTTATGGAGGTTAGGTTCTTAAATGCGACATTCACAAAATCCTGTTCTAACGCGATGCTAAAGATATGTAATTTGTTATGTTGACATTAACGCTAACAATATATATTCACCCTTCTGAATGAAAAATGCAATTATTTCTGGCTGTATTTTGAAGTCACTGGTGATAATTAAAACGTTATGTAGGTTAAACGAGTTTTTGGCGACATGAAAACATCTAGAAAAAATTGAGCTTGGATTGGGTACACTGTAGGTTGAACCTTTTCTAGAAAAAAATTAACATATTTATCTCCAAGAAATAATATTAATTTTTGACAATTCCAACAACAGCATTGCACCACACCTTATTTAAATATAGAAATTTACTGGCGACATTGCATTTTTAGTGTCTGGAACTTATTACGACTACTTTCTGGCACCGATAACAAACAGTAGTGAAACAGTTTGTTTTTGTTTTCTAGTCAGCCTTGCCTAAGCAAAAGTTATAGTCCCCCCAAAACAGTTTCTTGTTTATTTTTAGATGTCTATTACCGTGCGTATGCTGGAGACATGGATAAACATCAATTACCACTATTTTGGTGGAATGACTGATATATGTGATACTGATTGTGTGACGTTACTGTCAACCCTGAACTCAACAGTACTGTTTGGAGATGTCTGTAGATAATCGATTCTGTCTGTAGACAATCCTGATAAGAAACTGATAAGAAATCGCAACATCCATAAAATATGCATATCACTGTTTAAATTAATGCAGAATAAATGCAGTACATAAATCTTCTCAAGAGATTTTTCTGCTGCCAATAAAAGAATCCCCAAAGGCATCATAGAATTGCATCTTTTGGATGTTCCAGGATTTACTGGGATGCATTTATATATAATACATCATGATTCTTTAAATGTTCTTGGGATCCATACTCGTTTCGTGCAAAAGTCTAAATCTGTGTCATTATCCACTATCTTTACTCAATAAGAAGTTATGCTATAATGTGTTGATCGAGTCAAACAACTTACGTGTGAGTGAGAGGTTAGCTGAAATAAACTGTCAACAAAATCCTTCAAGACGCACATCCTTTGACTTATATTGGATAATTCATGTTGTGTATGCAAAATACCATCGATTATTTTCATCGCGTAAGCAGCAAATTAACGTATATAATTCCCTTTGATCTATCTCGTATGCTATTGTTCCCGCAAGCCATTTCTACAACATATTTGTATGTCACCATCTCGAAAGAACAGAAAATTGTAGCAAGGGAAATTTCACTAGCGACATAAAGCCAGTAATTGCTCTTTCTTCGCTATAACCCCAAGAATATCCTTGTCATAGCAGGTGTTTAATCTTTGCCTTGTTATCCTCGAGTTGACAGTACATATGACAGGTTGTCGCTTTCCGTAGAGGCTTGCGAAGAGGATTCGTCTTGGGTTTCTGCGATCGATGGGTATTTGCATACAAATGTGTTCGTGTTAGTGCCAGCGATTTTTCCTACGTCTGTGAGCCCGAGGGGATTTCATGAATTTCTTAACTTGACTTGTCTCCTTATAACTAGGTAAAGAGACGGTCCATTGTCTTCCTCTGGGGTCTGATGCTACAGCTGTGATTGGAAATAAATTGGCATATCTTTCTTGGAGCTATTGATTACGTGCACATCACAAAGTTAAGAATAGACACTTGCAGGACAAGAAACAGTGGCACGAACATGCTTGACTTGGAAGATGCTTTCTTTTCGATGCATTGGATGTGTTCATTGTTGGTATGCTATCCCCATGCGTCTTTCAAGCTGCCTTACGTTTATTTTCTAAGGTGCCTGGGATTTTCTATAGCGACTACATTTTCGACAGGTATTGGAAATTGGTTGAAATCTCATAATTGATGATTGGTTCATTACCACCGATTAATCATCGAACAAAATTGGTAAACGTCATTTTTCAGATTTTCCTGCCCAAGTTGTTATTGCAGATTAAAAAACGTTCCTAAAACTTGGAGTGAAAGCTTGGACAGGCATAACTGTTTCTGATATCCGCCATTCCCTTGTCGGTTATTATCAAAACAGGAAATCAGACCTCGCTTAACACTAAATACATTATTTGAAATGAAAAATATAATACAGGTAAGTAACATTTAAAACCGTCTGAATCTGTTATTCTTCATGTTTTGCCGTGTCAGTCAGTAATCTGAATCACTCTCATCTGTTCCATAGGACAAAACAACTTTTTCTCACGCATGAAACTCATACTCCATCTGACAGAATGATTTGAAACTCCATCTGACAAAACATCTCACTAACTGTCACTCCATCTGACAAAACAGCTCACTGTTACTCCATCTGACAAAAACATCTCACTAACAGTCACTCCGTCTGATAAAACATCTTATTAACTGTCACTCAATCTGACAAAACATCTTACTAACTGTCACCCTATCTGACAAAACATCTCACTAACTGTTACTCCATCTGACAAAACATCTCACTAACTGTTACTCCATCTGACAAAACGTCTCACTGTTACTCCATCTGACAAAACATCTCACTAACCGTCACTGCATCTGACAAAACATCTCGCTTACTGTCACCCCATCTGACAAAACAGCTCACTGTTACTCCATCTGACAAAAACATCTCACTAACAGTCACTCCGTCTGACAAAACATCTTATTAACTGTCACTCCATCTGACAAAACATCTCACTAACTGTTGCTCCATCTGACAAAACATCTCACTAACTGTTACTCCATCTGACAAAACGTCTCACTGTTACTCCATCTGACAAGACATCTCACTAACTGTCACTGCATCTGACAAAACATCTCACTTACTGTCACCCCATCTGACAAAACATCTCATTAACTGTCACCCGATCTAACAAAACATCACACTAACGGTCACCCCATCTGACAAAACATTTCACTAACTGTTACTCCATCTGACAAAACGTCTCATTAACTGTCACCCCATCTGACAAAACATCTCACTTACTGTCACCCCATCTGACAAAACGTCTCACTAACTGTTACTCCATCTGACAAAACATCTCACTGTCACCCCATCTGACAAAACATCTCACTAACTGTTACTCCATCTGACAAAACATCTCACTAACTGTTACTCCATCTGACAAGACATCTCACTAACCGTCACTGCATCTGACAAAACATCTCACTAACTGTCACCCTATCTGACAAAACGTCTCACTAACTGTTACCCCATCGGCCAAAACATCGCACTAACTGTTACTCCATCTGACCAGACGTCTCACTAACTGTCACCCCATCTGACAAAATATCTCACTAACTGTTACTCCATCTGACAAAACGTTTCACTAACGGTCACCCCATCTGACAAAACATCTCACTAACTGTTACCCCCTTTTGACAAAACATCTCACTAACTGTTACCCCATCTGCCAAAACATCACACTAACGGTCACCCCATCTGATAAAACATCTCACTAACTGTTACTCCATCTGACCAGACGTTTCACTGATCCTCTCTTTCTCGAAAGACCGAATCAATCGAACTTACTCGCTCCATCCTTCAGACAGGAACTGTTGAGGCCTTTACAAAACCTAAAGTAAAATAGACAGTTCTTTTCGCTATACATGAAAGTCCGTCGATGCATTGAAACAAGGATCCTTGAAGATAATCATACTATTTTGTATAAATCCGAGACGGCAGATGATCAAGAGTCTGAGAGGACGATACCAGGGAGAAACCTTTCACCGGTATATCAAAGCGGCGACTGTTGTTAATTAATAGTTAATGCTATCTTCGGCTTAGACACCTTCCAGCGTTAATGTGTCTGACATCGACTGCGCCACGCTGGATCCTGATAGTACATAGACGACGAAAATAACCCACACGTTGATGCCAGTCTTTTTGAGATGTTCCACAATTGTTGGTACTCCAAGCTGTTGACAAGGATGAAATATATGCAAGAATTTAAAGGTTTCTGAGTAATTTAAGCTCTCTACTCCTTCCTTACTACTTGTGAAGTGAGGATACTTATCAATGTATTTGTGCTTGCATTCTTTGTATCAGTTATCAGACTTTGTGCTGTAACATGAGTATATAAAATTAATCATCTGTTAATAATAATCATAGACTATCATTGTAAGATATTACGATAAAAAATACAGACTGGCAATGTACATTCTTACTTCTATTAAAAGACAAACTGTGTGTCCTATATGGGCGTCATATGGTGCATTGAATGGCGCCTCGTAGCTTATCCAAACATGAAACTTAACCATTCACTCTGTACAAACATTCAAAACTACACCATTAACGAATGTTCAACTTCAACCTTGGTGACAAATGCGTCACCGATATTGTACAAATAATAATATCAATGTATGAGTTGTCAGGCTTTAATGAAAGTGTAAAGCAGTGTTCCGCTATCGCACCTTACCACCTTGTGTCTGCGACACCATTCTTCTATCCATCAGACTGTCTTCGCACTTTCAAAACGGATTACCACAGATCAATTTGCCGGTGCCTTCCATTTAACCCTTTCGTTCTAAACTCAGCATAGCGCTAGGCCAAGCTGTTTTTCGGTTCAATTATCCCGCAGCACGTTCAGATGTAAGCTGCATGTGTGTGGGTCCCGCTATGTTGTAATTCGTATATCCTTTAATAGTGGGTACTGATCGTGGTTAAGATCTTGGAAGACACGCTGGAAATAACTCCTTCCTTCAATGAGATATGTGACGCCTATAATATAATGACATGGCACTACATGTCGACGTTTACGCTTACGTTGGTGCCATCTCATCATGTATGTCTGTATGTATGTATGTGTGTGTGTCTGTGTGTATGTATGTATGTTATTATTTATGTATGTATGTATGTGTGTGTGTTTGTGTGTATGTATGTAATTATGTATGTATGTATGTATGTGTGTGTGTGTTTGTGTATGTATGTATGTATGTATGTATTTATTTATGTATGTATGTATGTGTGTGTATGTATGTGTGTATGTATGTATGTATGTATGTATGTGTGTGTGTGTGTTTGTGTGTATGTATGTATGTATGTATGTATGTATGTATGTATGTATGTATGTGTGTGTGTGTGTGTGTGTGTGTGTGTGTGTGTGTATGTGTATGTATGTATGTATGTATGTATGTATGTATGTATGTATGTATGTATGTATGTATGTATGTATGTATGTATGTATGTATGTATGTATGTATGTATGTATGTATGTATGTATGTGTTTGTGTGTAGGTAGGTAGGTAGGTATTGTACTTGAGAGAGAGATATACAAAGTTTTTGAAGTTCCAATCTCAGGCAATACAATCTATTATAACATACCATCTTCCCACCAATACCACATATTAGCCAACTGTTCCTTTTGCTCTTTGCCTTTTGAAATAACTTTTTAGGTAGCAACCTGACTGATGGGCCATTTCCTTAACAGTCACATGTCATCATTAATGAGACTCTCTCATTCAAAATCGGAACTGCCATTTGTGGAAAACAAAGCCATGGAAGTAAGTGAACCTGACATTTGACAACACATCAGCAGGGGCCAAACATGTATGGTATGTTCTACGTGGCAGTGAGCCATCTGGCTTGTGCTATCCCGTGTACGTTCTTCATTAAATGATCTATAGCGCTTGAACCGAGAAGATGACTGAACACCTTGTGCACAGGATGGCCGGGACTTTACACATGAACTATCCCTTAACGATCAGTGGTGCGAAGTTTCTGACAGACAAATCTATAATTCATGTATGTCGAAACGTGCCTTTGTCCAAACGACCATGCAGTCGCTTGAAGCAGCTCACCGATTTCTCGACGTCATTATTTGAAAAGAACATCCACTGCTTATAAACATTTAATCGCCGACTTCGAAAGGTGCTTTCACAGGCATGGATGCGCGTTGATGGGATCGTCTTCTTAATAGTTATCAGAGACGTCTTGAGACTTCCTAGCGAAATAAGACGCTGTGTGCGTTTAGCCAGACAAACAATTGGTAAATCAATTGTTCCGTCAGTGGTGTGTTCCAGACCGTTGTGCAGATTGTGTTGAATCTGGTCGTCAATGCTGTGTGTGTCTGTTGATGTCATTACTAGTCCTTAAGTAAACGGGATTGTACAATTGTGAAATGGACATCTACTTGAGGGTGGCTAAAAATCTCGGATTATTTATCTAGCTCAAAGGTATGTATTTCAGTTTATTGCCATATTTTAGGTATATGCAACCATGTCATATGCGTGGATATTTAATCATATTTACGATTGTTCCAACCATTTAGTGACAATTACTTGAATGTTCTGGTAAATACTTGCTCTCTTCTTGTGAAGTTTGCGCAACTGCTTACGAATGCCAAGTTTCGTCTAAATTTATTCACGTTTCGAAACGCTGGTAATATTTCTACTGTTAAACCCATTATCAATGTTCCTATCGTAAACAGAAAAAATATTGACCTTTTCGTGAATGTCTTTGTAATTTTGTTATAAATCCGTTCAGTAACACAATTTTAGTATCACATTCTAATCTTTACCCTTATTTAATATTTCCAAAGTAATATTTGCACGTGAAGCTCTCCTTCTATAGCTGCGTAATGCAATTTTGACAATTCCGACGCATATAGCATTAACAAATGTTCCACAATTCCATAACCTGTCGCCATGGTTACGCATCCGTCCAATTTTCCACTACTGGAATATTCAGTAATCCCGACACTTCAGTGTTATGTAAGTGCAGTGCACTGTTTCAGATGACAATGACACTGCTGTCAGCAGTGTACATGACGGTGCTATGGGCAACAGTGATTACAGCCAGTGGTAGGTTGACAATTACACATTTATCTCAACATGTCTTGTTCTTGTTGAATATGTATATATGATTATCCTTGAAATATTGTTATCGACAGAATGGTTTAAGGAACGTATAATATAAACTCAAAGGCAAAAGTTAGTGTGATCAACACATTTGTGTATAAATGAGAACATTTTTATTATTTATTTTGATATTCTTTATAATACACTTAATCTAAAACCCAAACAGGGCCCTTTCGGTAGTTGTTGGGTTTTTGCATGAGTTTTTCGTGCTTTAAAAAAGTCCATGGAAATAAGGCATAAAACATGCCCTTTAAAAAGTGTGGCTCTAAACCTCGAATCAGTGTTATTCAAATCATTGTTTAGACATCGACGAGTCCAAAAACAAAAATTTGGAAGAATCTGCTTGCATTTCTCTATGCCAAGGCTAACTGAAAATGTTGGTGAGCCATTGGAATGCTTGAAACCGGCGCAACACCCCAGCCCAACGTTGCACAGGAGTTTAGCATGCACAGGAACACCATATGCCGCTTGTGGAGACGTTATTAACACAACGCCGCCGTTGCAGACCGTCTTCGAAGTGGCCGTCTACCCGTAACCACGTCACACAACGATCGTTAGATTCGAACCACCCATCTGCACCAAAGATTTCAACCAGGCACACTGACAGCCCGAACAGTTCCTGTTGTCAAAAAGAGATCGCCAAGGACCATTCGCTGGCATCTAGCAGCACATGGGATACGTGCTGGACGTCCTGCCAGCCGACAAATTTTGACATTACGTCACCAACGTCTGCGACTGCAGTGGTGCAGACATCTGCGGTGGAGAGCACGTGAGTGGAGTGGAGACATGTTCTCTACCCTGACGAGTCCAGATTCCTCTTACACCGCACCCCCAGTCACGCTTCTTCATACTGCCAGGTGCTTCTACAAATATGGAATGCCATTCCACAAGACTTCTTGCGACGTTTGATTAGTCTATAAGGCGCAGGTGTCAAGCAAGCATTAGTGCTCATGGTGGACATACACGTTATTGACTGTGTGAATTTCATTTTGACCCTTCTATCACTGTGACCTCATTAGCATGTGTCCACCAGAAACGTTTAAAATGAGCCATGACCATGATCATGAAAATATCAGTTGTTAATTCACATATCTAACTTAAAGTCAATCACAATAACCTTTGCCTGTGAGTATACATCTAGTACTATACTATATGCCAAAAAACCGCACTGTCTCTTTCTAGATTTCCAGAAACAATTTCAGTTATGGAGCCATTCTTGGTATGTGACTAATTGCTGTACACTCAGAGAACTAATTTCAGGACGGCATACGAGTTTATAAACTGAGCTCACGTTTTCTTGTTGTTTCAACGCCTGACTCAGCAATATTCCAGCTATATGACTGCAATATGTCTGTAAATAATCGAGTCTGGACCAGACATTGCAGTGATTGACATCATGAACATCGATCTACGAACTTGGGATACGATATCGATGACATGTTTGATACGAGAATAGTTTCCTGTAATCCTTTATATACTCTGAACCAATGAAATGAAACTACGTGACTCCGCGTAAGTAATTTTGTTGATAGATATACGTGCATAACATTACATCTTATAATTTCAACGGGCTGAATAATATTATCGATGTTATATATTCCCCCTAACACAAGTCTATATGTCAATGTAAACGAAGACATGGATCTCTTTACAAACCATTACGTAGTGAACGAACCGTAAGCTGAATCAGTATGTACATATAGACACTATCAATACTGATATTGATCCGTCAAGGTGGGATTATTTGTACCTTGGATACATCGTAGGGTATCATATATTTATAATGAAGACACAATACTGATGGCTGTTGTTCTCATACTCGTTGATGGTACCTTGGGTTGTCTCTACTCGTCCCTGATATTTCACTGTAATATTAATACCATTCGGTTCTCAAGAACTCCTTAAATGTTCATTCTGCTTCACTTGAAGCTTTGTTTCTTGTGTTTGGATGCACTGCAAAGCCTTTATATTTTTATCATCCTTAAACCATTTGGGATCGTGAGAGCTTTTCCTGAGATACATCCATGTAAAATGTAGCTGCATCACATACATTGCTGTGACAATATTTATTAAGGGACAATCTTCAATGTTTGCACATTGATGTCAATATTGACATCGGCCCAGTAAAGTGATGTTAATCATTGCTCAGAAAATAGAAATATTTTTTATTGTATGATGAGCGTATTGAAAAACACCTTTAGTACCATCCCTCACATTGACATTGAGATATACTTCTAATTTTCTAATTAAATTTGTAGTAGTTGAAAAACTTATTTTCATAACAAATCTCTGTTGAAAGCAGAATCGATTGTACTACTTTGACTATATTATGAGGATGCCTACATGAACAAAAGAAGGTTACCTGAGGGAAACTAATAATGTAAAAATGTAATGTATGGAGGATCCTTTTTCTCTTGAATCATGAACACTTCCAAAGCCATTCAGAGTGTGGAATGTAGGTATATCAGCAATAGACATTGTGTGTTTTTTATGCTCCTTGTCATCAATATTGTATATGCTGCCCATAGTACAGATTGAGCACTTCAGAAAACCGATGTGTAGGTCCAGGCGAACATGTTGCTTTCTCAAACAGTAGCTTGAAACAAATGTTGTTCGGCTGACAATGTAGGGGGTCTGTTATAAAGCATACCAACACTTAGTGCTAATTTGACAGAAACAATAGTTTTTATAAAGAAACACGATTTTTATCTCCATTGTGTGATACAACGAAACATAATTTTTTATCTCCATTGCGTGATACAAAGAAACATTATTTTTTTCACCATCGTGTGATACAAAGAAACATTATTTTTGTCTACATCATGCGATACAAAAACACGTTATATTTATCTCGATCGTCTTATTTTGTCTACATCGTGTGATACAAAGAAACATTATTTTTGTCTCCCATCGTGTGATACAAAGATACAAAGACATTATTTTTATCTCCATCGTGTGATACAAAGAAACATTATTTTTGTCTCCATCGTGTGATACAAAGAAACATTATTTTTGTCTCCATCGTGTGATACAAAGAAACATTATTTTTGTCTCCATCATGTGATACAAAGAAACATTATTTTTATCTCCATCGTGTGATACAAAGAAACATTATTTTTGTCTCCATCGTGTGATACAAAGAAACATTATTTTTATCTCCATCGTGTGATATACAAAGAAACATTATTTTTGTCTCCATCATGTGATATGAAGAAACATTATTTTTGTCTCCATCGTGTGATGACAAAGAAACATTATTTTTGTCTCCATATAAGAAAAACATTATTTTGTGATACAAAGACACATTATATTTATCTCCGTCGTGTGATACAAAGAAACATTATTTATGTCTCCATTGTGTGATACAAAGAAACATTATTTTTATCTCCATCGTGTGATACAAAGAAACATTATTTTTGTCTCCATCGTGTGATACAAAGAAACATTATTTTTATCTCCATCGTGTGATACAAAGAAACATTATTTTTGTCCATCGTGTGATACAAAGAAAGATTGTTTTATTATTTTTGTCTCCATCGTGTGATCGTGTGAAGAAAAACATTATTTTTGTCTCCATCATGTGATACAAAGAAATTATTTTTGTCTCCATCGTGTGATACAAAGAAGAACATTATTTTTGTCTCCATTATGTGATCGTGTGATGAAACATTATTTTTGTCTCCATCGCGTGATACAAAGAAACATTATTTTTGTCTCCATCGTGTGATACAAAGAAACATTATTTTTGTCTCCATCGTGTGATACAAAGAAACATTATTTTTTGTCTCCATCGTGTGATACAAAGAAACATTATTTTTGTCTCCATCGTGTGATACAAAGAAACATTATTTTGTCTCCATCATGTGATACAAAGAAACATTATTTTTTGTCTCCATCGTGTGATACAAAGAAACATTATTTTTGTCTCCATCATGTGATACAAAGAAACATTATTTTTTTTTGTCTCCATCGTGTGATATTTTTGTCTCCATCAATATAAAGAAGCATTATTTTTGTCTCCATCATGTGATACAAAGAAACATTATTTTTGTCTCCATCGTGTGATACAAAGAAACATTATTTTTGTCTCCATCATGTGATATGAAGAAACATTATTTTTGTCTCCATCTCATGATATGTAGAAACATTATTTTTGTCTCCATCGTGTGATACAAAGAAACATTATTTTTGTCTCCATCGCGTGATACAAAGAAACATTATTTTTGTCTCCATCGTGTGATGCTTGTTTGATATGTTTCTTTTTTATTTACCAAATGATATTCGCAGTTCGCATTGATTGATATTGTTTTTCTCCCGATTACGGTGGCAAGCATAAGTCGACACTTTTCATATAGACTCAGTCAAACTTGAGGATACTGTTCCCATTAAAGAATTAGTTTATATAGTTTAACATTTCCAATCCTGGTAAGCTTTTGTTCGTAAGATTTTTGTGATGTATATTTTTGTGTATTACGTTTGAGATTAATTGCCTTTGAAACAATTTCTTTCCAACAGTAGACGGCTGGCATTTCAAAGACCGTGGCTGTTTTATCAAAGACTACTCTTCAAAGGAATACAAAACATATTGACATTCTCCAAAAGCTATGTCATACATTACATGATCAAACAGCTTTTGTGAAATAATTCTAATCGCTACTGAATTACAGTTGTTTGTAAGGTTTAGTTTGATGGCAGGTCCTCGCAGATGGCGATGGTGAACTATATTGTTTGCAATGGCTTTGTTTTGTCTGTGACTAGTAACCTAATCGCAATGCAAATCATCCGTTTTATAGATGGGCGCAACAACATTGGCAGAATCCTAATTACACATTCACACCGGCAACATATGGAACCTGATACGATACAAACCCTCCATTTGATATCACGTGTATGACTAAGTCTTCTGATATTAATTGTATACAACAATTTTACTTTAACGTTCAAATGTAATAGTCAGATATTTGTTTCGTTTTGTGTGATCTATTAACTGTCTTGCGCATATGATTTGAAGATATCAAAGAAACCAATGCTAGTTTATTCATCCCCACAACAGTCATGGGTGTTCTTACCCGTGAATATCTGGGTTAGAACTGATCTTCAGTAACCCATACTTGTCGTAAAAGGCAACTAACGGGATCGGGTGGTCAGGCTCGCTGACTTGGTTGACACATGTCATCGTATCCCAATTGTTTATATCAATGCTCATGATGTTGATCACTGGATTGTCTGGTCCAGACTGGATTATTTACAGACCGCCGCCATATAACTGGAATATTGCTGATTGCGGCGTAAAACTAAACTCACTCATTCTTATGTTGTATGTATAACATGGAAGTCAGTCATCTCCCTGAATTCAATATGATAATGCAAACATATATTAACCAAATACAATGCTTCTGTGTTGTCTTACTGTTTCTATAGTTGTGACAGGTGAAAGTTTGCGGCTGATTGAAAGCGACTTCTGGGAATGGAGAATGGAACAAGCGCCGGAGTTTGCTTCCTCAGTTGGCATTACAAGATACAACGACAAGCTGGCCTCCTACAATGTGTCCGTGTTCGAATCTAGGCGGGTATGTGTACGCCACACAATCTGACACAATCTGTATCATATAGCAGCAATCTAGTCTCTGAAAGGCATATACTTTACCGAAACTACAGTTATTGAATATAATGAGTGAGTGAGTGAATTTAGGTTTATGCCGCACTCAGCAATAGTCCAGCTATATGGCGGCAGAATATAATGAAGTGGGGCTAAGAAACTTTTATATTTTCCTGAAGATCCTGAAAATAATAATAAAATATTCTTAAATACCTACCAAAGAAACTAGGGCAATCGTGACAGGCAACATGGAGTCCCTTATACCTGTTCCAGGAAAACTATGCCCATGCTTCAACACTAACATAAAATGTCGACGTTACTTTTTGACCTTAATGGCTCCTTTATATAAAAACGTTTTGGAAACTTATGAAATCGATATTTTTCAGGAACTTAAATTACTATTAGTTCTGAAGGTTTTATGTTTCTCAGAAAGGTTATTTTAGAAGATGTCACGTGCCTTTTAGAAGCAAAGCGTGTGTGTTGTGTGTTAAATGTTGGGCAGAGGAGTCAACCTCTCTCTCTCTCTCTCTCTCTCTCTCTCTCTCTCTCTCTCTCTCTCTCTCTCTCTCTCTCTCTCTCTCTCTCTCTCTCTCTCTCTCTCTCTCTCTCTCTCTCTCTCTCTCTCTCTCTCTCTCTCTCTCTCTCTCTCTCTCTCTCTCTCTCTCAGCCCCGATCAAATCGATCAAATACTCATTCAGTTTTATCAAATTATAAATATCTGCAATATCGAATCTCAATTTATTGCATTTGTAAATGATCAGTTAATTGCATACTCCGTTTCAAAGAGATGAAAACGATACTTGAATCCTTTAAGGTAAAGCAAACAAAACAAGCATTTACGTTTTCATCAGTGCAGTCATTTGGAACAGAATACAAATGACCTTACACTTGTGTCCCTCGAGGCAAGGCTTGGCAGTGTTTCCATGTTACACACAGCTGATGTGTTAATGCTGCATATGACCTGACATAGTCCCCATTGGCTATGAATTCTTCGTTCGTCAAGTACGAGCGTCAATACACTTTGCGCTATTCACCAGGGCCCAGAAGTTATTAAATGTAATTGTGTTCATTTTGAAAATATTGTATTGAATATCATTATCCTAACAGTAATCATTTAGCCATTCGAAATGTTATCGACATGCAAGAAGTGGTCGATGACGTTATTCTGAAGTTTATGCGATAATAATGAAACATATCTTTACAGTGTTCGTGATACTTGGAACCGTATCACATTATTTGACCGATTAGATTATATACCCAGTAAACCATGGATGTTAGTGGATTTTCATCCTAACCAGGCTAAGGCAAATCTTCTCTTATGCTTAAACGATTTGCTGAATAGAAATGGTTATCCTTCCCTCGGCCACAAAAGTGTTCTTTTGTGTAGACCAAATTACTGTTTCATAAAACTGTAATTATTACATTTTCATAATAAAACTGTAATTATTACATTTTCAGAAAACTGTAATTATTACATTTTCATAAAACTGTTTTCATTACATTTTCATAAAACTGTTTTCATTACATTTTCATAAAACTGTATTCATTACATTTTCACAAACATCCTTCAATGTTTACGTGGTAAACCACACTGGGGTCAATAGGTTTTCTTCAAAATTCCTGGAACACACGCATAGAATAAGATACGATTGTAGACATATATATAAGTCAATATTACAGCTCAGTTAACATCCACAAATAGTCCACAACCGCTGGTTATCTTGTACCTATACATACTTCTTTTGGCTTCAAAAGAAACTATGTACTTGACAACTTGGTACGATATATCAATACTTCAAAATTTATCATTGAAGTGAATTAGTTTTATTATATGGTAAATAATATATAAATATTATATGGTTCCAGGCTTGGCTACGAGCAATGGTTTCATGAGTTACACCCACCTGGTATAATCGCTTTTCGGCTTGAAGAAAGACATAAAGTCTTTTCTGTAAGGTCAGAAATATCAAGTCTTCCGTTTACAAAAAGATTACTCTGTATGCATGGAACAAAATAGCTTTCCACTGATTACAATATAGTCAAGACGCATGTGAACCTCTCCTCAGTGTCTCACAGCCAATAGGGGACGTGCGTGTTGCGGAAGATAATGCGTTCTTAGCATTAGATTGCAGCAGACCCTGTGACCTCCATCAGGATTAAATGACTTTGTCTAAAGCACATGGTCACAGGGGAAATGGGTGTCAGTGGGATTCCTTGCACTGAATAATCATTCATTTTGTAGAGCAACGAAAACATGCATGGTGTGAGGAGTTAGGCAATATGAAGGGACAACGAGACATGTATGGATTTCAGATTTGTGTTATGTTTCGGAAACTTGTCTCTTTGGTGGATTTGGGCTTTCCTGTTTGTATTTCCACAGTGGGCAATGTTTTATCCTTGTGATGTTTAGTTACAGACCATTATTCAAATACCATGTTCTCAGATAAATGATAAGTCCATCACTTCAGCATACAAAATAGTCAAAATGCATTTCAAATGTTGCAGACCTGTGCTGAACTGAAAATGTAGCTTTTGTTTGATACATAGCATGAAAAATATTTTTTGTCAAAACATTGTCAGGGTATTTTATATAAGTTATATAATGATGCTGTGATGAACCCCCCATAGTAATGCTTGACTGCTGTTATGTCATAAATGGATATTCATATGGTGAGGGTAGACATAGCAAATAGAGGGTGCTATATAGGAATACACAGAACCATGAATGCTTTTGACTTTTACCGTAATGTGTGTCGCTGTGCCACCGGTCAATCCTGACATGAAATCAATTTGTTCAATGTTTGTCCCAGGAGATAATACGCTTCTACGAAAGAGTCACAGCGATAGAACAAAAGCCTTACTACAAAGGCACCATCTATAATGTGGTTAGATGTTTTGATCTTGTCTCCTATGTGAAAAGCCTTGTAGATTCAATCGATCCTTCTTCAAAGTGTATTTCGACGATATGGCTGGTTACCTTCCAGCACGCATTAGGTGTCTATGCGAAAGGAGAGAAGAGTTTGTTATATAGTCCCATGCGAAAATCGATTTAATTAGAGTAAGTGAGTGAGTTTAGTTTTACGCCGCTTTTAGTAATATTCCAGCAATATCACGGCGAGGGAAACCAGAAATGGGCTTCACACATTGTGCCAATGTGGGGAATCGAAGCCGGATCTTCGACGTGACGAGCGATGTTTTAACCACAAGGCTACCCTACCGCCCCGATATAATTAAAGGCTTGTGTCAAACTGAAATGTGTGATTCACGTTAACTGCCATATTGCGAAAGCGATCTTCCACCCACCCAGAATTTTGTCATTCAGATGCAAAAGAACAAAATACATTAATGAATTAAGATTAATCCAACTCGTGCAAGTTAAGTAGTTTTTTCTCAACTCAAGGGTTGTAGATGCTATCTGTTATTCCATATATCGGTTTTACCAAAAATATTTTAAGGTCATTCGTTCAGTCCCAACTGAAAACTGTTTCTCGCTCCTGCAGATTGTTGTAGAAGGTTTTTTGGAGCGCCTCATGGATGTCGACTTCAACGATCTCGACACGGCAGACAAGTCAGACTACCAGATCCTCAGTGACCATCTTGAGACGTATCTTGACGGGTTCACGTGGAGATTGTGAGGAGCTACGTATCTACGATTCATATTACATATGACAGGGTTTTACCTTGACTCACAAAAAATATTAGTTTTAAAGGTCCCTACGGACAATATGATGGTCCTGAGAAGTAACAGTGTGGAGAACGTTTCGATAATTTCTTCAGAGCCTGGAATGAATCATTGATCATGTGGACTAATAGATGAAATAATTAAATGATTGTTTCTGAAAAGAAACAACAACAAAAACACTTAGCAAAGTCATAGATTCGTGGGTACAATGAATACTATTGTGAATTACTTGTCTGCGTCCATACTCTACATTTGTGGGTACTGGACGCACATTTACGAGTCTCGTAAAACCCTGAATATGGTCAAACACAAAATATTTCATAATTCCATAATGCAAGCAGGACATTCGTCTATCTCACAGACCCTGAACTATATTATTTTTCTTAGAGCCTTGCCCTCCCTACGATGATAAAGCCATAACTGAAGCAAGATTTCCCCAGGTTCAGGAATCCCTGGTCTCCGTGGGGCTCCTTTTAAAATTAAATGGGTTTATCTGTCATAATCAAAATTCGATGTATTCAGTGACTAAACGTTTGTCTAGCAGGACACAGAAAGACCTGAATGAAATAGCTGTACATATATAGCTCCGAATATAACAGCCTCAATATTTTTCATTTGCCATAAACACGAAACGTTAATCCTGGAACAATGAATTCACGTGGCTTTCATCTTGGTCATTCTCCAGATACGAGACGCTGAATCCTATCAACTTCCTGGAAGGACTGCAGACCAACCCTGCTCACTTCTTTGAGACTCTGCCGTTCAAAACAGACCATGACTACGAAAACTACCTTCGACGCCTCCATAAGCTACCAAAGCAAGTAAGTCATATACTCTAGGGACCAAAATAAGGGATCACATGAAAGGACAAGTGTTCCTTTATTTTTTCCAAATTTCTTCACAAGCTTTGTATCGCATAGCTGTGAAGAAACCTGGAAAAAATCAAGGGAACACTTGTGCTTTCATGTGATCCCTTATTTTTTTCCCTCAGTATATTTACATTTTGTGTACGATTCACCCTCTGTGGCGAAATGTATCCATTAACAGAATATACGTCTTTGAAGTAATAGAGTTGTTGTGATCAACGCCCAATGTCGATGATTTTCAGGTGCCGTCATTTGCTGTCTGTGGCCTTAAACAACGAACAAACATAACTAAAACACCATTGTGTCGAACTTTAATGAGTCGAATTTAAAGTTGTCTCGAAGTAAAAACTTAGTCCCTTCACATAGCCTATTGAATCATTTGTCTCATAAATCGAACTTCTGATAACTCGAAGTACATAAGTGCTTTCAACTTCGACACAATCGTGTTTGACTGAATCTGCTCTTGTTATTTGCTCAATCCGCTGACGCATACTAGGGCTGTTGTAACAAATGTTAATCCCACACGGACGAAAACGTGCCCGCCTTATACACACATCACGAAAAGATATTCCTGATGTAACTAAGCCCCCTGATTACGGATGTCCCCGTGTCTATAACACATTTCCCTCAAGAGGATGAGAAATTGATCAGAAAGCATTTCGGGTCACTTTGTGTCGACAAGTACAGTGAGAGCATCATCTGCTTAGCGGCCCTGTTCGTCATTATTCTCTTCAAACCTGTGTTTACGCGAGGTCTTGAAAGTTTGAATATTAGATTACACGTCGCAAATGGGATAAGGGACGTGTGAGACGATCCGTTTATTCAAACGTTACGTGGGTGTTGACTTTAAATCATGTCCTGCACGGTCTCAGCACAGACATGGCTAACACATTGTTCAGGAGATCCCAGCAGTGCTATTCCTCCCGAGTGATTTAATGTTAAGATGCCTTTTCTAAGGACATTATCCCACGAGTGACAGATAATCCATATTTACTGAATGTAAATGAGTTTTTTATTCAAATTCATTTTGAAAGACAATGATGATATTTATTGTCATATGACATGGTCAAAAGAATGGAACAAACGATTTTCAAAGGTAATCAGCTTGAAGTGCATCTAGCCTTTCTTATTGAGACCAACCATTCCCATGCCTTTGGGCGCTATTGTAAGCATCATCGCCTTGGTCACGACCGTATGAAGTGTCCAGCATTATCACAACCGTTTGCAATCTTCCAAAACGATGCATCTTCGATATATACACTGCTGCACCAGTCCTCGAAATCTGGCAGTGTCGCATCAACCCGAGAAGATCCGGGTTAGAATTGGTCTTTAGCAACCCATGCTTGTCGTAAGTGGCGACTAACGGGATCGGGTGGTCAGGCTAGCTGACTTGGTTGACACGTTTCACCGTATCCTAATTGTGTAGATCGATGCTCATGCTGTTGATCACTGGATAGTCTGGTCCAGATTCGATTATTTTACAGACCGACGACAAAAAGCTGGAATATTGCTGAGTGCGGCGTTTAACAACAAACCGATCTGGCAGTGACAAGCAGTGTCGCATCAGTATTAGCAAGATAAACACTAACACCACAGTACATGCAATAGTTTCAAAGACCCGAATTGGAATTGGTCTTGCTTGCCCTGTGAGTTAAACAACAAAAAGTTTCAGGGTGCCGAAATTGGACTTGTCACAAGCATTAACTTGCTACGTAAGTTGTAACATGTTTTGTTTACTTTCAGCTTGCAGAATTTAGATATCTGTTTGGTGAGGCAGTACGCCAACAGCACACTCTACACAGAGTTTCCGTGGTAGGTGGTCACACAACACAACAGCATTTACAGAGACAACACCGTTAATCCAACTCAAATAGAGCGAGGTTCCTTATTAATGAATCAAAGTGAAGCATAATGATATCGGCTACAATTCTTGCAGTTCATTCTGAGCTAGGAATTCACTTGCCATTCTCGATGTGCATTTAACAAGACTCATGCAACTTTAGGTCAATATGTAAGATTCTTGAAAAATCATTTAGGAAGTATATCGTGGTTAAAGTAGAGGAAATCAAACGAATCTGTTGATTCCGGATTTCTGCATTACCTATACACTTTCCGTATTAACGAGGCTTCTCTGCGGCTAGTAAAACCTTGTGTCAGACTGATTAAGACATTCAGGCATACAGTGTTATTCTGTAGAGAGGCCACCAGTAAGTAGTACATTAGTAGGTAGCGGATAGCTCATTGGTATGAGATGTTCATCTTATGATAGAAGGTTTTCGTGTGTTCCAGTGTAAAGTGCAACCTATTTCCATGTGTATCAGAACAAGGTGCAATAGGGTAGCTTTGTGATTGTGAGTTCTTTCTTTACGCCGAGTCCTAGGTTCGAGTCCTGACATTTCTGCGACATATGAGGCCCCCCTGTTACATGTAAAATCCCCACCGTGATGTTATAATTAAACATATAACAGCACCATGTGCAGGAACTTAATTAATTAACTTTCAATACTTTCCCGCCAATTTAGGTCAGTCAAATATTTTATATTTTATATTTTTTTATATTTCATTTCAAATAGGTTGAATACCGTTTTCATGCAATGTGTTCATCAATATCTATTTTCCAAAGGCAGCGGTGTCAATCTGGTATTTACTCATCATCTTCTTTCAACAGGATCCGGTTCCTGGCCAGATAGAGAAGTTGCTCGTTGATGACGTGACACAATCAGCCTTCTACAGTCCATTCCTCGACATGTCAAGTGTAACGGAGGTTAAAAGGTAGTTCCTAACAAACCTTCAATAATGATCGTTAAAAGGAATGCATTGTGAATAAACAGTGCAGATGCCATCGTTCGTCACAGAATGTATGGTAGATATCTAGATCCTTCCCAATTTTGACGGATCAGTGACACAAATTATGTCTGATGTAACTAATTTTGCCATCTGCTGTGTTTTTAAGGTGGATACTTGACTTGTCTTTGCATGTGTTTGTGACTGGTGCCACCGATGGGTCAGGATACCATGACCTTTTTGCTAAGAGCAGATGTTTCAGGATACCATGACCTTTTTGCTAAGAGCCAGCTGTTTCAGGATAAGCTCACCTTTTCGCGAACACCACAGTTTGAAAGTGAATCATTAACACAAGCTCATGATATAGCCTGACCGCACAATTGACTCTTTTTTATCAGAAATATCTCATGAATATGGAAAGGATGTTGTCGCTTTTATACCATTGTGAATCTTCGTGTCCAGCAGATAGTTCTTGCTGTTGATTATTCATTACATTAGCATTTATATTTCATATTTCCAGTGAATATTGATCAGAGCATATTATCAACTTTCTTCTCGGATGTACAATATAATGAATATAATTATGAATTTGAATCTCTTCAGGAGTGAATTAATTCGCCAAATGTTCCATTTCAGAGATGAGATCAGAGACAAGGGAAAACAATTGGTCAATGACGTCATAGAGGCATTCCGAACACTGAAGAACTATATCATAAATGTAATGTAGTACATAAATGTAATAATTATTTATAAATCGGCAGTTTTACAGCACCATACAAGTATAATGAAGTTATTGCATTGGTGTCAGTTTTAGCATTCCCCGTTTCCTAATCGTTGATAATTTATTTTTGAAGGGTACTGTATTGCGTTCCAAATTATTATAGTTTCTTCTTGCGCATCATCAATAAATAATTGTAAGTTTTTCTTACTTTATACATGTAACACTACAACGCTGGACATCTGTATTACTCACTATTATTAATATTCTTGCATTGTTAACCTCTGCTCGTCCACTGAAAATGAACATGTGTTTTATTACTGCTGTGACCTTCAAGCAATAATAGTAAAGAGTGAGTGAATATAGTCTTACGCCGCTTTTAGCAAAATTTCAGCAATATCACGGCGAGGGACACCACAAATGGGCTTCACACATTGTACCCATGTGTGGAATCGAACCCTGGTCTTTGCCGTGCCGAGCAAACGCTTTATCCACTAGGTTTCCACACCTCCCCGTTAGTGTGATGGTTATATATGTTCATGTTACATCGGGATTTCATTACATGTTCATGATTACTGAACACATATAGCGATGCGTGTGCGTATGTGCGTGCGTGTGTGTGAATGTGTGCATGCATTGCATTTCTGTATGGATGTGTGTGTGCGTGTTTGTTTTACTTGTCCAGATATATTCCTCTGTTATAGCGCGAGCCCTTTAAGATAGTATACGCTGTTAAACAGTCATTTGATACCCAACTCGGAGACTGTACACGGACCCGAGCCGACCGGTTCTTGTTTTATCCCTTATAGTATGCCAAGTCCCAGGCACCTTTTACATCCTATGACATGACGCAACCGGAATCGAACCGCTCAACGAAAAGACGCTTTAGACTAAAACGTTTTTTGCCGGTGAAAACAACATTGACGTTTTCCTTCACTGTTTCTGTGTCGTGTTCCAGGAATACCTGCCCCACGCCCGGTCATCCTGGGGTATTGGTCAGTGGGACCATGGGCTGGAGAACTACAGGGCATGTCTACGGTGGCACTTGTCGCTGGACATCACGCCGGAATATGTTCACGGGTTGGGCCTGAGCGAGGTGGCCAGGATACGGAGAAAGATGGAGCAAGTACGTCTCCAAGCATGCACGGCTGCCATGCTGTCGTGGTTATGGTGTTACTCGTTTTCGGTCATGATACCAAAAAAGTTGAAATTTATACTAATGAGATTGCATGATACCAAAAATGTTAAAATTTATACTAATGAGATTGCATGTGATCTGTAGTTGTTGTCATGATTGAAGTGATTTAAAGTGCTACTTCAATTTCCTTTAGTGGCGTTTAGAAGCTGGTATGATAAAGAGGAACACGTTTTATGGGTAGACAAGTTCTTTATTGCTTTGGATGCGACGTTTCGGTGTAGATCCTAACACCGTTATCAAGCAAATGACACCAAATAAGGTGTTAGGGTCTACACCGAAACGTCGCATCCACTGCAATAAAGAAGTTCATTTGCTTGATAACGGATCATTTGCTTGATAACGGTGTTAGGGTACGTTTTAGGTAAATCATGTTACACATGTTTTGATAAAATGTGTTGAATCTTTCTAGACAATGGACAGAATGAACTTCAATGGAACTATTTCTGATTTCTTCAATGAGGTCCGCAGTGATCCCCGTTTCCACGTGACGTCTGGGGTAAGTATGTAGGCCATCCCTTGTCCGCCAGGGAAGGAGGCGGGATGGGAGTACACATAGTGGCCCATGGCTTGGTGTAAAGTGAGGGTTTAACATCTACAGAAACCTGTTTCAAAAAACAAAGACAGAGTTTAGTAGGTGCAGAATGCCGTCTTCATGAATAAGTAGATTCCTGTGTCCACGAATAAGGCGGGTGCTTCGTGTCTACAGTATCCGGTGTCCACGAATAAAGCGGGGTCTTAGCAGGTGTAGAATCCCGTTTCCATGAATAAAGCGGGAACTTACTAGGTATAGATTCCCGTGTCCATGGATAAAGCGGGAGCTAAATGAGAGGAGAATCCGTTATCTACGAATAAAGCGGGGTCTTAGCAGGTATAGAATCCCGTCTCCACGACTAAAGCAAGATCTCACTAGGTACAGGTTTCTGTGTCTCTACGAATAAATCGAGTGCTTAGTAGGTACAGAGCCCCGTCTCCGAGAATAAAGTGGGTACTTACCAGGTACAGAATCATGTGTCAACGAATTAAGCGGGTTCTTACTAGGTATGGATTATTGTGTCCACGAATAAAGCGGGGCTTAGTGGGTGCAGAATCCGGTGTCTACGAACAAAGCGGGTACATAATTTTAGGGTTAATATAAAGGGGAAGGTTCTATATCTCAATCCGGTTTCTATCAAGGGGAGAATCAAGTCTTGTTTGTTTGATGTTTAATGCCACAGTCAACAATGTTCCAGCTAAATTACGACGGTCTGTAAATAATCAAGTCTGACCACCCGATCTCACCCATATCTTCACGGGTCGAGAGAGTGCAATATCCAAGTTTAAGATGGCGATTGAATCCAGTCTTCTATTTTAATTTTTAAAAATTATGTATCTTTTTTCAGAAAACACTTCTACAGAAGTACAACGATATTATCTACAATGAGATATATCCAAAGCTACCACGACTGTTCAAAGACATCCCAAATTTGCCTTTAAGGTACAATTAAGCATTGAAACAATACCTAAACTAAATGCCAAAAGAAAGTGTCCCATCAAAATTTTGAAATTATGTTTCGGGGGAAGTGATTCCACAAACGAAACTGAATGTTTTCTATGCACTTAAAAGCATCCCAAATGTAGGTCAAATAAAACTTGCCAACAATTGAGAATTTCGTGCACTTTGGGAATAAAACAGAAATACATACTTTTCCATATCAAAACGCACAAAATTCCCATTGAGAACCAAGTCATTGTGAATGCAACCCTATAGAGCTTAGATGACAGGAAAACACATTTTAAATGCCCAGGCTAAGCCGCGAACAGAGAGAAAGAACAATAAACATGACCAACATGGGCGCGTCTCACGCCCACGTTACAAGGACGTTTTGATGCCACCGTAAAACCATCAACAGATCAATGGAACGTTTTCAACAACTAGGCACGACCTTGGATAGACCGAGAACTGGCAGACCAAAGGTCACGACCCCTCATGAAGACCTTTATCACAGGAATGGCAGAACATTCCCAATGGCGTCATCAGACGTCTCACAGCGTCAGTGAGACGTTGTGTTTTGTGGGTGCATTAACCCTCGAGGACACATAGGATACTGACCACAAGAGCAGCCTGGAGTGTACATTGAACTCGATAAAGAATTTCAAACTCTATGATTTAAATTGTGAAACTGAAATTTGAACCCATGTGAATCCTTTCTCTGTAAATTAAATAAGTTTGCTTTGTTTACTTGTGTAAACAGTTTTAAATACTGTGGAAGCCATCCATCCTTCCAATACATATGACTTTGCATTCAATGCAATTGGTTATATTTTCGTCATGGGACACTTTCTTTTGGCGTTTAGTTTAATATATAATTCCTGAAATCAAACTACCATCAAACACAAGTATGTAATACAAATATATATAAGTCGAGTTTCGAAAAGATAGCATAAATCTGTCACGCCAAAGGTCGGTGATTGATAATCCAGATGGGTATAATATATAAACGTCCCCTCGACATGATATTGCTGAAATATTGATAATATTGCATGAAATCATATAGTTCACGTAAAAATACAATTTATGAAAAAACTTCAATACGTATTAAGTCAACATAACGTACTACATAAGGACACTTGTACATCTACTCTGCTGTTTCAGAATAGTGCCGATGCCGTATGATGGGGTAGGAGGAGAATATCTGGCGGGGACAGCGGATGGAGCTCGTCCTGGTATCTTCTACCTGAATCTCTTCCATCCAAATGAGATGTAAGTAAACTGGCCCCAAACCACCCGTCCCGTTTAGCGTCACCCGTCATATTATCATGCACTGTGCCACGTCCAGCTTGCAGGTGTGAGTCATGACCATCCGCTTAAGGACAATGTGAGACGAATGTTCCAGGGTTCGTTTGCAGTTGTTGTTGTTTGGTTTTTGTGCCGCTGGACCCGAATACGCCCCTCTGTGACACACAACAAGAACCTGCTCTAGCCCGGCTGGTGATCTTCCTCCACGTCTTCGTATTCAGGGACGATCTTCCGTTTTGTCTTTAGGACGAGTCTCTTCCTCTGTGTTTTCAGGGACGATCTCTCTCCGTGTCTCCAGGACGACTTTCTCCATCTATGTCTTCAGGGACGATCTTCTTCCTTGTGTTCAGGACGCGGTTCTTCCTCTTTGTCTTAAAGGACGAGTTTCTTCCTCCTTGTCTTCAGGACGAGTCTCTTCCTCTGTGTATCAAGGGTCCGGTTCAAGAAAAGTCCAGCGAAAATGCTTATTTGAGAAAGTGTTCGTGAGAAAGTGTTGCCGTCAGAGCAGTGATCGGATCAGGCCCTTATTCTTACGTCCTGATTTCACACGATGTTTGTCCAGCTGCTAATAAGCACGTGGTGCCAACGGAGCTGACGACTAACAGTTATTTGAGACATTCCTGCATCGAGCATGTTAATCATTCGCAAGGGTTTTCTGTCAGATAATCTTCGGCGAATCATGCTGAAGAATAATGATGACAATAGTTCAGAAAAAAATCAATTTCATTTTTTGTCGACTTAAAACGGAGTAGCAAATAGCCTTCTGTCTTTACGCCTATTTCCGCCAGCACACATTACTTCTTACCTGTGCATTACTGTTTGTGTCATTGAGATGATTTTACCAATAACGGTACCCAAATAACTTTCTCATCTGGCACGCTCATTAACTCCCTTGGATATTCCGGGTTCATACTGGGGCTTATCGCGGACATTCTGTGAAATATGATAAAAGATATGCATTGTAGTATAGGCACCTGTTCTTGGAAAAAGCGTCTGTAGTCCGTGATGTTGGACAACTGCACACTTAATGTTCCTTCATTTAGATTTAGTGTCGTCTACATATGGCCTATCTCTACATTTGTAACACAGTAATGATGCTGATCTTCTGTATAACAACTGATTGATATACTAGTGTTCACCTGTTTCCTAATGTACAGATTCTCCCGAAATAGAGGAACACGCTGAGAATACCTCATGACTGTTATTGGTAAAATTATGTAGGTTTTCAGGAACAAATGTACTCAGGTATAGGTTGTAACCAACGTTAGGGTCAGTTATAGTCTCTCTCCCATAGTATCATTTTCTACCAGAAAATCTCTAAATGAAGCAAGTCTAGATTTTCCTATCACATCAGACTTCACTGCCGCTCATCAATATCAATTATGCTTTTGTGTTTTCATCAAAATAATATATTTTAGAGATTAAGCGTTAGCTTAGAGTCAGTTACAGCTCAGCTCCGTTGTTTTGCGCGGACGACTCCATGAAATGATCAATAATTGGGGTATTCACATGCAATTGACACTTAAGTGATTTCTGCCTTGGGTGTGCTGTGGAAGGGTACATTTCATGCTGACCCCATGTCTTTGAATTATTTTATCTGAGACTGTGTTTTGTCTTTTTGTGTTTTTATATTAATGAGTGGTAAGATGATAATTGTTTAGATACCATCTCCTATTTTTGTCCCATCTTCAGTGCTACCATCGACATGAAGGCGTTGTCTCTTCACGAAACTGTCCCTGGTCACCATTTACAGGTACGGGCCATGTGTTTCTGTAAGCGTTATTGTGAATACGCTTATTTCACAATCTCACTGTGTCTCTGTGAACGTTATTTCAAGTGTCCCTGTGTTGATGTGTGCTGTTGTTGTCCTGTGAATGTGACTGTATTATTGTGTTTCTGTGAGTGTTACGCTGTTGACTCGATGTTAATTGGTTTACTGTGTTATTTTTAGAGCTGTTACTCTGTGAGTGTTACGCTGTTGACTCGGTGTTAATTTGTTTACCGTGTTTTTTTAGAGCTATTACTCTGTGAGTGTTACGCTGTTGACTCGGTTATAATTTGTTTACTGTGTTATTTTTAGAGCTATTACTCTGTGAGTGTTACGCTGTTGACTCGGTGTTAATTTGTTTACTGTGTTATTTTTGGAGCTATTACTCTGTGAGTGTTACGCTGTTGACTCGGTGTTAATTTGTTTACCGTGTTTTTTTAGAGCTATTACTCTGTGAGTGTTACGCTGTTGACTCGGTGTTAATTTGTTTACTGTGTTATTTTTAGAGCTATTACTCTGTGAGTGTTACGTTGTTGACTCGGTGTTAATTTGTTTACTGTGTTATTTTTAAAGTTGTTACTCTGTGAGTGTTACGCTGTTGACTCGGTGTTAATTTGTTTACTGTCTTATTTTTAGAGCTGTTACTCTGTGAGTGTTACGCTGTTGACTCGGTGTTAATTTGTTTACTGTGTTATTTTTAGAGCTATTACTCTGTGAGTGTTACACTGTTGACTCGGTGTTAATTTGTTTACTGTGTTATTTTTAGAGCTATTACTCTGTGAGTGTTACGCTGTTGACTCGGTTATAATTTGTTTACTGTGTGATTTTTAGAGCCATTACTCTGCGAGTGTTACACTGTTGACTCGGTTATAATTTGTTTACTGTGTTATTTTTAGAGCTATTACTCTGTGAGTGTTACGTTGTTGACTCGGTGTTAATTTGTTTACTGTGTTATTTTTAGAGCTATTACTCTGTGAGTGTTACGCTGTTGACTCGGTGTTAATTTGTTTACTGTGTTATTTTTAGAGCTATTACTCTGTGAGTGTTACACTGTTGACTCGGTGTTAATTTGTTTACTGTGTTATTTTTAGAGCCATTACTCTGTGAGTGTTACGCTGTTGACTCGGTGTTAATTTGTTTACTGTGTTATTTTTAGAGCTATTACTCTGTGAGTGTTACGCTGTTGACTCGGTGTTAATTTGTTTACTGTGTTATTTTTAGAGCTATTACTCTGTGAGTGTTACGCTGTTGACTCGGTGTTAATTTGTTTACTGTGTTATTTTAAGAGCTATTACTCTGTGAGTGTTACGCTGTTGACTCGGTTATAATTTGTTTACTGTGTTATTTTAAGAGCTATTACTCTGTGAGTGTTACGCTGTTGACTCGGTGTTAATTTGTTTACTGTGTTATTTTTAGAGCTGTTACTCTGTGAGTGTTACGCTGTTGACTCGGTGTTAATTTGTTTACTGTGTTATTTTTAGAGCCATTACTCTGTGAGTGTTACGCTGTTGACTCGGTGTTAATTTGTTTACTGTGTTATTTTTAGAGCCATTACTCTGTGAGTGTTACGCTGTTGATTCGGTTATAATTTGTTTACTGTGTTATTTTTAGAGCTATTACTCTGTGAGTGTTACGCTGTTGACTCGGTTATAATTTGTTTACTGTGTTATTTTTAGAGCCATTACTCTGTGAGTGTTACGCTGTTGACTCGGTGTTAATTTGTTTACTGCGTTATTTTTAGAACCATTACTCTGTGAGTGTTACGCTGTTGACTCGGTGTTAATTTGTTTACTGTCTTATTTTTAGAGCTATTACTCTGTGAGTGTTACGCTGTTGACTCGGTTATAATTTGTTTACTGTGTTATTTGTAGAGCTATTACTCTGTGAGTGTTACGCTGTTGACTCGGTTATAATTTGTTTACTGTGTTATTTTAAGAGCTATTACTCTGTGAGTGTTACGCTGTTGACTCGGTTATAATTTGTTTACTGTGTTATTTTTAGAGCTATTACTCTGTGAGTGTTACACTGTTGACTCGGTTATAATTTGTTTACTGTGTTTTTTAGAGCTATTACTCTGTGAGTGTTACACTGTTGACTCGGTGTTAATTTGTTTACTGTGTTATTTCATAAGCTACTGCGGCCATTTGTTAGTTGAAATATTGCTGTCTTACTTTGAGTACTACTGTTCACTATGCCTGTTACTACTGTATTATCGTGTTATGGGGAGAGTTGCCGTGTTACTGTGACTGTTAATGGCAATGATACCGTGGTGCTATAAGCATTATTATCTTACCTCACACAAATAAATGTCGTTTTCTGATTGGCTGAGCGCTCATCTATTTTTACAAGCGAGGAACATTTTCTATGTTCCCTCTGGGAATGGCATATTGTGGGAATTCATTTGGTACTTTGTGTTTGTAATTCTTTATCTCGAATAATTGTGTCACACATGATGTACGGAAATTACCGATGTTTTGCGAATGCAAATTGATGGAAGGGCGATAACTCTAAATTTGTTTTTCTTGTCGTCTGCTAGTTTTCTTGTCATCTGAAAAGCTAGTATTGGCTAATTGTCCAACCCTGGTACTCCTTATTATGTTCCGATACCCGTACTTGACACAGTTGGAAATTAACATTGAGGTCGGTGAGATAAATACGTTGTTCACTGGTCCCTTGAGGCCCATGGTTTGATGGACCCTAGTGACCAGTGAACAGCATATATTATAACACTGTAAGTGTTACTGCTGTTGACGCGGGTAATACTGGGAGTGTTGCTGCGTTATTGATAACGCGATTGTTACTGTGAGTGTCATAGTTAGTGAATGGTTATGTCATTGTGCTATTGGTAGTATTACTGTGTTACCGTGAGGGGGCAGCTGCACCGTGTTACCGTGAGTGTCATAGTCAGTGAATGGTTAAGTCATTGTGCTATTGGTAGTATTACTGTGTTACCGTGAGGGGGCAGCTGCACCGTGTTACAGTGAGGGAGGCAGCTGCACCGTGTTACTGTGAATAATGCAGTTGCACTTTGAGTGTTCCTGATAGTTGTACAGTGTGACTGTTAATTGTACAGTGTGACTGTTAGCTGTACAGTGTGACTGTCAGTTGTACAGTGTGACTGTTAGTTGTACAGTGTTATTGCAGTGTGACTGTTAGTTGTACAGTGTTATTGTTATCTGTACAGTGTGACTGTTAGCTGTACAGTGTGACTGTTACTTGTACAGTGTGACTGTTACATGTACAGTGTGACTGTTACTTGTACAGTGTGACTGTAACTTGTACAGTGTGACTGTACAGTGTGACAGTTACTTGTACAGTGTGGCTGTTACTTGTACAGTGTGACTGTTAGCTGTACAGTGTGACTGTTACTTGTACAGTGTGACTGTTAGCTGTACAGTGTGACTGTTAGCTGTACAATGTTACTGTTAGCTGTACAGTGTGACTGTTACTACAGTGTGACTGTTAGCTGTACAGTGTGACTGTTAGTTGTTCAATGTTACTGTTAGTTGTACAGTGTGACTGTTAGTTGTACAGTGAGACTGTTAGTTGTTCAATGTTACTGTTAGTTGTACAGTGCGACTGTTACTTGTACAGTGTCACTGTTAGCTGTACAGTGTGACTGTTAGTTCTTCAATGTTACTGTTAGCTGTACAGTGTGACTGTCAGTTGTACAGTGTTATTGTTAGCTGTACAGTGTGACTGTTAGTTGTACTGTATGACTGTCAGTTGTACAGTGTGACTGTTAGCTGTACAATGTTACTGTTAGCTGTACAGTGTAACTGTTAGTTGTACAGTGTGACTCAGTTGCACAGTGTGACTGTCAGTTGTAAACTGTTACTGTTAGTTGTACAGTGTGACTGTTAGTTGTACAGTGTTACTGTTAGTTGCACAGTGTGACTGTTAGTTGTACAATGTTACTGTTAGTTGTACAGTGTGACTGTTAGTTGTACAGTGTGACTGTTAGCTGTACAGTGTGACTGTTAGTTGTACAGTGTGACTGTTAGTTTACAGTGTGACTGTTAGTTGTACAGTGTGGCTGTTAGCTGTACAGTGTGACTGTTAGTTGTTCAATGTTACTGTTAGTTGTTCAATGTTACTGTTAGTTGTACAGTGTAACTGTTACTGTTGTTCAGTGTTACTGTTAGTTGTTCAATGTTACTGTTAGTTGTACAGTGTGACTGGTAGTTGTACAGTGTGACTGCTAGCTGTACAGTGACTGACTGTGTAGTTAGCTGTACAGTGTGACTGTTAGTTGTACAGTGTGACTGTTAGTTGTACAGCATGACTGTTAGTGACTGTAACTGTTAGTTGTACAGCTGTTGACTGTCAGTTGTACAGTGTAACTGTTAGTTGTACAGTGTGACTGTCAGTTGTACAGTGTGACTGTCAGTTGTACAGTGTGATTGTCAGTTGTTCAGTGTTATTGTTAGCTGTACAGTGTGACTGTCAGTTGTACAGTGTGACTGAAAGTTGTACAGTGTGACTGTTAGCTGTACAATGTTACTGTTAGCTGTACAGTGTGACTGTTAGTTGTACAGTGTGACTCAGTTGTACAGTGTGACTGTCAGTTGTAAAGTGTTACTGTTACTTGTACAGTGTGACTGTTACTTGTACAGTGTGACTGTTAGTTGTACAGTGTGGCTGTTAGCTGTACAGTGTGACTGTTAGTTGTTCAATGTTACTGTTAGTTGTACAGTGTGACTGTTACTTGTACAGTGTGACTGTTAGCTTACAGTGTCACTGTTAGCTGTACAGTGTGACTGTTAGTTATACAGTGTGACTGTTAGTTCTTCAATGTTACTGTTAGTTGTACAGTGTGACTGTTAGCTTACAGTGTGATTGTTAGTTGTACAGTGTGACTGTTAGCGGTACAGTGTGACTGTTAGTTGTACTGTATGACTGTCAGTTGTACAGTGTGATTGTCAGTTGTGCAGTGTGACTGTAAGTTGTACAGTGTGACTGTTAGCTGTACCGTGTGACTGTTAGTTGTACTGTGTGACTGTCAGTTGTACAGTGTGACTGTTAGTTGTACAGTGTGACTGTCAGTTGTACAGTGTGACTGTCAGTTGTACAGTGTTATTGTTAGCTGTACAGTGTGACTGTTAGTTGTACAGTGTGACTGAGAGTTGTACAGTGTGACTGTTAGCTGTACAATGTGACTGAAAGTTGTACAGTGTGACTGAAAGTTGTACAGTGTGACTGTTAGCTGTACAATGTTACTGTTAGCTGTACAGTGTGACTGTTAGTTGTACAGTGTGACTCAGTTGTACAGTGTGACTGTCAGTTGTAAAGTGTTACTGTTAGTTGTACAGTGTTACTGTTAGTTGTACAGTGTAACTGTTATTTGTACAGTGTGACTGTTAACTGTACAGTGTGACAGTTAGCTGTACAGTGTGACAGTTAGTTGTACAGTGTGACTGTCACCTGTACAATGTGACTGTTAGTTGTACAGTGTAACTGTTAGTTGTACATAGTTACTGTGAATAAAGCAGTTGTGATTAGAGTGATACTCTTAGTTTACATTTAAAATAACCAGAATTACTAGACAGATTGATGGCATATCTGCTGAACTTTAATATCATTAAACCCATTCCTTTACCTTATAATATGTTCCAAGTTTTGTGTACTCATTATGCCAAGAATGTATTTTATTTCCGAAGAGAATATATGCTCTTGCTGCGGACCTACCTTCGTTCCGGAAGTTCCAGGAAGATACCAACTACTGGCAAGCACCATTCAAATTCCCCTTTTACACAGCCTATCTCGAGGTACCCCTTTACACGATTTCCTGTGACAATATCATGATATTTCTAGGTGCATGGTGGGGTGACGAGGGTGTATTGTGGTTAAAGCATGTGTATACCAAGACGACGAGTTTCGTTAATTCCTGTCTTACAATGTGTAAATACCATTTTGGGTGCCACTGATAATAGCTAATATAATGCTGAAGGAAGTAAAGTTATGCCCCGTCACACTCAAATTATTTATATTCTTGAAACGTGTAGCTTATATGATACAACAGCCAATGCTAGCCTAATATATTTTTGATTTCATACTTCACCTGCCAGACATCAGCTAATAACATTTGATTACTGTAGAGTTGATCACTTTAAGTTAGGGCACATGTTGTCCATGTTCTCGAGGGTAACCTCCCAAAACCCCTACAGCCCATACCCCAACGGCTTATAACAACAAAGTTCATGGTCCAATGCACTGCTAATCTCCTGCCTGTTACTTATTTCATACAATGGACCAGACCAAACACTTAACAATTGAGAGAATGTTTTTAGTGATTCATAACCAAACTAACAGTTTGAGATAATGGTTTGAATGGAAGGTAACAAAATATTTTAACAAAAGTTCAATAATATTGAACTTGAAGTTTAATTAACTTAATTTAATATCATAATGTCATAACATATTAAATGTTTTTTTATGTTTTATTTTTGTACATATTTTTATACATGTTGATTATGACGGCTAGTCATCCAATATTATACTGAACATATTTTATATGATATTATCTGAGGGCATGCCATTATCCAAGAGGTACCAATTGCAAATGACAGATGGTTTTCATTTTCTGCAATTTTTAAAGACATATTATACCCCAATGTTAACCACATTACCCATATGTGTGAAATTTTGGATATGGATTTTCTAATAATTTCTTCAAAATAAAATGGAAGCTTTTCAAACATTGGACATGTATAATATAGTTAGGCTGACTACTTTTTGAACGCCCCTCGTATATACCACCCCTGTCTACTCACAATGTACACCAGAAAGCTAAACCAAAATAGCTCAACATTTAATTCATCTCAATTAATTAAAATGAATGATCAAAACCCTACCAACAACAGCAGAATCTTATTCCCTTCTCATCTGTATACTCTGTGGAGCTCACACTGTATACTCCACCCTGTAATCTCTCCTTTGGGTCGACCGCCTCCGTGGTGTAGTGGTTAGAGCGTCCGCCCGGAAAGCGGAAGGTCGCGGGTTCGATCCGCGACCGCGTCATACCAAAAGACGTTAAAATATGGTACTTGTTGGTCCCTGTCTGGCGCTCGGCATTAATGGGTACAACAAGGACTGGTCGGCTCGGAGTCAGTATAAGGGGTATTCATGCTTCACTGCGGCATGGTATTCATGCTTCACCAGCTTCAGTCTGGGATAGTACAAGCAGCCGCACACACACATACACACGCACGCACGTCGTCACATGAGCGAAATATTCTCAAGCACGACGTTAAACCCAATTTCACCTCACCTCACCTCACCTCACCTCCTTTGGGTCAGTTCATTATGCCAGACAGGTAAATGTCGTATGTTGTCTTAACTAATTGTAGGGGTACAGGGCTGTAGGGGTACAGGGCTGTAGGGGTTATGGGCTGTAGGGGTTTTGGGAGACAACCTTCACGAGTTATGTGTATGTGGACCAATTACTGGTCCAAACAGGTAGTGTCTCACTCGCGTGCATTCACTACATTGACCAAGTGACTGTTATACACAGGTATCCTCTATTTGTAATGATATTTGTCACTCATTTCATTCGTTCCAGATTTAAACAAATATAGTAATATAGGTATATACGAACTAATGTCTAAAGCTACTTCACACTTCGATAGTTCATGATTAAAGTAATCTCGGCAGATGGAGGTATGGGATTCAAAGAATAAGGAATTGTTGTATTATGGTAAAGTATCTATATCCCCAAGGCACCCTGCGCGTTTGCAGAACGTTCCACATTACATTGTAGGGATGGGCCCTTTATGCAGAGTATCTTGGAGAGGAAATGGGCCTATACAAGGATGACTATGAACTGTGAGTAGACCCACCCAACACAGTGTCTGACAGCATGCTGAATAATTATTAGTGCTGTATTCAGATAACAACTTGATGATTGTCTGCGTTGTATTCAGATAACAACTGAATGATTGTCAGTGCTGTATTCAGATAACAACTAAATGATTGTCAGTGCTGTATTCAGATAACAACTGAATGATTGTCAGTGCTGTATTCAGATAACAACTAAATGATTGTCAGTGCTGTATTCAGATAACAACTAAATGATTGTCAGTGCTGTATTCAGATAACAACTGAATGATTGTCAGTGCTGTATTCAGATAACAACTGAATGATTGTCAGTGCTGTATTCAGATAACAACTTCATGATTGTCAGTGCTGTATTCAGATAACAACTTCATGATTGTCAGTGCTGTATTCAGATAACAACTGAATGATTGTCAGTGCTGTATTCAGATAACAACTGAATGATTGTCAGTGCTGTATTCAGATAACAACTGAATGATTGTCAGTGCTGTATTCAGATAACAACTGAATGATTCAGATTTGTATTCAGATAACAACTGAATGATTGTCAGTGCTGTATTCAGATAACAACTGAATGATTGTCAGTGCTGTATTCAGATAACAACTGAATGATTGTCAGTGGTATTCAGATAACAACTGTATTCAGATAACAACTGAATGATTGTCAGTGCTGTATTCAGATAACAACTGAATGATTGTCAGTGCTGTATTCAGATAACAACTTCATGATTGTCAGTGCTGTATTCAGATAACAACTGAATGATTGTCAGTGCTGTATTCAGATAACAACTTCATGATTGTCAGTGCTGTATTCAGATAACAACTGAATGATTGTCAGTGCTGTATTCAGATAACAACTTCATGATTGTCAGTGCTGTATTCAGATAACAACTTCATGATTGTCAGTGCTGTATTCAGATAACAACTGAATGATTGTCAGTGCTGTATTCAGATAACAACTTCATTCAGATTATCAGTGCTGTATTCAGATAACAACTGAATGATTGTCAGTGCTGTATTCAGATAACAACTTCATGATTGCTGTATTCAGATAACAACTTCATGATTGTCAGTGCTGTATTCAGATAACAACTGAATAATTGTCAGTGCTGTATTCAGATAACAACTGAATGATTGTCGGCGTTGTATTCAGATAACAACTTCATGATTGTCAGTGCTGTATTCAGATAACAACTTCATTGATTCAGATAACAGTGCTGTATTCAGATAACAACTTCATGATTGTCAGTGCTGTATTCAGATAACAACTAAATGATTGTCAGTGCTGTATTCAGATAACAACTGAATGAATGTCAGTGTTGACACTCGTTGATAATGTCAGTAAAATATAAAGGTAAAATACCCTCGGCAAGCCTCGGATATTTGTAACTTTATCAACTCGTGTTGTCATAATTGATATCAGTAGACACTTGGGTGAGATTCTCTATTTCAACGTTTATTCAACAGAATGGGGCGGTACGGCTCCGAGATGTTCCGTGCTTGCAGGATGGTGGTGGACACTGGACTTCACTACTTCAAGTAGGTGATGGTGAAGATGCGGCTTTATTCTAGGCGTTGAACATGTGAGGTGCCGTAATAGTGAGTGAGTAAGTTTAGTTTTACGCCGCACTCAGCAATATTCCAGCTATATGGCGCCCTGTAATACACATAGGATGTTAATATGTGGGTTTGGTCAGCATGACGCAAATATAACTGACACCGTAGAGATCAGGCAAAGAACTACAAACACCGTTGTGTCGAACTTTGATGTATCGAACTTTGATGTGTTCAATGATGATTCAATGATGCCGACTTATACAAGCACTCACTCAATCACACACTCAACCACTCCCTCAACCACTCATTCAACCACTCATTCAACCAATCACTCAACCATTCACTCAACTATTCACTCAACCACTCAGGTCCAGTCGTCTAAAGTACCACAAGTACTCACTCACTCATCCACTCATTCAAATATTCACTAAGTCATTCACTCAACCACTCGGGGCGAAGAAAAGAATCTCACTCAACCTCTCTCACTCATAGTTAGTCACGCCAGCTAACCCACCTTGTCGTTACCATGTTGCCACACGGTACTCCTAAGATGCAGTCTCAATCAATATACAATGATTACAAATGTCCATATTTGATGAATTTAGAACATTTTTATTTCACCGAAGAGTTTCTACAGATTCAGAGGATGTAAACCTTGAACTTTAGGCTATAGTTAATTTGTACCTTCAGTATATCGTAAAGTGAATACAGCATCATTAAACGATGTACGGGTAAAACATGACGAACCATTACGATAACCAACATGAAGAGAATAAAACTGTTATTTCAGATTTTAGCAAAGAAGAGTATAGCATACTGTGCAGACGAAATCACTACACTGTCCTATCATTTTGCAAGGGAGCCAGCTTTAGTGATCAGTAAATGACATCCATTAAATAAAATGTATCATAAAATATATAATTAAATAATGCATCTCAATGCGTTGACCGATCCTTATGATATCAATCACCGACAATTATTTTGCTGAACAACTGTTGAGAAGGTCGTTAAACGAGAAACAAACAAACAAAAACTAGGCATATGTTAAGGTATTAAATTTTCATTGTTTAACATCTTAAGAGATTAAGCAAGATCTTCGAGATAAGGAAGTTTTTACACAACAAAACAAAAACTACTGCATGCGTTCCTTTGAAAAGATTCCCTTATACATCTTTTCAGCTACTTTTTGGCATGAATTTGAAATTAATATATATACATGTGCTCCGTTTTTACTCTGTTTATATACTCTGTACCCGTGCAAATCCGGGATCGGGCGGTCAGGCTCGCTTACTTGGTTGATACATGTCATCGTATCCCAATTGCGTAGATCGATGCACATGCGGTTGATCACTGGACTGTCTGGTCCAAACACATGCAAAGCAAGTAAATTAATCACCGGGAGATTTCCTCTAAAATTCCTCCATAAACTTTTTGGAATCTTTACGAAGGCTTTACAAACACCATACTTGTACAATAGAATTCATTAAATTAATGGTTTGCATACATGTCCATTTCAATATTTCAATATATCAATGTCCCTTTGCCAATGCCCTTAATATCAACATGAAGGATAAGAACGTGAACAGTTACATTTTTCTGTGAGTACACATGAAAAGGTAAATATGTGTTTCAGTTGGGACAAGGAACAGGCAGTCTCGTACATGCTGGCACACACGGCCTATTCCCGGAACGACATCGAGAGCGAGGTGCACCGCTACGTCACGTGGCCAGGCCAGGCGTGCGCATACAAGGTTGGAGAGATTAAGATCCGACAGCTGAGGGAGAGAGCCATGCAAAAGCTCGGTGAGTATGGAAGTAAATACAAGGAAAGTAGATATGCTCAACACGTACATGTTCGCGATATTTGGAAACAATGAACGAGTATGTTTTTACGCCGTTTTAAGCACTATTATATCAATGCCATAGGCACACCAGAAATGGACTTCCCACGGCGTACCCGTGTGCACATGTGCTCGCGTGTTTGTACATCTAGAATATTTTTTTATACATATACATGTATATACGACATCGTTATAGGCAATATACACGTTCGATAGAACGAAATATTCCAGCTATCTATAAATGATATCTTCAGTACACAGTGCATCAAATAATGTACATATGTGACTAATACAACTATTCCAGGTATCTATAAATGTTATCTTCAGTACATAGTGCATCACATAATGTACATATGTGACTAATACAAATATTCCAGGTATCTATAAATGATATCTTCAGTACACAGTGCATCAAATAATGTACATATGTGACTAATACAACTATTCCAGGTATCTATAAATGTTATCCTCAGTACATAGTGCATCACATAATGTACATATGTGACTAATACAAATATTCCAGCTGCCTATAAATGTTATCTTCAGTACACAGTGCATCAAATAATGTACATTTGTGAATAATGCAAAATATTCCAGCTGTCTACAAATGTTATCTTCAGTACACAGTGCTTCAAGGAATGTACATACGTGTTCAAACAAAATATATCCAGCACAAAAGTATTACCCTAGGTAAACAGTACATAGAGGAATGTTAATTTTCCATTGGCATCATATATCTTCTGATCTTAAGTGCCAAACAAATGTGAACAGTTCTTTCAGGTTCATTCATACACTGAATGCTACCTACACACGCGTGCACGTCGTCATATGAGCGAAATATTCTCAAGCACGACGTTAAACCCAATTTCACCTCACCTGTATGCTACCACTGCTTGCCAAAGATATTTTACTATTCAGACTCACTCTATTTTTATGTTTAGGCCCGCTATTCGACCTGAAGGCTTTCCATGCCCTCCTGCTAAAGAATGGTCCGGTGCCTCTGAGCGTCCTGGAGAGAATGATCAATGAGTGGATGACTGATCTGACATCTGACTTCTATCAGGGGTGATAAATAGATCAACAAGACACGTTTCATCTTCGTTCATTCATTACGTTATTAAAGCAGATATTTAATGTTAGCATAGTTTCCTTCCACAGAATACGTTTGAGATTGATGAAAGGACAGTACTACTTTAAGACTTGTTACATCAGAATACGTCTCAGTTTGTTTGGGGTTGTTGATTTTTTTAAACGAAATGTAACGAAAGCATTCCAAACATGACAACTTGACCAAATAAACATATCTAAAACCTAAAAACGTTTCTTTGAAAGTAAAATTTTAGGGTGTGTACTTTGTCAATTTCCATTTCTGAGATTCGGCGACAATTTGTTAAAAATGTTGCAAAATAGGAAATAGGTTCCATAAACAAATTAATCACAAAACATACACTGACTGAATTCAACAAGAACTTCAAGAACGCCATTTGAAATGTCTGCCTTTTACTTTGTACTAAATAAAATACAACGTTGTATTGTTACCACACAAAGAATACATGACTGTCTACACAAAATCAGATATGGATCTATAGTTTGGCTTTGTTTTTTTCACAACGGAAATGGTGTCACGCCGTTTAAAACAGGCGAAAACAAATTTACATGTGGATCAGATAAGCTTATATCCAGACATGGTATTGAACAGTAAATTGGTTCCTGGAATAAGTAAATTCAAACGAACGATGACAATAATAGGAGGATTCATAGTGTTGATGCTGAATGAACAGTCAAATGAAAAACGTGAAGCCTTTATCGGAGTAATCTACACGTTCAAAAAAATTGCCAAGAGAAGCTGATTTTACAGTCGAAGAATATTTTCCTGACAGCAATGTAAATTATTTTCACTTTTATACACGATGCCTTTAGCGTATATGGTTATGATGGACTACAAAACCATAATAACATGAAGGTGCTGATGACATGTATACCAACGTTTACAATAGTTCAGCAGTCTATATCCTATTACTTATACAATAGTCATCAAAGCGTACGGATACTGCAAGACGTTGCTCTAAGAAAACGCGTCTTAATGGTGGCGATATTTCTTCGATAGATGCTGAAATTGAAATGCCTTTGACTTGTTATTGACTTGTTGACTTCGACTTGTTGTGACAATATCATGCTCCATGTATACACCACATGTCACACTAAACCGAAAGACAAGACAAAAGGCACTTTGAACAAAGTGACAATCTATGTATTAATCATTACATTACTCAGATTTTTACCATTTTACTTGGCTCGATAATGACTGTTACATAATTAGCCATAATTAGAAGTTCCGATAATCCACAGTAAGGTCTCTTCTGAACCTCTGAAGAGAGCTTCTCCATGGTAACCTGTTATACAGATCCTTTACTGCGACACGTACATCTGCTTCCATGCACCAGATGAAAGGCAAGACTGCACTTCTTGCATCGCCAACAATAAAACTGAAAAAAGCAACTATTATGTACACGTACAAGTTTGATATTCGTCTCACTGTTCTTAGCCAAAGTGAAACTGCTTCTTGCGGTAATGCCATGAGAATCGTTGCCATAGTTACACATACGAGCATCCAAGGAGTCGCAGACGACCCGGCGTTATTGGTTTCCGGATGCACGTGTTGTCTTGAATTACGGCAACGGTATAAGATGATCATATGAATCAGTTGCAGAAATGCTAGTATTGCAGGTACCACGGCCGCAAAACACGCCACCAGTATTTCTGCAGCATTAGACATGTTTAGTACACACATTCTTGATAAACGTACGCTGCCAACGTGAGTATATGCGATTGGCAAAACAACCGCAAGCATCGCCAGCCAGGGTAGGGCCAAAAATGTACCGATGACAAATTTCCGCATAAAGGGAGATAACTGCATCTTCACACAATGCAACGTCAGCAAATAGTCGGCGTTGAGGCTTACTATTCCCCACGTTACGACAAACCTCTGGACATACATGTCGTAAATGGATACCATAAGAAACTTTGCACATGACAGGCGCTCTCGGCTGATCAGCATGTATTCCGCTATTATTGGACATGTTATCAGTCCTGTCAACAGGTCTGCTATGGACACGCTGACCATGCCTAGGTGTCGGAAGTCTTGCCTGAGTGTCCGATTTGTGAGTATTGATGTGATGATGATTAGATTGCCAATGATTATTACTGGTATCAGCAGCGTCTCGCTGACACCACTGGCAATATAGGCTGCAGAAAAGTCGGGTCGTTTTCTCGGCCCTGTTACATTCCAGGCCTGGCTGACGTTGGTGTTGTTCATTTTGAAAGTGATCTGAAAAAGATATATTCTCTTGTACAATATTTTTAAAAGGAGTACGTTTGAAATAACATGCGCTGTACAAGCCTTGCCTGGAATGGTTTTAACATTTGCCTTTATGAGTGAGTGAGTGATTCTGTTCCTACGCCGCTTTTAGCAATATTCCAGATTATCATGGCGGGCTTTACACATTGTATCCATATGGGGAATCGAACCCGGATCACTGTTCGGCGTGACGAGCGATCGCGCTAACCACTAGGCTACCCCAGCGCCTGCCTTTATGAGACGCCTCAAAAGGACCGGGTGATTTACGATAATGGTTGCGTGTCATCTGCACAAGCCACAGTGTTGGTGGAGTAATGGTTACTTCGGTGTTTAACAATATTAAACGACTCAGTGTTATAGTTGTTTAAACGATCCACCCCCTTTTTTAATTGGAGAGGGTGTGGGGTGGGTGTGTGTGGGGGTGGGGGTGGGGGGTTGACAACCATTATTGGCATGAGTATATATAGTAAATCATATTCCAAATGTTGTCAAATGTGCGTAGATAAAAGGGTCTATGACGTCTTCTGTGTTTTATCATGGGTGTTATTCTTGAGTGGCGTCAAAGATTTAGTTCATCTTGTTGTGGCACAGTCCACTGTTCACGTTTATGTGGTGCGAAATATTCAGTGATCTGGATATGGACAAGGTCTGTTGTCACAACACCTAGTGTACAATACACAACCCTGTGCACTTAAAAGAACCCACGAATCCGTTGGTATATGACCAGATGGTGGCCACATGAATATGTGCAAACACCAAGTTGCAGGTACAGCAACGTGCAGTAAACTTGGACAAAGTACTGTGACTATGTGTCCCAGTCCACTCAGCTGTGAATGGGTACCTCGTAAGGATGGGAATGCCACAATAACTCGGTGCGCCTAGTGGCTGCAAGAGTTGTAAACTCCCCAGGGATTGACAATACGATGTGCCGTTGAGATTGACATCCAGTGAAGGAGGGAAAAACAAAGCGCCTTTGAGCAGCTGAGCTCAGCTGGATATCGGCGCTATACAAATGTATGTATGTATGTATGTATGTATGTATGTATGTATGTATGTATGTATGTATGTATGTATGTATGTATGTATGTATGTATGTATGTATGTATGTATGTATGTATGTATGTATGTATGTATGTATGTATGTATGTATGTATGTATGTATGTATGTATGTATGTATGTATCTATGATATGAAGCAAACAAATTGTTTAAAAGGGGTTGATTTATGGTCACAGCGGCACTTTGTCAGCCATGTCCTGACTTTCAAAACTTACAAATTCATACTAAACTGAATTAAATTATTAAAACCTGTTGAAGAAGGACAGTAAAATAACTAGATCAGCACAGATAAAGAATTAAAATTAGCATATAATTCTAAAATTAAACAAAATTTTATGGACAATACAACATATAAAAACGGGCTGGAGATCACCAACAACTGAAGGCAGGTCACCATACTAGAAACCATGGGGACTTACAGTACAGTTGCTACCTGCATGGACCCTAACTGGATGTACACCATTCCTTCAGCCACTGGTGATTGGAGACAAATATACTAGTAGTCATCATAAAATCACACATATACTACGATTAAAATGTTTAAAAGGCATCTATAGAAGTTGGGTAACGACGAGGTAGCAACTGTATGGATTACGACTTCTATAATGTCTACATGGCGACGTTTCGTAATAGATCCTATAAATAACATGATAAAGGCATAAGGGTCTATACCGAAACATACAGTGCAAAAGCGTGTCTGGGATGGCAGCTATGTAGTCGATGTCCATTCAGATTTTGTCTGATCGTCACGAGGTCAAGTTTAATGTCATGTGAGAGTCACCCCTCGCCATCAGTGAACACCCACCAGAGTGGACTTTCGTCCGACAAGTGACGTAAAATTCGAGTGATGTCGAGCTTGGCACCAAGCTCCTCGTGCTCCTTTGAGCTCTGTGCATAACAAGGGACGTCTGACAGGGCGCCTGTCTCTGTACCCGACCGATTACAGATGGACCTTTCTTGGAATAACCCTTAATGCCAGCATTCCGCATTGCCATCTCTGAGCAATTGTCATCTGAGGATACCTGAGGGGCTCATATTTGCTTATCAACAACGAAAACAATTGATTTTCAAAGTGATAGTTGGTTAAAGAAGGTGACACGTATTGTTGCAAGAGTTTCATCCCAATAGGGAATAGTTTGAATTGTTTATAGATTTTGATAATCTTAGTGTACATGGAGTATCTCTAAGCGCTGTATTTGGGAAATTCAAAATAAAGTGGACATTGTATTCGTATTTATTTTTGTTAGTGAATGAGTATGGTTTTACGCCACCTTTAGCAATATCAAGGCATGGACACCAGAAACTGACTTCACACTGTGTACCCATGTGGAGAATCGAACCCGGGTCTCGCTGCTGTTTACTACAAGAGGAGTATGTCAGCTTTTAGCAAAATAGCTGTATGTCTATTTGCATATAACGCATGCAACTGCATCACTAATTTGATCTGCAACATCACATTTTAACATGTTCTTGCACTGACATACCTGGATGTCAAAATTAACTTATAATTCATTTAAAACAATATATAATACTTCTTTAGATCTGAGTTGAAACTGATTTTGTTCTGTTTGTTGTGTTCACGTCATCGCCTTATTTAATCATTCTCGGGTCTACATGTGGGTGAGGTCATTGTGCGAAAATTCAGCATTTGTCTTTGTATTATTGTCTGGTGATGCCATGTCGGTCGCTGGTTATCCACTAAACACAAAACTGTTACAGCGAGTCAACACGCCACTATGACGTCAGGTCACGTGATGTCAACTCTGCTCATTAACTCTCGGTAGTTTCCGGAACAGTAGTTTTTAACGTTTCTTGCTACAATGTTGATTTTAGAAAATTACCCCCTTTACGATAGTTGTTTTTACATACTTCATTTGATTTTCAGATTTAAATGTATATCTCCTTTCAGGGAACATACTGACCCGATTACATGCGAGAGATGTTATAACCAGCAAAGAGTTTAGTCTGAAAGATTGTATGTAATATGACGGAGCAGAGAAGTAACCGCGTCCCTTAAAACTGTGGCGGGGCGGGGCGGTGCAGTAAACTAGTGGTTAAAACGTTCGTTCGTCACGCCGAAGGCCCGGGTTCGATTCTCCACATGGGTACAATATGTGAAGCCCATTTCTGGTGTCCTACGCCGTGATGTTGCTGGAATATTGCAAAAAGTGGCGTAAAACCATACTCTCTCACTCACTCACTCATTCACTATTAAAACTGTGGCATCGTATACATCTGTTCAGCAAAAATATGAACATACGAACATCAAGCTCTGTTTCTTATAGATACGCAGATTAAATTGACTGAAGTGAACATCGAATTTTTTATCATTCTGAATTATGATCAAAATAGTTTCTGTCAGCCCTAATATAATGGATTCTTTCTTTGAATTCAACCTACCTCGAGAGCTTCGTCAGTAGTGTTGTTGCCCGTTCTGCATTCAACTTGGAATGGAAGGGGCGTTATGGTGTTGATAAGGAATGGGTTGTGTTTCCTATATGACAGACACACGTGGGGGTAATTACTCGTAAGGTCGTAGGTTCATATGACTGCTCGAAACAAATGCGCAATCTACTTTGAGGATGTGTGAAAATCCTTATGTTTACGTCATCATTTTGTCGGGGCGGTCCGGATGTTAGTTCTTTGATTGAAATGATCTCTACCGGATTTTAATCGGAGAGTTATCTTTTCCCAGCTTGTATGTGTCAAGAAGGTTGGAAAAAAGACTTCCGTAGTTTAGATTGGAGAATAGTGTCTGGTCACCTGGTAAATCATATAATGTTTACTGACAATAATTAGACATATGTGCGTGTCGTTTTTCAGGGATAAATAAATGGGTGTTAATACACACAAATAAATAACACGATACACCATCAACATGCATGATGTCAATAAACAATGGCTCATACGACTGTTGAAACTCACTCGTCAGTTACATGCGCATGCTTCTGTTAGAAAGGTCCATCGAGATCCAAAACTGACCATAAAAAATCAGTAAGGATAAGGTATGTGGATGGACAACTCGGTGTAGACTCGAACACACTTGTCGAGGAAGGCTACATATGCCTCTCAAAGTGTCATATATATTCAGAAAAAAACTTATAGGAATGCATTTTTGTAAAAAGGGCTTTTAATTGGCCACAAATTCTCTAATTGAATTCAGTTACACAACTTCGAGTACATTTATCATGTGAATTGTCATGTGCATAATTACACTCTCAACATTCATTCAGCACGAAAGTTGCAATTTAAGAGGTCGAAAGATCAGCCGTATCACTTCCGCCCTTCCTCTCATATTAAACAATTAAACGGACTTTCCGATTAAAAGCAGAAAGCGGTTATATCGATCCGGGCCCGGTAACCGACTTCTGTGCAATAGGCATGCTTCACAATTGAGACATGACGTAATCACCGTTCTGCTGTTTGGCATGAACCTATATTAATTATCAGCAACAAACTATGTATGGAATAAACAGTCAACTAAGAGTAAACATAATGATTTCTATGTGTGTGCTAATAAGCGATTTTCGGTTTTTCTCTCATTTTCGAAAGTGCAGCTTCCCTCTGCTGATGATGCCATATGGAGTTTTAACGTAAAGAAACGGGTATGTCATATGGTGGTGTCATGCATATGGAACATTACTGTTATTCACAGCAACCTGCAGCTGCCGTTACATTGTTTCACATTTAGTCCACGTTCTGTTGGGTGATATATGTAGCAAAGAGCCTCAGTGGAGATGGACACGACAATTCAAGTTGCCCTGTGGTCATAATTACACCCTGCAGCCGCGCTTAAGGAATTGATGTATCTTCGCACAAATTCCTGTAACTGACAGTTTGTTCGTTAGCATCGTCAGAACGCCTTTGCCTCCATGGCAACTTCTTCACCTGGTCCATGAACGCAGCTCTCAGTTCGGGAATAGCAAACCAAACAATCGGCGTTACTCCTGATTTGAAATCCGACAGGAATACACAGGAGTATCTGACAAATAACAATGTTTTATATTGCTTACGTATAGCCTTCATTATTGCCCTCTGCGACATGTAAGCACATTGTTCAAAACCAACCATAATGATAAGCACCAAGCTTCCTGCCACATATATCCATGGCGACTGAACCGATTCCGGTGAAGTCATCAACGAAGGCATGCCACTTCCGGTTCTTTGTCGATAGAGGTGCACTGCAGTCATGATGGTGACCTGGACCACAGTAATAATAGCAGGGACAAAAAACGAGAGCGACATCACGATCTTTTTCGCTTCAGATGGAATAATGAGATGGCAGATTTCATAAGGTACAAGGTATTCCTTAGCATTTACATAAGCTACTGGTAACGCAATGATAAACATTGCTAACCACGGCAAACCGAGAATCACTGCAAAAACAAAATTCCGAGTGAAGGTCTTCAGCTGTGGTCGCTTGACATGAAAGAATGTTAGTAGATAATCCACATTGATAATAACAATGCCCCATGTTGCAACAAACATCTGAAAGTATAACTCAGTGACAGTCATGAACAGGTAGAACATGCACCCATGCCTGTATGTGTTTAAGATCATATCAGCACGGAATGGACACGAGAAGATGCCGATGAGGAGGTCTCCAATGGCAATACTTGTCATCATGAGATAGCGGAATTGCCGTCTGAGAGTTCCATTGCTCAGGATTGAGACAATCAAAACTATATTGGCCGACACGATGATGGGCGTAATAAGAATTTCCATTATCGCGAATGCTTTACGTAAACTAATGGCAAAAGCTACAACTTCTGACAAAGAGGGCACAGTTCCACGTTTTGTGACGTTTGGTTGGACACTGGAGTTCATTTTTCTCACTCTGTACCTGCAAGAAGAATTTAAATATATCTTAACCAGATACACTTATTTTTTTTTTAAAATTACGTAACGACTAGCTGGGCTAGTCAACGGTGTAGACGATCTTAAATTTAAGCCTTTTTATCGTATACCTTTGAATGCTATGGACCATTTTGCACATACAATACTGGCTGGCGGCATATGTCACGGGCCGAAAATGCATATCAGTCATATTTGCGGCTACTACGCTGGTACGGAGTAAATACACGCAAACGCTCGAAAATTCCATAGACAGAGCCTAGTTAATTTTTGAGTTTCGTCCCTTGCGTCGTCTGCTCGAGTTGCTGTCCATCAAGAAATGGCATGAGTATGAGTTCTAATCTTGGCGACTTGTTATTGTTATGAATAAACAGTTTACTATTTTTTTCTTATCGTTTTTTGAGTGTTTCAGTATATAAAAAGGTTATGATATGACAGTTTCCCTTTCACCAGTGATATCAGCGCTCGACTACCACATCAAAAGGAAACCTGGCATGTAATAACCTCTTAATAACGCTAATGGTTTCTTCCACAAACATTCGTTACATTTGAAACTTTGCAGGCAATATATCTCACGTTTGTGACAATGCATCTATGCAAGAATCTACCATTGTATAGGAACAAGAACATACATAATTGTATTTATCAATCGCATAAATTAAAAGTAAATAAAGCAATTTAAAAAGGAACAGACTGAACAGCACTAGTATTAATATGTGTTCATCTTCAAGAATTAATGATGACACACAAATCTTATGCAATAAATAAAAACAATAAACTCTCTCTCTCTCTCTCTCTCTCTCTCTCTCTCTCTCTCTCTCTCTCTCTCTCTCTCTCTCTCTCTCGTCTCTCTCTCTCTCTTATTTGTTTAGGTCAAACTCTCTCAAATCGATTCGTGTATTGACGGTAATTTTTCATATAACTGACTTTCTTGTCTTGTTGGAAACACGCTCATAAACAACGAACCGGATATACATCACATGGCGGTGCATAGGGATATAAACGAAATACCTCACCTCCACCTCAAGCAGACCGAATGCAACTGGGGGACCCGCCAAGTGATGGCTGTGACGTACAATACATGCCCACGATTCGTCTCTGTTTTGAAACAAAATACTTCTGGAGATAAAATTCATTATTAATTCCATGACTTTGTTCTCAAGTAACCATTGTTATCACAATCATATGTTCTCGTATTTCCAAAAGTAACTCAACATATATCCACTCCTCACGATACATCGTCATGTTGTAATGGTATATTGAGAATATTTACAGCTGTCGAGCAGTGGATAGAGGAAGAAGGTTGGTTAATGATGTGACCACCAAATAAACCCCCAACCCCCAAAACTCACCCTGTACAGCGGCAGAATAATTGTAGTATAAAAATGTGCATTATTTCCATTTGAAATACATAGAGTTATGGTGAAACAAAGAAAATCGATGTGATTAATTATATGTATGCACCCCTTGTTTTTAAGAAGGCCAAAAGGTGCCAGTTTGGTAGCAGGCAATCTTCTTTACATATCATCAAATCTCATTATTCAAATACTTGCTTATGTTTTACGAATTTTCAAGTTTTTTCACGTTACGACGATTATTGTTTCGTAATTTCATTTATTTTGTAACAACAAAAATAACCAAAAAACTTGAAATAATAAGAAAACAATTGCAATAACGAGAAAATAATTGAAATATCGAGAGAAAAAGCTAACGGTTTGATACGAGAAGATCATATCAAATCAAATCAAATTAAACATTTGTATAGCGCTACATATCCAGAGTCCTGCTCATGTGCGCTTTGTCGAAGGCTCGTTTGAAGAGGATGGTTTTGAGACAAGATCGGAAACTGTTGATATTTTCCTATTTTTGACATTTTCAGGTAATCCATCCAGAGTACAGCAGAGAAGCAGATGCAACGATATTTCGATTTTTTGGATTTCGATTGAAATAACGAAGCACTATTCAAAGTTTCCAAAATACAATTTGAGTAACGATAGAGTAAGCAAGTAAATGACAAATATTTTAGGTACCAATCTGGCGCTATAAGGGTCTGGTATGTTTTGACATTTGATCTGTATGTTCCAGCATCAGTCACGATGACACATAACTGTCTCAGGCTCCGTCGATTGGTTCTTTACAACTGTTGTTGAGAAAATACTTTCTGATAACCAGGCCTGAAAGATATTGTCTACATGTCATCAAATAGCTATCATTTATAACGTTATCGGGGCGGTGGGGTAGCCTAGTGGTTAAAGCGTTGGCTTGTCACGCCGAAGACCCGGGTTCGAATCCCCACATGGGTACAATGTGTGAAGCCCATTTCTGGTGTCCCCCGCCGTGATATTGCTTGAATATTGCTAAAAGCGGCGTAAAACCAAACTCAGTCAGTCAGTATAACGTTATCCCCTAAATTTCGTACATTTCAGGGATTTGAATTCTGAGATGAGTATAGCATTTTTAACTAAAAATCCATGCTTTCAGAATGGTATTTGGTGTTCGTGTAGTATGTTTGTTAAAAGAATTGGCGCGTCTTGTCGAAGTAAATTGTTGGATTCTCCACACTGTACGATCGATGATGCTAATGCTAATTTCCCTTGATATTTCTGCACGGAATATTACTTAGAGTAGTGTAATATTCACCAGTGTCCCCTAACGTTATATTACTGAAATGTGGCCGATGAAGACTCATTATCACGCGTGACCAAAATCTCATGTATGTACTTGTAACACAAGCACGACGTGGCACATATACTCCGAAACCAGAAAATTTGAAACAGATATTTTCAGTTGATGCCCAACTTCATGAAGCGTTAGAGTGCACCTACAAGAATTCTCCTTAAAACAGACCGGTATCCAATACACGCGGGCTTAGTGTTACGGTATATGAATTATCCTCAGTTAAAAACCCATAGAACGACTATTTCCTAACCTACTTTGAAGGCATGGTCAGTATCAGGTATTCAATAAATACCCCTTCTCCAATAACATTTGGGTCAGTGCAATGTCCTAAAAATACACTACGAATGTATATCTTGGTGAAAAAATATTCGAACAATCAGAGAGACAAACATCAAGCCAGTCTGTCTTACAGTCCCTGAACCACATTACGTTCCCTACCGCCTAGCCCTCAATGCAATGCTAAAGCCCTAAATGAAGCAAGTTAGATTTCCCAGGCTCCCAACTCACTGGGGCTCCTTTTCAATTAATGGTTTATGTGTTACTATCAAAATTGTATATATTCAGAGACTAAGCGTTAGTCTAACATACAGCGTTAGTCGAGGACATACAGATCGTGCCATAAAGGACTCTTTCTTTGAAGGACAAAGAGATACAGATCAAGCTACTGTAAGTATTTTGTCTTAGAACAATCTTGGGTACCCACTGCAGATTTTGCACCTAGAACACTTCTGGTAATATACATCAAAGCGACAACTCGAGTGAAAATAGGTTTATTGTTTGTTACAATATAGATGTAATATGCAAATATTGAAGGGCATGTGCCTCTCTTTACATCGATATGCTCACTAGCAGTTGTCCCTCTCAGATATACTCATACAAAGTATTAGCCATGGGGATACCCATTGCAGATATTCCTAGCTGCAGGATTACAAATAAAGATATATAACATATTGATTAGGGACCCGAATCATTTACTACGATCGTTACCCAAGGTTCTGTCATGCATCACTATGGGCTTCCACAGTCTCTGAACTACGTCATCTGACGTACGATGCACGGTCAGGTCCTGGTTGTCGTCACATAAACTAGCACGTCAACATGACGTCGTGCTGGACAAGTCACAGGCTCTGCTCGCCTACATAGGTTTATTACTACGTCACTACAAAGACATGACGCTCGCGTCATGGGCTCAGATCGTCTCCATAGTTTCTGTAATACGTCACCTCGACGTCATGATGCTGCACGTACTGCCGCCATGGCCTCCATCTGAGGTTAGACTTGATATTTTCCCATATTTCCGGAAGAGCCATCCATACAATTGGAAGCACTGCAGATTTTATGTCTGCGCATACGCCAAAGATAAAGCCGGATATAATCATGGTGTGGTACGTCCATGACGATCCCATGTAGTCGGCCATGACGAACCATATCTCCTCACCACATAACATGAAGACTGTCACCAAGCTGGCACTGGTAATGACGGCAGTGTCCCTGGCAGAGTCGGAATACGTCAGCAGACCAAGACTTGCCACCCCTGCTGGTCTCTTCTTGTAAAAGACAGCTAAGATCGTCCCCACCTGGAACAGGATGATGATGCCAGGCAGGAAGAAGCACAACACAGATAATGTCACAGTCGCCCATCTGACCAGAAGTATTGGACAGTATCGCTCACTCCATGAGCTGACGGACCATAAAGGATGTAGGCTTGCAAATATTATTGGCATGATAACAATGCATGCAATAGCCCATGGTAACGCTAAGAGTTGCACCGACAACAGAGTCCTGCAGCTCCGGGACAACCGGGGACGGGCTATTTGAAGCCTCTCTAATATGAAGTCGAAGTTGACCATGACAACGCACCAGCTCGCTACAAAAATCTGTAGATAATTCTCAATGATTTGATAAGCCACATGCATGGTGCAGCCATAGTTCCATCTGCGGTTTAAGGCAAAGTCCACCTTGAGAGGTATGCATATGACTCCGATCATCAGGTCTGACACAGCTATGTTGACGATGAGTTGGTTTCTGAACACACCCCGGAGCCTCCTGGATGTGAGGATGACGCCTATCAGGAGGAGGTTGACGAACACGACCCACACGGCGTCCAGGACACCTACAGCTACAGTTGCCCTGAAGATACGGGTTTGTAGCCGTTGTCGACTCTCCCATTGTTCTCGGTGGAACGCGATCTTGCTGATGTTGCTGGTGTTCATCTTACGGCATCACACAGCAACTCTGTAACAAAGCATAAACTTGTTTATATATGTTTGTTTGTTTGCACTCAGCAATTTTGCAGCTGTAAATACTCGAACCTAGACCAGACAATCCAGTGATTGACATGATGAGCTTTCGGTCCTTGCAATTGCAATCCCGTAAGTCGCTTCTTAGGACAAGTATGGGGTTCTTGGTTATAAATTGTACACATACGCACGCAAGCACGCACGTACGCACGCACGCACACACACACACACACACACACGCACACACACAGTTTATAAATATCAGTACTGCCTACCTGGATGCTCAGTGGATATCAAATAGGTACATGTAGATAGACACGTATAAGAACAGATATGAAGGTATGTATAGGAGAGGTGGATTTCTTGGTGTGCGTGTATATCGGTTCAACGAGAGTTTAGCAATTTCGACGTGAATACAGTGAAGCGAGGCGTTGATATAAAGAGGCAGATATCTGGGGAGATATGTATATGGAGAAGTAAATATCAAGATAGGTGTGTGTATGGAGAAGTAAATATCAAGATTGGTGTGTATATGGAGACGTAACTATGAAGATTGATGTGTATATGGAGAAGTAAATATAAAGATAGATGTATATATGGAGAATTAAATATCAAGATAAGTGTGTATATGGAGAAGTAAATATGAAGATAGGAGGAGAAGTAAATATCAAGATTGGTAAGTGTATGGATAAATATGAAGATTGATGTATATATGGAGAAGTAAATATAAAGATAGATGTATATATGGAGAAGTAAATATCAAGATAGGTGTGTATATGGAGAAGTAAATATCAAGATTGGTGTGTATATGGAGAAGTAAATATAAAGATTGACGTGTACATGGAGAAGTAAATATAAAGATAGATGTATATATGGAGAGTAAATATCAAGATAGATGTAAATATGGAGAAGTAAATATCAAGATAGGTGTGTATATGGAGAAGTAAATATCAAGATTGGTGTTTATATGGAGAAGTAAATATGAAGATTGATGTGTATATGGAGAAGTAAATATAAAGATAGATGTATATATGGAGAAGTAAATATCAATATAGGTGTGTATATAGAGAAGTAAATATCAAGATAGATGTATATATGGAGAAGTAAATATCAAGATGGGTGTGTATATGGAGAAGTAAATATCAAGATAGGTGTGTGTATGGAGAAGTAAATATCAAGATAGGTGTGTATATGGAGAAGTAAATATCAAGATCGGTGTGTATATGGAGAAGTCAATATCAAGATAGGTGTGTATATGGAGAAGTAAATATCAAGATAGGTGTGTATATGGAGAAGTAAATATCAAGATAGGTGTGTATATGGAGAAGTAAATATCAAGATAGGTGTGTATATGGAGAAGTAAATATCAAGATAGATGTGTATATGGAGAAGTAAACATCAAGATAGATGTGTATGTGGAGAAGTAAATATCAAGATATGTGTGTATATGGAGAAGTAAATATCAAGATAGGTGTGTATATGGGGAAGTAAATATCAAGATAGATGTAGGTAGCTAGCATGTTCAGTGAGTATATGGACAGGTGGATGTGTACACAAGGAGATGATGCTCGCAACAATTGAAGAAGCTCAGTAAGTGTTCGAGCAGCTCGTAAAATCTACAAATGTGGTTTGGGGTTGCATGAAACATTCAGCTGATATCAGCCGTTCATGGGGCTTTCTTCGCTGTTGGAGTGAAGTGGGGATTCTTCGCCTTACGCCAGCAAAATCAAAATTAGCTGCAGATTACGATATGATTAATGGAGCCTGTAGTGAAAGGCACTCTTTGATAAGGTGTTAATGGAAGATTTATATATGTTAGATGGAAATCCTATATGTAGTTGACATTATCTTAACTAAATATGTGCACGTGTTAACTAAAACTGTGTATGTCCTTACTAAACACTGCACATGAGGGAGCCATGTGTGTGTTTACTAAGCAGAACATACCTTAACTACAGTTGTCAATTAGTTAACGAAAACTGTTGATCTGAATGAGTTAAAACGAGTGGGCATGAGTAACATTTGTTAGTATGATCAACGTGAGTTAACTTGAGTTAACGAGAAAGCATGACTAAGCATGATGTAACATGGGTAACACGAGTTAACATGATTACACAAGAGTTAGCATGAGTAACACGAGTTAACATGATTACACAAGAGTTAGCATGGGTAACACGAGTTAACATGATTACACAAGAGTTAGCATGGGTAACACGAGTTAACATGATTACACAAGAGTTAGCATGGGTAACACGAGTTAACATGATTACACAAGAGTTAGCATGAGTAACACGAAGTCAATGAAACTGCCTGAATTGTTCAATATCAAGAGCTATGTATAAAACAACCAGAGTGTCAAAAAACCTTCCCAGGACAAGAGGGATAACACGGTTTTTAAAGCAGCTCCAGCCTTTGGTGCCTACAATTCATAACTCTCGTCCATGCTCTTTAAATATTTAAAAAGTTGTTTGAACAAGTTTTCAACATTCTAGGCCTGAGCATGGCCTTCAAAACGTTGTATGGTGTACACGTTGATGACAGTGAACATATGCGTGTCCGGTTTTTCTGTTCTTTTTTTTATTTTTTTATTTGCCTGGGGAACAATTTACTTGCGTTTGTAACAGGCGCCACCGGGGCACCATATACTCCTCACCTTTTCGTGAATACCTGATATCATCCATATGTGACAGATTCATAAACACATGTTCATGATATCATTAAATGGGTTATTCCGCTTTAGCAGAGGTTTCTCTTGGTTGTGGACATGTTTTTGTCACTTGCAATACATTTAAACCAAGCATACACCTGTTGAACAAAACTGCAAATGTGTTAATTTGAGCTGGATATTATTAACTCGCAATGCTTCTTAAACTGTTCATATATGGCCAGGGTACAGAATCCGTACATACAGATAATGCTGGTTACTTCCCATGACACCGTCAGACATCATGATGACACTTATATAGGACGACAACGCCAGACATTATGACACTTATATACGATGACAACGCCATACATTATGATGACACTTATATACGATGACAACGCCATACATCATCATGACACTTACATAGGATGACAACATCAGACATTATGACACTTATATACGATGACAACGCCAAACATCATGATGACACTTATATCGGACGACAACGCCAGACATCATGATGACACAACGCCAGACATTATGACACTTACATCGGACGACAACGCCAGACATTATATAGGACGACACTTATATCGGACGACAACGCCTGACATCATGATGACCATGACATAGGATGACAACATCACATCATCATCATGACACTTACATGACACTTATATAGGATGACAACGCCAGACATCATCGATGACACTTATATAGGATGACAACATCAGACATTATGACGCACTTACATACGATGACAACGCCATACATTATGATGACACTTATATCGGACGACAACGCCAGACATCATGATGACACTTATATAGGACGACAACATCAGACATTATGACACTTACATACGATGACAACGCCATACATTATGATGACACTTATATAGGACGACAACGCCAGACATCATGATGACACTTATATAGGATGACAACGCCAGACATTATGATGACACATATATAGGACGACAACATCAGACATTATGACACTTACATACGATGACAACGCCATACATTATGATGACACTTATATCGGACGACAACGCCAGACATCATGATGACACTTATATAGGACGACAACATCAGACATTATGACACTTATATAGGATGACAACGCCAGACATTATGATGACACATATATAGGACGACAACATCAGACATTATGACACTTATATAGGATGACAACGCCAGACATTATGATGACACCTATATAGGACGACAACGCCAGACAGTATGACGACATTTTTATACGATGACAACGCCAGACATCATGATGACACTTATATAGGATGACAACGCAAGATATCATGATGACACATATATGGGACGACAACAAGTCTGGACAAGATAGTCCAATGATCAGTATCACAACACAAGCCTGATAATAACCGTCCGATCAATTAAAAAAAGTGTCACAATGTGTGATTACTGGGGGCAATGTGTGCAGCCCATTTCTGGTGTCCCCCACTGTGATATTGCTGAAATATTGCTAAAAGCGGCGTAAAACTAAATAACTCACTTACTGAAATGCCTTAACCAGGTCTTTGATGGTGCAGCTTTAATGGAAAAGCTGTGATCAAAGAGTGTATTTCCATGAAAGTCGAATTACGTATACAGGTATACCTTGGTAAGAGAGGATTGTAACTGTCATGTGTTGTTGCTGATGGTGTCTGTTTTAGGTGAAGGGGCAATTGAAAATCAATAAGTATTTTGTGAAATTCATATAAAATACAAGTATTTTGTGGTCCAAAACAACCATTTGTATCAAGCTGCAGTGATTTCGTTGCTCACAGTCTACCCTGGTTATAACGCCCCTATTTGTATACGATCATTACGGAGCACCCCAATAAGAATCAAACGTTCTTCACATATACGGTGTTTATATATGTGTTTTGTACATGTGTTGGCTGATAAGCATTTGATATATACGGGGCCTGAGATATCCTGTAAACGAAGAGTGTATCTGTGTACGGATGTGATAACCCAGTTACTTCAAACTGATCTGGTCAGAGGTGTTTTTTCTTCCTCGCTCTTCCTGTGTGCTGGAGGTTCATGTTACTTGAAATTAAGGCTAGAGACGGATGTTTTTTGAAAAGAACCAGACACTTTAGCTGAAAGTGGCACCGAACAGATTCCGAATAAGAAGCGCCAATTTGACTATCTTCGTTGAGCAATTCATCAGGTGGAATATGTATGTCATCATTGCAATGACGCTGGCATTATGCCAAGTTCTTGTCTTCCATCCATCTGTATCTTGTCAACATTTTATGATTAACATGTCTGTGTTTGTATTTTGTATGCAACCTGTCTGTGTCGGTATGATATATGCAGTATGTCTGTGTTTGTATTGTGTATGTAATATGTATTTGTCCGTATTTTGTATGTAACATCCCTGTGTCTGTATTTTGTATGTAGCATGTCTGTATCTGTATTTTGTATGTAACATGTCTGTGTCTGTATTTTGTATGCAACATGCCTGCTTTTTGTATGTAATATTCATGTGTCTGTATTGGGTGTATATAACATGTCTCTGTCCGTGAATGTATGTCTGTATTTTGTATGTAACATGTCTGTATTTTTTCGTAATGTAACATCCAGTGTATGCAACGTATGTATGTATTTCGTATATGTAACATGTCTGTGTCTGTATTTTGTATATGTAACATGTAAAACATGTAAAATTTTGTATGCATTTTATATGCATGTCTGTGTCTGTACGTAACATCCCTGTGTCTGTACATTGTATTTTGTATATGTAACATTTGTATTTTGTGTGTCATCCCTATGTCTGTATTTTGTGTGTATTGTGTCTGTATATGTAACATCCCTGTGTCTGTATTTTCTGTATAACATGTATGTTCTATGTAACATCCCTGTGTCTGTATGTTGATGTAACATCCCTGTGTCTGTATTTTCTATGTAACATCCCTGTGTCTGTATTTTCTATGTAACATCCCTGTGTCTGTATTTTCTATGTAACATCCCTGTGTCTGTATGTTGATGTAACATGCCTGTGTCTGTATTTTGTATGTAACATCCCTGTGTCTGTATTTTGTGTGTAACATCCCTGTGTCTGTATGTTGATGTAACATCCCTGTGTCTGTATTTTCTATGTAACATCCCTGTGTCTGTGTATCCCTGTGTCTGTATGTTGATGTAACATCCCTGTGTCTGTATTTTCTATGTAACATCCCTGTGTCTGTATGTTGATGTAACATCCCTGTGTCTGTATTTTCTATGTAACATCCCTGTGTCTGTATGTTGATGTAACATGCCTGTGTCTGTATTTTGTATGTATCATCCCTATGTCTGTATTTTGTGTGTAACATCCCTGTGTCTGTATGTTGATGTAACATCCCTGTGTCTGTATTTTGTGTGTAACATCCCTGTGTCTGTATTTTGTATGTAACATCCCTGTGTCTGTATGTTGATGTAACATCCCTGTGTCTGTATTTTCTATGTAACATCCCTGTGTCTGTATTTTCTATGTAACAGTTCTGTGTCTGTCCGTTGTAACATCCCTGTGTCTGTCCGTTGTAACATCCCTGTGTCTGTATTGTGTATGTAACATCCCCGTGTCTGTATTGTGTATGTAACATCCCTGTGTCTGTATTTTGTATGTAACACCCCTGTTTATGTTTTGTGCGACTCGTGTTTGTGTCTTGCAGGTGACATGTATACATTTGTATACAAACTGTTTGTAATAAGTGTATAAAGTACTCCTAACGTTTTGATATTTTGCACGTAGCTGAAGCCGAGGCTAGTTCGAATCTAAAATATGTGCCAGTGTTCAGTATCAGTGATTAATTAGCACAGGTGGTAAACGTCTAATAATCTCCTCTGCCAGAAGCATAAGTGGCTAGTGGTTCCATTTACCTATATGAATTTTATAAAGTAAACATAAATGGTAATATCAAAACATTAAGGAACCTAGTTGTTTCAGCACACACGTACACACAGAGTTACACAGACATACAGATATGGACACTCTGTAACGCAGAAGAAAGCACTGTTGCAATACATTATTCACAATGAGAATTTATTGTGCCATACGACTCAATATACACGTACGTCAACAATGGGCCTTACATAAGAATCACATTACAGCAAGTAGTCACGAGAACACTTGACACGTTCACAGGCCTGGTGCTTCCTGTTAAAAACACCTAGGTTCAATGAGCTTTCATTGCGTGAAGCAATCACTAGTCTAACAAACCTAAGAGTTTCATTTTCCAAAATGAACTATTTCTTCTTACCTCATGTGACGCCCTGGAATTGCACAACATCGTCCATTTCCTGGAGAGAAAAAACACCAAAATTCAATCTACTGACACATATTTCACCCTCGTCCCCTTCCCATGCTACCAGAGACTAATATATACAGTGTGAGCGCTGACCTAGCTTACTTCCTCACATATGTTTTTACCAAACAAACACACTTTCTCTGGCTTCCGTAACCATTTCCTTATCCCAAAGCACAATGTGAGACAGAACAGAGCAATTAGGCCACATACTTCCAGCATGAGTGTCTTGATAGCTTTCATAGGTTGAAAATCCAAGAAATGAACTTAGTCCGCATATCCTTATCTGTATAGTAACGGTTGCGATTTGAAAATATTTCATTTGGATGTGGCTAAATCGTGAAGTAAAACTGAGCCTGACTGGAGGATGCAGCAAAACGTGAATCTGACTAGACTGTGTATTAAAACAGTAAATCTTACTAGACTCTGTCTTAAAACAATAAATCTGACTAGATCCTATTAAACAGTGAATCTGACTAGACTGTGTAATATTAAAACAATACATCTGACCAGACTCTGTATTTAAACAGTAAACACCTTCTACGCGATTTGGGCTATATATGTTCTTTGCATAATCATTTGTATCTAGATATGCTTCGTCATATATGCCATATTATGAAGAACTAAACAAGTGTGTTTACATTGCTGTCATGCTTACTGAATACAGCCATGGTTATATGTTTCCCTCACTGCAAGAAACGGTATAAATATGTAACATAAACCAACTTACGCAGAATATGAGTTGCTACGAAATGGTAAGAGTAATACCGCTGTATATATACTAGCCACAAAAAGTAAATGGTATGCATTGTAACAATTCTTTTTAGATCTGAAAATATAACAATGATATGTTTCCATGTAAACTTTAACAGGTGGATATTGAGATCATGAAATGACGGCAAAACAGCACGTTTATGTCCATGTCATTGACATTGACATCCAAATCCGAGGAAAGGGTCAGGCAACAATGTCACAAACCCAATAACGGGTATGGCGAACTCAAGCACCGAGAACAGTAGTGCATAGACACAAGAGGCTACCAAATGGCCATAAAGGGCTTGTGGAATGGCTTATCATATCCCTGCAAGTCTGCTGCCAAATCGGAACAATTCTTAGCAAACCAAGAGGTGTGAGGATGGTCACTATCCAGTTGGAATATCAGTCCTAGGCCATGGAGTAGACTAACAACTAGTCTCTGAAATGAACATATACTCATGCCAATAATGGTTGTCACCTCCTTCAATTTTTTTAATTGGAGAGGGGGTGGGGTGTGGGGTTGGGGTTGGGTGGGGGTGACAACCATTATTGGCATGAGTATATTTTACTGAAAAATGTTCATAGTAAAAAAAGAAAAATATAATGAAAAGGAGCCCTGAGACTTCTTCATTCAAGCTGAGGAAATCTAGACTTGCCACATTTTCTAAACTTGCTTGGGCTTTCTTGGATATATTTGCTTCAGGGTCTGTACGACAGACTAGCCATGGAGTTGAACGAACGGAATTGCCACTGGTCCGACAATCTGATTCCGTTATCCCACACCTATCAAATTACCTTGAACAACAACTGAAGGGGTTCCCTGACGTGCACTCATCACACCCCAAATCATCTCGGAACTACCCTAAAGCGATACCCCTGCATGACCACAACTGTCCCCAAGACGCCTGAAGACACGTTAACGTCCATCACTACGGTATCAAGTGTGAAATCTGGACCCGTCTGTAAATAAAACAATCCTCCATCACAGCCTGGGTTGACCGTTGACAGTTTCCTCGATGACGTTGCGTCAGGATAGGTCGTATGGCGGGACGACGTGGTCATATCCCGTAATGACATACGCGGTTCTTGACTGTGCTAGACTGTCCTGGAGTGATCTTAGCAGTGGTCAGAGCTGGAACCTGTGCCGGAGATGGGTCACCCGTATCCATCTGTCCTGTCTTGGCGTTGTGGCGCACGGGCATCCTACACGTGGACGCTCGGCAACGTATTGTTCGAATGTCCCGACAATGCTGACATAGTGCGTCGGTGGCCATCGAAATGCGCAACCACCTAAGACACTCGACAACGGACCATCCCAATATCCCCATGACGTGATGCAGTCTTGGCATTCGGTGCCGTTCATTATCCGGTTAAGTTTCTGAACGTACCAATTAAGCTTCCCCAGTCACAGTTTTGACATTTACGCGCTCAAAGCAGTTTATCGAGATGCACATGCACAACGTGTTGCACAACACAAAGCCCTGCGAAAAGCACTGACATCTTGGAACATGGCATGTGCATATGTGTTCAATTCACAAATAACTGTGTTTTGCATTGGTATTTGTGTGCACATATTGTTTCAAAATACATTTTGATTTCCTGTGTGCACAGCTAGTGTCTAGTATATATCACATTTGATACACAATACTGTATTATATAATATTATTGTTATTATTTATTATTCATGCCTGGAATCAGGAACATAGTACTATAGACCACTTGCATGTACTTAATGATCACAGTTCATGTATACCACTCGGTGATAATGCTTAGAATTCTGAGAAAATACCATCTTTTTCATGTACATGATTATCATAGTTGATATATAGCACTCTGTGACAACGCCTATATTATTGAAGCTACCCATTTAAGATGCACTTCCTTTTACATGTACATTTTATATTGTAGTTGATGTAAACCTCTGTGATAATGCCTGGAGTACTGAACATGTACTACAGAACTATCATATACATGATTACCATTGCCGATGTATACCTCTGTGATAATGCCTGGACTGAACATATACTACAGAACTATCATATACATGATTACCATTGCCGATGTATACCTCTGTGATAATGCCTAGAGAACTGAACATATACTACAGAACTATCATATACATGATTACCATTGCCGATGTATACCTCTGTGATAATGCCTAGAGTACTGAACATATACTACAGCACTACCATATACATAATTACCATTGCCGATGTATACCTCTGTGATAATGCCTAGAGTACTGAACATATACTACATCACTATCATATACATGATTACCATTGCCGATGTATACTTCTGTGATAATGCCTAGAATTCCAGATCTGAAAATATACTACTAATACCACTTTCATGTACATGAATATCAAAGTTGAAGTATACAGCTTTTGGTTTCGATAATGCCAAGGAGGATGACATACAAGGTACCCTTGCATACATATATATGCTTATGTTTCAAAATGGGTACGTCCAGCTCTACAAGTGCTTTACAAATATCACTATTTACAACTATTACCCGTTAGCATCGTTGTCAAATTGATGAACCAGCTTTTCTTAAATAAACACATAACCTCTCCAAGGCCGAATTCTAGCCATACGGTTCTGATGCTACAAGACCATACCCAGCACCGAAGGTTTGGAGGTTCAGTATACACTGAAAAGGATCATTGTTTACAAATACCACACGAGAATTGGTAAACATTCTTACCTCACCTCTGCCCTGACAATAGCACTGTGACAACGTCTAAAGCGGAAAACTAGGCAGTGTGTCCCAATTTTACGTCCAATTACCAGATTAAAACGACTCCGCTGGTTACGAAAGGTCACGGCTGTTGGAACTGCTGAAGTGTCAGGCAGAACGTCCGCGTCCGATGTTGAGCTGATATCCGAGTTAACGTGAAATGTGTCGTGAGCGATAAACAGGTTTGCACGCATTCCTGTGTGTGGCTGTCTCGACTAATCCCTGTCTTGAACACTGAACATGGATCCTGATGCTTCTAGTGTGTCAACTGACGAATTGTGATCGATCTCGACAATTGTTTTGTCCAATGATATTGATTGATAAACCGACTCTGGTTTATTTAATCACGTACATACTCATACCTAAGCCAGGTATGGGAATTGTTGCAAATACTATGTGCCTGTTGAAATGTTAAACTGTATATTATTTTGGTTTGCCCAGTGACGGATGGAACTTTAAATATGTGATACGTAAATATTTCATCGAAAATACATTGATGCACACAAATTTTCGGTTGTACGACGAAAAAGAAATTGGTTGGAAAATATCAAATTACCAAAAGATATCAATACACTGTCATGAATGTATAGATATTTCTGTTGTCTAGATATTTATGCAATATACTGGCGCCAATTAGGGACCGTTCATCATTTATGGCCAGGGGGGGTGATGATGATTTTTATGGAGAAGCGTGTACAATGTGAATGCACCCCCTAAAATTTATGTACAAAGTAAGTGACCCCCCTGCATGTCATGTACAAAATCAATGACCCCCCCTCCCCCTTCCAATATTTTTTAAGCATAATTTTAAAATATTTTTATGTACAAAATTGATGACCCCCCCAAGAAACATGTGTTCAAAATTGATGACCCCCCTACCTCCCAAGAACAAAATGGTGACCCCACCTTAAAATCATCATCACCCCCTAGCCATAAATTATGAACGCTAAATACGTCAAAAGGGGATAATTCAGACTCAGTGTATACTCTGTACGGTGGTTTGTTTAATATAATTTCCGAAATAGAACATCGAAAATCTCACATCGTGTTATCGTGTTTCAGTTCATTATATACTACATCTAATGCACTTTTATATGACATGTCCAGCGACCTTTAACTGTACACAGTTATAAAAATGTGATAAGAGAACCTCTGTTTTGAGAACGTACACGTAAAAATGTTAATGGCGGCCGTTTAGGGAAAATGGCCACTTTGGCCACAATGAAGCGAAATTGGAGTCGCTCCACCCCTGAAATTATCAACTTCACCAGGAACTACCTATGTGATAAAAGACCCAATTGTTGTACATGGACTAACAACTAAACTAACTGGACTTTGCCTGTGCCAAGGCGAAAGCTTTCGACCCTTCTTATTCATGATGGAGTTGGTGGGGTAGCCTAGTGGTTAAAGAGTTCACTCGTCACGCCAAAGGCCCATGTTCGATTCCCCACATGGGTGCAATGTGTGAAGCCCATTTCTAGTGTCCCCCGCAGTAATATTTCTGGAATATTGCTAAAAAGCGGCGTAAAAGCATACTCACTCACATATTCATAAAGTTCCAAAACAATTGTAACTAAGCTATGATATTCGCTGTACGTGAGTTCATTGAAGTATGAATCTCTCAAAATTGAACGACAGTGCCTGTATTGTACCCAATCTGGAAATTTGTTTAGGAGTTTTGACGTTTCATGTGGTACGTCTGACCTACTTTGGGATGTTTGAGTTAGTGAGTGAGCCGCTTCAAACACTGTTCCAGTTGTATCAAGGCTTTGTATCAAAGCTTGATGTGTGAGGAAAACGCGACGTGATGCAGGTATAAAACATTCACCATTTAGCGGCAATGGTGCAAACAAACCTACAAACATTATCGGTGCGAACCGGGACTCGGACCAACCATCCAGTTTCTATCGTGTCCAAGGTTGCACATCTACACAGCATCTCGCCGACGGTTGTGTTCAAGAAACAAGGAGGACAATATTTATTTGAGAAGTATTATCATCATCAGAAGAAGATACAGTAGAAGAAGAAGAAGAAAATGTATCTTTATCCTAATTACTTCATTAAGTCAGTTGGTAAGCACAGTGACAGTGTTTCGTTATACAGTAGGGGCGGTGAGGTAGCCTAGTGATTTAAGCGTTCGCCCGTCACACCGAAGACCCGGGTTCGATTCCACACAATAGGTACAATGTGTGAAGCCCATTTCTGATGTCCCCTGTCGTGATATTGCTGGGATATTGCTATATATTGTAAAACCATACTCACTCACTCACTCGTTATACAGTAGCGTGAAGACGGCAAAATGGTGTCATGAATCGCATGTGAAAGATCTATAGTTACTGTGGTGGTTTCTCTACTAAGGTATGGACATCACGGCGCTGTTTCATAATTTTCAGTCACTTCAATTGATATTTTCGTCAATTCACGTTAACCACGGTGTTCATCTATCCACGCTGCCCACAATCTACTATGCAGAATCCCATCGTGTCTCAAATGTAATTCTTGCGACATTTTGCCACAGCTCCTACAGAGCGGAGCTTTCTCGAATCAAATCGATCTCACAGCCACAATCAGCTGATCATAAAAAGTAACTAGAATCCACGAAAAATACATTTGGGCCGCCCAAGGAGAATATTCATGGCGGCGATGGCAGTCCAGCTTCTTTGATGAAGTAGCGTTTCCTGATGTCGGTTAACAGCATAAAGTCAAGACATCGCACTGAGATTATTCGTTGTCCTTCGCAAATAATTAAAGTGGCCATTGAAAGTCCTGCAATGACAAGACATTGCGTTTCGTTTATAACTGTCAACCTGCCGCTTCAGACGTCCAATTGATGGCATACTTCTCAGCCCTGGTTCCACGATGACTATTAACACAATTACTGGTAGAGCAATACAGAGGTGTGTGAAAACATTGCTTGTTCTGTTGTAAGCGTTCACGTTGTAGACAATGTAGACATCGTAGACGGTGTATATGTCGTAAGCGTTCTGGACCGTGTACGTGTAATATACTAAGCAGCAAAAGAAATGTCAGTTTGGAATTTTCCTTCGCAGAAACGGATAACTGTAAACTCATTTAATGTTTCGATTGTATATTTTTGACAACATCTCCAACTTTTCCTTCCCAAACTCAAAATGGAACCCAGGATATGGTCCCAAAAACGCAACCTGATCTCGGAGATAGTACGACGTCCTCCATGTTTTTCATGCAACTCATGCTGCACGTGCTGTTCACAAGGACCAGCCCTATAAAATGCACCCCCAAACCTGGTTGAAACATTTACATTACAACGGCAGCAGGATGCCGCGACTCACGACACCTCAGAGGAACCAGGCGCTAGGATGACTTGAAGCTGGCCACACTGCACAGCCGTTGCCAATCACTTCCAGGTCAACGTTCGGACCATCTACAGGCTGCAGCAACATTTCCGGGCCACCAACTGGCAGACCAAGGGTGACCACAAGACGACAAGACACAAGTTTTACGCCGCTTTGAGCAATATTCCAGCAATATCACGGCGGGGGACACCATAAATGGGCTTCACACATTGTACCCATGTAGGGTATCCCGGGTTTTCGGCGTGACGAGTGAACGCTTTAACCATTAGGCTACCACACCGCCCCCATACACGGAAGACCAATCAGTACTGATACAGTACGCCGACGTCTTAACAGCGGGAACCTCCATTGCCATAGACCTTACCGTGGACCTATCCTCACCCCTCGTCATCGGCGTGAACGTCTACAGTTTGCCCTACAACACCAAAACTGGCGATACAGGCAATGGAGAACTGTTCTTGTTCACAGATGAGAGTCGGTACTGCTTATCAACTGCAGATGGCAGAACACGAATATGGCGACGACGTGGCCAGCGTTACTCAGACCAATGTGTTATGGACAAAAGACTCTTAAGTGTTCTGGACAGCGTACGTGTAGTAGATATTGCAAACGGTGTAAGCGTTATAGACAGTGTAGACGTAGTAGACGGTGTATATGTCGTAAGTGTTCTGGACAGCGAACGTGTAGTAGATATTGCAAACGGTGTAAACGTTATAGACAGTGTAGACGTAGTAGACGGTGTATATGTCGTAAGCGTTCTGGAACGTGTACGTGTAGTAGACATTGTAGACGGTGTGAACGTTATAGACAGCGCAGACGTCGTCGGCGGTGTATATGTCGTAAGCGTTCTGGAACGTGTACATGTAGTAGATATTGTAGACGGTGTAAACGTTATAGACAGCGCAGACGTCGTAGACGGTGTATATGTCGTAAGCGTTCTGAACGTGTACGTGTAGTAGACATTGTAGACGGTGTAAACGTTATAGACAGTGCAGACGTCGTAGACGATGTATATGTCGTAAGCGTTCTGGAACGTGTAGGTGTAGTAAATATTGTAGACGGTGTAAACGTTATAGACAGTGTAGACGTAGAAGACGGTGTATATGTCGTAAGCGTTCTGGAACGTGTACGTGTAGTAGAAGACGGTGTGTATTATTATAGTAGACGGTGTAATGTCGTACGTTATAGACAGTGCAGACGTCGTAGACGGTGTATATGTCGTAAGCGTTCTGGAACGTGTACGTGTAGTAAATATTGTAGACGGTGTGAACGTTATAGACAGTGTAGACGTAGTAGACGGTGTATATGTCGAAAGTGTTCTGGACAGCGTACGTGTAGTAGAAACTGTAGACGGTGTAAGGCAGTGAGTGAGGACAGTGAAGACGCTCTAGATAGACAGTGCAGACGCTCTAGACGTTTCACGCGTCGCTGTCAAATAATTCTCTGTCAAAGTCAAGGATTATACCAATGTCGTTACAGTATATGTATTATTACAGTCATGTAAAATGGACTACTTTTGTCTCACAAAATATTTTTATAGACACAAACAGTATATACAATATATTCTAGTCAATAGTCAAAGTGGATACAATTCTTATCTGTCTATGTGAAGGAACCTTGTCTACAGTCACATACCCACATGGGTTCTATGTGCGAGGTTAACACACTTTACATTTAATTCTATCAAAACGACAGAAACAAATTATGAAATGAGTGACAGTCGTGCTACAATCCCATCCACACGCTGCGACCTGAATCTGCCATGACCACTGTCAGCTCTGACTGTGACTCGTGTGGAATGTCAGACAGGATACACTTTTCGTCCCTTCTGAAAACAGGGCAATGAAGTAAATGGTTTCAGACTTGGATAATACCGAAGCTTAACCCATCACACTTCAAGAACGAATAGAGATGCGATAGGAACCTGATGCATGAAACCAAGTTATTGAGAGTGACTGAGTATGGTCTTACGCCGCTTTTAGCACTATTCTAGAAATATCATGACGATAGTGAGTGATTGAGTATAGGTTTACGCCGCTTTTAGCAATATTTCCAGCAATACGCTTCACGCATTGTAACCATGTTGGGAATCGAACCCGGGTCTTCGGCGTGACGAGCGAACGCTTTAGCCACTAGAAGGCGGAGGCTGTGTCGCCCCGGTCTTGTGTAGCGAAGAATAACTGTACTGTTGTGTCCCTTGTGTACACAAGAAATACAGAATGGTGGGTTCGAATCCTGATCCGCCCCGATTATGTCTCTCGGTTTGTCAGTACCATATCCGCGGTAGTGGTTTCAACAAAGCGGTGAACTTCCAGCACCAGCATCAACTCGGCCTTTACTCCCATATCAGGCTGACACGTTGTGAGTGAATCTAGAATCTTCAGAGTGAGTGAGTTTAGTTTTACGCCACTTTAAGCAATATTCCAGCAAAACCGGGGGACACCAGAAACGGGCTTCACACATTGCACCCATGTGGGGAATCGAACCCGGGTCTTCGGCCTGACGAGCGAACGCTTTAACCAATAGGCTACCCCACCGTCACTGATACGTCGTGACATAACTGGAATACTGTACAAAGCGGCGTTAAACGTAATTCACTCACTCACACTAAGAGTGAGTCAGTGAGTTTAGTTTTACGCCGCACTCAGCAACATTCCAGCTATATGGCGGATGTCTGTAAATAATCGAGTCTGGACCAGGCAATCCAGTGATCAACAACATGAGCATCGATCTGCGCAGTTGGGAACCGATGACATGTGTGAACCAAGCCAGCGAGCCTGACCACCCGATCCCGTTAGTCACCTCATACGACAAGCATGGGTTACTGAAGGTTCATTCTAACCCGGACCTTCACGGTTCTAACACAAAGGTGACCAACATATATGAGCTACCGGTACATATATAATTCACCTCGAGTTAACAAATATTCATATACTTCCTAATTATACGCCAAGTTGCATCACACAACGAGACACTGGTGAATATTGGAATCAGAAGTAAACGGGAACTCCATTAAATTGAAGACGAAAGTACTACACGAGCTTCTCAGCAGATTTGAAGGCCTTGCGGATATCACCATGACTACATGGCCTGGCGATTTCCCATACAATCGCACGACCTTCAGTCGCGAGGTCTAAACGAGGAAACAACATCAGGAGTCTGCAATGTTAAGCTAGTACTAACAAGCGACAGAAATCTGATCTGCAACATCCAGAGAAACTGTGTCAGTTCACAACCCACAGTTAAACACTGCAGCGTCTCGGCTCGGCAGTGTTGTAGGCGGTGGTGCTGGTTATCCGTGTCCTACATAGTTGCAAGTATGATACAGTGCCATATAGACTAACATCTAGTCTCTGAAATGAACATAATTTCGCACAGAAAACAGTTAATAATTAATTTCCATTTAACAAATATAATAAAACTGAGGCAAAAGATTTTCTTCATTTTCGTAATACAGAAATGTAACAGAAACATGTAAAACTGAGGTTTTACTTCTGTGTAACGAGAATGATCATCAACTGCTACAGGTACAGAGTGTGGGAAGTAAACAGCCTGAGTTTGGCCACAGCACAGTACCCCTTGCCAGAAAAGGCAACTTGCTCATTTCCTGTGATCCAGAGTGAGTGAGTTGAGTTAAATGCCGTATTTCCGATTATGTGGAAAAAAGGCCAAAGTGACGCTAATCGGACCACTTTACCACTTGCAGAGCCAGTAGAACGGTTATGGTTCTGATAAACCTGGAACCGTTACCACGGAGAACGTGGATTCCAACCCACGATCAAAGGTTTCTATAGCAACGAATGATGCAACTGTGCACAAGGAATTGCGGCTCCTTGGACGACAAGGGTCTAGAATCTTCAGAGTGAGTGAGTTTAGTTTTACGCCGCTTTTAGCACTATTCCAGCAATATCACGGCGGGAGACACCAGAAATGGGCTTCACACATGTGGGGAATCGAGCCCGGGTCTTCGGCTTGACGAACGAATGCTTTAACCACAAGGCTACCCCAAATCTCTCTTCAAAATGTCTATGACGTAATTATGTCAGAATTATCGACTAAGTGATATTAAAGACCCTTAGATTGGACTTGCTCATCTTCTATTGTCCTCGATGCTAATCTGGTCTGGTCTTGTTAATTTGCAGCATCTTTTAGTCAAGAAAAACAAAACATTTTGCTGAATGTTTAAACTTAATTTGTGATGGAGGAGGTTAAAAAGTTTACATTTCGCATGCATTGCGATGTAATTGTCAGATACCAAATCATCTTGTCCGATTCCAGTATAATTTGACTCCGTGATAGCGGGAACGCGATACCTTTTTAGTGCAAGATTGAATTTATTCTCTTCTTTATTCGGTGAACCTGTTATTTTGCGACAAGGAGACTGAGAAAAGACGTAAGCGCTCCATAAAGAGAATCTAAATTGCTTTTCAATTGATAAAAGCGTCAATACCATTTCAGGATGGAATTTAGTTTTTCTTCTCTGGTTCTTGCGGAAGGTTTTTGAATGGAACATTTTTGTAGCCATTATTATTAAATATAGTATGACCAGAAATAATTGAGAATTTTAGGAATATGTTTAATTGGATTTCTAGTATAAACAACCTTGACCAGCTATCAAGTGCTTGGTTTCATCCGTTAATCCTTTTTCATTAGTTTGTGAAGAGTTATCCCCCTTTGTTTACTTGCTAGCAGACGACATTTTCAGTGATCCTCAGTATGGATGATTTAGATAAGAGGAAGCTGATTTTTGAGTATTATAACAAGGACATCAGATCAGCTAAAGTGATTTCAAGTAGAACAGGCATCCCTTTGTCCACTGTTGATCGTGTTTTGAAAAATATTGCAAATGGATATGGCATTGAGCACCAGGGAGGCGCAGGTAGGCCCAGAAAATTGACTATCGGTGGCAGGAGGCGGCTTGGTATTCTTGTTTCTAAAATCAAACGAAGGAGTTTAGAAATCTTAAGGCTGGATATGATTGATAGAGGAACTGTGGTTGTCTGTAAGGAGACAATTAGAACTGAGCTGCATGCAATGGGTTGGCAGAAAAGTCGAGGAATTCCATCACCGATCATGAAACCTGAACAAAAGGAGCGAAGGTTGAACTGGTGCTTACAGCATAGAAATTTTAACTGGGACAATGAGATTTTCTCAGATGAAAGGTCTGTGTGGGTGTTTCCTAATACACTAAAATTCTGGACCCACAAACTGAAAAACCTTTGTATCAGCGCCCAAAGTACAGTACGAAATTTAACGTGTGGGGTGACATATCTGTGTATGAAGGAAAGTGTCAATAAGAAAAATCTGACAACTATTGCTGAAATGAAAGAAGAGGTGGTCCGATATTGGGACAGCATGGACCGCGACTTTCTAACTTCTTTGATCAGTAGTATGCCCTGCCGCATTGAAGCCTGCATTGCTGCCCATGGTGACTTGACAAAATACTAACTGTTCACCTGTCTTTGAATCTGGAGTTATGTTCTGCTAATATTCACATTTATTACGTGAGTAATGAGTGAAAAAAATATAACAAATTACAATCTTTAATTTCTGGTTGTACTGTAATTAGCATTAAATGCATATAGTCACAAACATAGTAATATCACCGCTTTAAGTACACACACAGTGTATCGACATGCAAAGATTAAAATAACTAGATACCACGTATATATATGTTTGTTATATTACATACATTTTGCTTACATGTCTTCTCTAGCTACCTCCACGCACAAATAATGGCAAATATACAAAAGGGTCACAATAACTACGGACGCAAATAGAAATATTCAATTCAATGTAGATTCACCTCTTTTACCTTCACTATATCTTTAATTCAATAATATGTGATCCGACGTTACTTCAGTAATGGCTATGCAAACAAGACACCTTCAAAGATTGGTTGGTTTGTAGTTTACACCGCACTCAGCAATATTCCAGATGGCGGCGGTCTAAATAATCGAGTCTGGACCAGACAATCCAGTGATCAACACCATGCACGAGCATCGATCTGAACAACTGGGATACGATAACATGTGTCAACCAAGCCAGCGACCACCCGATCTTGTTAGTCGCCTCTTACAAGCATGGGATACTGAATGATCAGTTGTAACTCGGATCTTCACGGGTCAAGTGTGGCGAAACTCATTCACTCATACAACATGATTTCCTGCGTGATCATATTGTTCGTTATTTTCACACTGGCTGTTCGAATTCTTCTGAGGTTAATGTTCAGATATATGTCGGTACTTTTCCAAGTTTTCCAAGTTTCAAGCCCTTTGGCAGAGATTGTCCCAAAGAGCCTAAAGTGCATGTCAACAACGGGTATTAAGAATTCGAAATATTTCCATTGTTATGTTTTGTCTTCGAGAATAGTAAATACAAATAGGATTTTTTCTAAACCTTTTATTACGTAGATGTACATAAATATATGTCAGTATATACACTGTAGCTGAAGTTCTACACATAAAACTAAAAGCTAAACAAAGATGAACGAACTTCTGCTCTGTCTGTCAGGATTAACCCCACAGTGTTTAGCCACAGGAAGAGTTGTGTCACATAGAACCACCACCGCTAGATGTCGCTACGTTTCCGGAAACTTCCGTTATCCAGTTATTGACGATCTTCTCTAAGAGACTTAGAGGGACTGGGCCATTCTCCAGAATCTGGCTATGGAAGTCTCCTATATCGAATTTGGAACCTGAAATGATTAAACGGACATTGTTGAAAGCTAAATACCTAATACTTGAAGACCATGTCTATATTATGAACCTATACCATTTCTGAAATCTCTGAATGGAGACAATTATGATTTATGATTTCGGGGGCTCTTCCCCAACAAGAGGATAAAGAACACATATGCACGTGTCCTAATATGCGTTTAATGTTACTTTAAGGCGCATGAACCACAACAATCAAACAAATGAGTACTCAATAGCTAGGCGTAATAGTCGTTATTGTAGGAGGGAATTTCCTGTTTTGGCATGTCAGTTAAAGCATTAACGAAGTCAACTGGGACAAACCTAGTTTTCTCCTCGCAGTTTGTCGCAGTTCCTTAATTTTTAGTTCCCCAATCTTGTATGCACATGCTTGACCTGGTAAGGTGATGTAGCGGTCTATTTCGAACTCTATTTCAGTCCGGCCAATCGGAGTGTGGTCAGCCATGTACGTAATGGCCTCCTGACGTGTCCACCTTGGAATGGTTTTCCTCAAGCATTAACACACTTACATTTCCTTGACACTGTAGCAGACAGAATAATTATTTGAACATCGATCCAAGATGGCTTGGTACTTGAGCCTGTTTCTCCGTATCTCCAAGAACATAAAGGTCGATGACCTGGGATACTATCTATTCTAGGTTCTAATGAAGTTTGTTGTTTAACGCTGCACTCAGCTTTATTGCGTTTATATGTATACATGAAGTTGCCGATCCATCTTGGTCGCCTCTTACGACCAGAATGTGATGCTGGGCTAAATATTTTAAACCGGGATATCCACCTGGGAAATGAAGTGTCCGTGATATGAGGACGTTGGTAAATAGAGATAAACATTTAGCATATAAAGCTGATTTAGTGGATGGGCGTTGCAATATTGCGACTTCGATGGCGACCAAAGACAGATATAATTGACATGCATGCACGCACGCACGCACGCACGCACGCACGCACGCACGCACGCACTCACGCACGCACGCACTCTTGTGAAACACCGTTGCGTCGAAGTTGATTGGACATAAGTAAATATTTCGCGTAGTCCAAGGTTCGATATAAACACAAAATGGCATCCTACATCGGCTTCTTCCTAAGTCCCTGTGACTGACAACTCTAGGCTATTTTTGCAGCGTTATACCAAGCAGAAATCAGACAATAGCTAGACAATGACAAAGACCCTGCCGCCATCTGATGACACACTGTTTTCTGCTCTGTAACCAAGTCTCCATCCTTCTAATGTGACAGACACCTCCATCATCACATCTATGCGCTCAGAGAGGGTATAATCTTTGAAGCTTGGGGAGACTGTTAACTCTACCTTGTAATATATTTCTCCAATGACATGTACTTGATGCTACCACCGCCGACGTTGATGGTCCATCTGTTGTTCAGTGATGTACACAGATACATTACGATAACACTACATGTCTGTAGATTACATCTTATGGCTTGCAAGAAGTTTTTATGTGTTGGATCCGCTACTCCAAATTGTATGGTTTACGGTGAATGCGGGAGATATCCTATGTATATTAATTCGCAAATACGATGCCTTAAATATTGGTTTAAGATTCTGTTAATGCATGAAAGTCGTCTACCAAAAATATCTTATAATATGATGGTTCATCTAGATAATATGGGTAAAATATCTTGTGCATCACATATTAGAAATCTTTTGTTTTCTCATGGATATGGGTTTATATGGATAAGCCAGGGTGTGGGCGATGTCTTTATGTTTTTAAAAGAATTTCGTGATCGAGCGGTAAACATGTTTCATCAGGAATGGCATTTCACTCTAGAAAGCAGCTCTCGTTACGAATTATATAGAGCATTTAAAAACCTATTACAACCTAAACTGTATTTATCTAAACTTACTTTAAAGTGTAACAGAAATATATTTGTCAAATATAGGACAGGTTTGTTGGACTTAATGGTAAATAGAGGCAGAAAATGGTCCATCCCAAAATCTGAAAGATCTTGTCCTTTATGTAATTCTTCAGTAGAAGATGAACTACATTTTACCCTTGACTGTCCATTTTATGAAGATTTACGTTACATGTATATCTCAGAACGTTATCTGTCGGAACCACCACTGATAGCTTTTACAAGTTTATTAACAACTAATTATGAATCCACCCTACGCAATCTAGCTCTCTATGTTAAATATGCATTTATTCGTCGTAACGAGCACTTACAGTTAACCATGTCCTAATGTATATAACTCGCTTGTATAAGGGCCGGTGGCCTAAAATACAATAAACGATTGTCTTGTCTTGATAACACTACATGTCTGCTGGTACATTGAAGACATTGCAGGAACTCACCCAAAGTAATGTATTCCCGTATCAACTACCAGTCTGCACGCACGGAATATCTCTTCCCCATATCGACCAAGCCTGAAATAAATGAGGAAAGAAACAAACAAAATCATGGGCATAAAAGTCTTAAGCAGAAAGGGTTGAAATATCTGTGCCTTCCTTTTCATGTCATATTAATGCATTTGATGATTTTTACAACATATAAAGTAACATGAATTTCGCATACGGCGCTCATTGAATTCTCAGTTTTCAAAGGAGTATAAAAACAACTCGAGTTGCTTGCTTGTTGTTTGGAAGGTCTGTATTGACGTTACCATCTAGCACTGGTGTGCAGCGTCTGGCTGTAGGGGCGGCGGGTAGCCTAGTGGTTAAAGCTTTCGCTCGTCACGCCGAAGACCCAGGTTCGATTCCCCACATAGGTACAATGTGTGAAGCCCATTTATGGTGTCCCCCGCCGTGATATTGCTGGAATATTGCTCAAAGCGGCGTAAAGCTTGTGTCTTGTGGTCACCCTCGGTCTGCCACTACGGGAGCGATCATTTGTGGTGTTGGTGGCCCGGAAATGTTGCTGCAGCCTGTAGATGGTCCGACCATTGACCTGGAAGTGATTGGCAACGGCTTGTGCAGTGTGGCCAGCTTCAAGTCTTCCTAGCGCCTGGCGTTTTACATTTTCAATAGGATACATATTGTGGAATTGGTGAACATTTTGACACCCCTTTTCACTTCCAAAGGTATATAAACTCCAAATCTCCATGGACCAATAGGATTGGTGTGGGGTATATCTTTGTATATGTTTGTCGCAATATAATAGGTTGGTTGGTTTGTTGATTAACGTCGCACTCAGCAATATTCCAGCTATTTGGTGGCGGTCTGTAAATAATCGAGTCTGGACCAGACAACCCAGTGATCAACATCATGAGCATCGATCTACGCAACTGAGATACGGTGACATGTGTCCACCAAGTCAGCGAGCCTGACCACCCGATGGCGCGATATACAGTATTATAGACTGCTTTCATACTCACATTTCGTTATCGTCTTTATAGATACCTAAATATTCCCCTAGTGATTCTGAATATAGACCCCATCCCTGAAAAACAAATACATCAAAATAAACGTCCCATAAGGAAGTCAGTCTGGAATGAGATATTGGTCTGCAGTGAGAGAGCATACCCTATGCAATTTACAATTGATATATTACAATAGCATGATCTCATTAGGGATGAATCTCTTGCTATAGCCTCCAAGAAAAAAACAATGCTATATTGAATATATCAAAACGGACCTAATCGAAAATGATCTGGAAATTCAGTCAATATGAGGTATTGCATATTCTCATTATTTCTGTGAACTATCGTGGAATTAAATACTATCGCATCAGCTCAGTCAGAGAGTTATTGGGCGCAGTTGCCCCAGGTCATCAATGCATCTTCTTCTTCTGATAACAAGATCTTCTTCAGACTGTTCTCGCTGAAGTGATTTAAGAGCCAAATGACTATGTCTACATTTAAGTGAATTTAATGTAAAAACATTCTGTATGCTAACGACATTTGAGTCGAAACGACTTGTAAGAACTGTAACTATGTGTTTTCTTATTCAATTTTTATTTTAAAAAATAGGAAATATCTAATGAATTGGAAACATGAGCCAGAAAATGACGTAAAGAGCCCTGACTTCATTGTTACACTGCATCAAGATGGATCGATACAACAATGACTAGATCGAAGATTATCTAGGATTCAGTTAAGTATGACTCTTTGTTATGACATACGTTGAGTAGTAATATGATACCACAGCAGCCCAACAAATTATTTAATGGTCATAGAATACCTGGGATTCCGACGCAATATTCTTGTTCTGATGCCAGTTTGTTCTTGTTCCGATGTACATTTGGTGACAAATGAAGTTTGAAAGGAACCACTGTACACACTATTGCAGATTGACAATCTAGGTCCCTCTGTCTGGCTGTGTTAATGTGTGTTAGTATTAGTGTCAGTGTGTGTTAGTGTCAGTGTGTGTTAGTGTGTGTGTTAGTGTGTGTGTGTTTTTGTTTGTTGTTGTTGTTTTTGTGTGTGTGCGCGTGAAACTGAGATATTTATTTTGGATGTCATTAATTGTTAGATGGGTATATATCATAACTTAGTCTTATATAATACAATTTGTGTTTCTAGTTTCGACAGCTCACCCCATTCTTATTTGAATGTGCACCCCACGCAGCTACTCACCTCAGTATAGGCCGTGTAAAACGGAAAGTGGTATGGAACCGCAAAGTATTTCTCATATTCAATATTCCTCTGGAAGTCGGGCAGACTGGCAGTGAGAGCGTACACCGACTGAAACGGTGGAGAACAGAAGGTATTCACTCATCATATGGAAGGGAGTGTTGTTATACATGTACCCGCGATCTGAGAACGTGTTTATTCCCCTAATGACAGCTACACACCTGTAAATGGTGACCAGGTACCGTCTCGTGAAGTGTCAATGCCATCATGCTGAACGTGTTCCTGAAAGGAAATATACCAACAAAGCTGAGAATCGGAATACGTTACATACTTTAAGATAATTTATTACCTACGAGGGCGAACATATCGGGGTTCATATTTTTCATACGATGCCCTAGGGCAAAATATCACTTTGTCATGGTGACGTGATGTCATGAACAATGCTTTGACGTCACGTTTCATCAGTGACGTTGCGTTCTACATGCGGCAAAGGCGTGTAGCCTGCCTATGTTTTAAAGTAGATTTTGGTTTATTTACCTCAATTTGACGACTTCGGTAATAAACAGAATATTATATTCGTGCCCATATCATACTATGTTTACGACACTCATGTCTAAATATCGGTATATCCCTCGCTCTCGCTCGGGAAATACCAACATTTTGGCACTCGTGTCGTAAACATAGTATGACATAGGCACTCATATAATATCCTCTATGTAATTCTGATATACAGGTATTGTCTCAAAAATGAAGATGTGGAGAAATAATTTTCAGTGACACAAGACCAGTGAAGATCCGGATTAGAACTGATCTTCAGCAATCAATGACACAATAAAGCGTATTGGAAGCGATGTCTCACGACATAGTATTGACATAGTGGTCTGTTTTAACGGTTCCATTCACTGATGCTGTGACGCAAATATTTTGAACTAGTGTAACTTTGCAAGCGCCTTTAAGGACAGTATACTATTATGCTGGTTGTTAAGTTATTACCTATAGGAGTGATATTTTACTGAATATATATAACCATCAGAGGCTGGCAAAGAAGATTCACACAAACACAATTAATCGAAGTGTAATGTTGGTTCAGCATACATTAGATGTCTCTTCATCAAGGATTGGCATTATCACAAGCATCAAGATCGCGAATCTTACTGAATGTATATTCTTATGAGGCTTAATATGCGAGTGCAGTAATGTACATGAACAGTTCATCTTACGTTTCCACATGGCAGCATGGAGGACAGACTTAAACGATGGGGATATTTGTGAAAAATTGTGGTGACCGTGGTAATATTTACATATCGATCTATACGCCCTTGTTTGTTTGTTTGTTGTTTAACGTCGCACTCAGCAATATTCCAGCTCTATGGCGGCGGTCTGTAAACAATCGAGTCTGGACCAGACAATCCAGTGATCAACAGCATGAGCATCGATCTGCGTAATTGGCATACGATGACATGTATCAACCAAGTCAGCGAGCCTGACCACCCGATCACGTTAGTCGCCTCTTACGACAAGCATGGGTTGCTGAAGACCAGTTCTAACCCGGATCTTCACGGGTTCCTTAAAAATTAACTTGTGTTTGTGACGGATTCCATCTGCGGAGCAGGATACGCTCTCCGTTTTCGCGAACTATTTGATAGTGATTTATAAAAGAAATGTTTTATATATAATCGGAAGTGTCGGTTTATTTCTCTCGATCATGTAAAGGGTTTTGATACTGTTATCATTGAATTTACGACAGAAAACCGAGTCTGTTATTCCTGTTTATTGAATGAACGTGTTAACGTCGATGAAGCGTACTGTACTGTAAATAGCATTAAATGCATATAGTCACAAACATAGTAATATCACCGCTTTAAGTACACACACAGTGTATCGACATGCAAAGATTAAAATAACTAGATACCACGTATATATATATGTTTGTTATATTACATACATTTTGCTTACATGTCTTCTAGCTACCTCCACGCACAAATAATGGCAAATATACAAAAGGGTCACAATAACTACGGACGCAAATAAAAATATTCAATTCAATGTAGATTCACCTCTTTTACCTTCACTATATCTTTAATTCAATAATATGTGATCCGACGTTACTTCAGTAATGGCTATGCAAACAAGACACCTTCAAAGATTGGTTGGTTTGTAGTTTACACCGCACTCAGCAATATTCCAGATGGCGGCGGTCTAAATAATCGAGTCTGGACCAGACAATCCAGTGATCAACACCATGCACGAGCATCGATCTGAACAACTGGGATACGATAACATGTGTCAACCAAGCCAGCGACCACCCGATCTTGTTAGTCGCCTCTTACAAGCATGGGATACTGAATGGTCAGTTGTAACTCGGATCTTCACGGGTCAAGTGTGGCGAAACCCATTCACTCATACAACATGATTTCCTGCGTGATCATATTGTTCGTTATTTTCACACTGGCTGTTCGAATTCTTCTGAGGTTAATGTTCAGATATATGTCGGTACTTTTCCAAGTTTTCCAAGTTTCAAGCCCTTTGGCAGAGATTGTCCCAAAGAGCCTAAAGTGCATGTCAACAACGGGTATTAAGAATTCGAAATATTTCCATTGTTATGTTTTGTCTTCGAGAATAGTAAATACAAATAGGATTTTTTTCTAAACCTTTTATTACGTAGATGTACATAAATATATGTCAGTATATACACTGTAGCTGAAGTTCTACACATAAAACTAAAAGCTAAACAAAGATGAACGAACTTCTGCTCTGTCTGTCAGGATTAACCCCACAGTGTTTAGCCACAGAAAGAGTTGTGTCACATGGAACCGCCACCGCTAGATGTCGCTACGTTTCCGGAAACTTCCGTTATCCAGTTATTGACGATCTTCTCTAAGAGACTTAGAGGGACTGGGCCATTCTCCAGAATCTGGCTATGGAAGTCTCCTATATCGAATTTGGAACCTGAAATGATTAAGCGGACATTGTTAAAAGCTAAATACCTAATACTTGAAGACCATGTCTATATTATGAACCTATACCATGTCTGAAATCTCTGAATGGAGACAATTATGATTTATGATTTCGGGGGCTCTTCCCCAGCAAGAGGATAAAGAACACATATGCACGTGTCCTAATATGCGTTTAATATTACTTTAAGGCGAATGAATCACAACAATCGAACAAACGAGTACGCAATAGCTAAGTGTAATAGTCGTTATTGTAGGAGGGAATTTCCTGTTTTGGCATGTCAGTTAAAGTATTAACGAAGTCAACTGGGACGAACCTAGTTTTCTCCTCGCAGTTTGTCGCAGTTCCTTAATTTTTAGTTCCCCAATCTTGTATGCACATGCTTGACCTGGTAAGGTGATGTAGCGGTCTATTTCGGACTCAATTTCAGTCCGGCCAATCGGAGTGTGGTCAGCCATGTACGTAATGGCCTCCTGACGTGTCCACCTTCGCCAGGAAACAAAACAGACATGGTCATTACCTAAATACATAGACTCGTAATCAAATACCAGCTTTGATAACACAGCAAGGATGTAATGGTTTTCCTCAAGCATTAACACACTTACATTTTATTGACACTGTAGCAGACAGAATAATTATTTGAACATCGATCCAAGATGGTTTGGTACTTGAGCCTGTTTCTCCGTATCTCCAAGAACATAAAGGTCAATGACCTGGGATACTATCTATTCTAAGTTCTAATGAAGTTTGTTGTTTAACGCTACACTTAGCTTTATTACGTTTAGATGTATACATGAAGTTGCCGATCCATCTTGGTCGCCTCTTACGACCAGCATGTGATGCTGGGCTAAATATTTTAAACCGGGATATCCACCTGGGAAATGAAGTGTCCGTGAAATGAGGACGTTGGTATTTCGGGATAAACATTTAGCATATAAAGTAGGTAGAGATCTCGGACGTCAGATCTATAAAAATTAGTGGGTGGGAGTTGCAATATTGCGACTTCGATGGCGACCAAAGACAGATATAATTGACACCCACGCACGCACGCACGCACGCACGCACGCACGCACGCACGCACGCACGCACTCTTGTGAAACACCGTTGTGTCGAAGTTGATTGGACATACGTAAATATTTCGCGTAGTCCAAGGTTCGATATAACCACAAAATGGCATGACACATCGGCTTCTTCCTAAGTCCCTGTGACTGACAACTCTAGGCTATTTTTGCAGCGTTATACCAAGCAGAAATCAGACAATAGCTAGACAATGACAAAGACCCTGCCGCCATCTGATGACACACTGTTTTCTGCTCTGTAACCAAGTCTCCATCCTTCTAATGTGACAGACACCTCCATCATCACATCTATGCGCTCAGAGAGGGTATAATCTTTGAAGCTTGGGGAGACTGTTAACTCTACCTTGCAATATATTTCTCCAATGACATGTACTTGATGCTACCACCGCCGACGTTGATGGTCCATCTGTTGTTCAGTGATGTACACAGATACATTACGATAACACTACATGTCTGTAGATTTCATCTTATGGCTTGCAAGAAGTTTTTATGTGTTGGATCCGCTACTCCAAATTGTATGGTTTACGGTGAATGCGGGAGATATCCTATGTATATTAATTCGCAAATACGATGCCTTAAATATTGGTTTAAGATTCTGTTAATGCATGAAAGTCGTCTACCAAAAATATCTTATAATATGATGGTTCATCTAGATAATATGGGTAAAATATCTTGTGCATCACATATTAGAAATCTTTTGTTTTCTCATGGATATGGGTTTATATGGATAAGCCAGGGTGTGGGCGATGTCTTTATGTTTTTAAAAGAATTTCGTGATCGAGCGGTAAACATGTTTCATCAGGAATGGCATTTCACTCTAGAAAGCAGCTCTCGTTACGAATTATATAGAGCATTTAAAAACCTATTACAACCTGAACTGTATTTATCTAAACTTACTTTAAAGTGTAACAGAAATATATTTGTCAAATATAGGACAGGTTTGTTGGACTTAATGGTAAATAGAGGCAGAAAACTGTCCATCCCAAAATCTGAAAGATCTTGTCCTTTATGTAATTCTTCAGTAGAAGATGAACTACATTTTACCCTTGACTGTCCATTTTATGAAGATTTACGTTACATGTATATCCCAGAACGTTAGCTGTCGGAACCACCACTGTTAGCTTTTACCAGTTTATTAACAACTAATAATGAATCCACCCTACGCAATCTAGCTCTCTATGTTAAATATGCATTTATTCGTCGTAACGAGCACTTACAGTTAACCATGTCCTAATGTATGTAACTCGCTTGTATAAGGGCCGGTGGCCTAAAATACAATAAACGATTGTCTTGTCTTGATAACACTACATGTCTGCTGGTACAGTGAAGACATTGCAGGAACTCACCCAAAGTAATGTATTCCCGTGTCAACTACCAGTCTGCACGCACGGAATATCTCTTCCCCATATCGACCAAGCCTGAAATAAATGAGGAAAGAAACACACAAAATCATGGGCATAAAAGTCTTAAGCAGAAAGGGTTGAAATATCTGTGCCTTCCTTTTCATGTCATATTCATGCATTTGATGATTTTTACAACATATAAAGTAACATGAATTTCGCATACGGCGCTCATTGAATTCTCAGTTTTCAAAGGAGTATAAAAACAACTCGAGTTGCTTGCTTGTTGTTTGGAAGGTCTGTATTGACGTTACCATCTAGCACTGGCATCTGGCTGTAGCGGCTGTGGGTAGCCTAGTGGTTAAAGCTTTCGCTCGTCACGCCGAAGACCCGGGTTCGATTCCCCACATAGGTACAATGTGTGAAGCCCATTTATGGTGTCCCCCGCCGTGATGTTGCTGGAATATTGCTCAAAGCGGCGTAAAGCTTGTGTCTTGTGGTCACCCTTGGTCTGCCACTACGGGGGCGATCATTTGTGGTGTTGGTGGCCCGGAAATGTTGCTGCAGCCTGTAGATGGTCCGACCATTGACCTGGAAGTGATTGGCAACGGCTTGTGCAGTGTGGCCAGCTTCAACTCTTCCTAGCGCCTGGCGTTTTACATTTTCAATAGGATACATATGTGGAATTGGTGAACATTTCACTTCCAAAGGTATATAAACTCCAAATCCCCATGGACCAATAGGATTGGTGTGGGGTATATGTTTGTATATGTTTGTCGCAATATAATAGGTTGGTTGGTTTGTTGATTAACGTCGCACTCAGCAATATTCCAGCTATTTGGTGGCGGTCTGTAAATAATCGAGTCTGGACCAGACAACCCAGTGATCAACATCATGAGCATCGATCTACGCAACTGAGATACGGTGACATGTGTCCACCAAGTCAGCGAGCCTGACCACCCGATGGCGCGATATACAGTATTATAGACTGCTTTCATACTCACATTTCGTTATCGTCTTTATAGATACCTAAATATTCTCCTAGTGATTCTGAATATAGACCCCATCCCTGAAAAACAAATACATCAAAATAAACGTCCCATAAAGAAGTCAGTCTGGAATGAGATATTCGTCTGCAGTGAGAGAGCATACCATATGCAATTTACAATTGATATATTACAATAGCATGATCTCATTAGGGATGAATCTCTTGCTATAGCCTCAAAGAAAAAAAACAATGCTATATTGAATATATCAAAACGGACCTAATCGAAAATGATCTGGAAATTCAGTCAATATGAGGTATTGCATATTCTCATTATTTCTGTGAACTATCGTGGAATTAAATACTATCGCATCAGCTCAGTCAGAGAGTTATTGGGCGCAGTTGCCCCAGGTCATCAATGCATCTTCTTCTTCTGATAACAAGATCTTCTTCAGACTGTTCTCGCTGAAGTGATTTAAGAGCCAAATGACTATGTCTGCATTTAAGTGAATTTAATGTAAAAACATTCTGTATGCTAACGACATTTGAGTCAAAACGACTTGTAAGAACTGTAACTATGGGTTTTCTTATTCAATTCTATTTTAAAAAATAGGAAATATCTAATGAATTGGAAACATGAGCCAGAAAATGACGTAAAGAGCCCTGACTTCATTGTTACACTGCATCAAGATGGATCGATACAACAATGACTAGATCGAAGATTATCTAGGATTCAGTTAAGTATGACTCTTTGTTATGACATACGTTGAGTAGTAATATGATACCACAGCAGCCCAACAAATGATTTAATGGTCTTAGAATACCTGGGATTCCGACGCAATATTCTTGTTCTGATGCCAGTTTGTTCTTGTTCCGATGTACATTTGGAGACAATGAAGTTTGAGAGGAACCACTGTACACACTATTGCAGATTGACAATCTAGGTCCCTCTGTCTGGTTGTGTTAATGTGTGTTAGTATTAGTGTCAGTGTGTGTTAGTGTCAGTGTGTGTTAGTGTGTGTGTTAGTGTGTGAGTGTTTTTGTTTGTTGTTGTTGTTTTTGTGTGTGTGCGCGCGAAACTGAGATATTTATTTTGGATGTAATTAATTGTTAGATGGGTATATATCATAACTTAGTCTTATATAATACAATTTGTGTTTCTAGTTTCGACAGCTCACCCCATTCTTATTTGAATGTGCACCCCACGCAGCTACTCACCTCAGTATAGGCCGTGTAAAACGGAAAGTGGTATGGAACCGCAAAGTATTTCTCATATTCAATATTCCTCTGGAAGTCGGGCAGACTGGCAGTGAGAGCGTACACCGACTGAAACGGTGGAGAACAGAAGGTATTCACTCATCATATGGAAGGGAGTGTTGTTATACATGTACCCGCGATCTGCGAACGTGTTTATTCCCCTAATGACAGCTACACACCTGTAAATGGTGACCAGGTACCGTCTCGTGAAGTGTCAATGCCATCATGCTGAACGTGTTCCTGAAAGGAAATATACCAACAAAGCTGAGAAACGGAATACGTTACATACTTTAAGATAATTTATTACCTACGAGGGCGAACATATCGGGGTTCATATTTTTCATACGATGCCCTAGGGCAAAATATCACTTTGTCATGGTGACGTGATGTCATGAACAATGCTTTGACGTCACGTTTCATCAGTGACGTTGCGTTCTACATGCGGCAAAGGCGTGTAGCCTGCCTATGTTTTAAAGTAGATTTTGTTTTTTTACCTCAATTTGACGACTTCGGTAATAAACAGAATATTATATTCGTGCCCATATCATACTATGTTTACGACACTCATGTCTAAATATCGGTATATCCCTCGCTCTCGCTCGGGAAATACCAACATTTTGGCACTCGTGTCGTAAACATAGTATGACATGGGCACTTATATAATATCCTCTATGTAATTCTGATATACAGGTATTGTCTCAAAAATCAAGATGTGGAGAAATAATTTTCAGTGACACAAGACCAGTGAAGATCCGGATTAGAACTGATCTTCAGCAATCAATGACACAATAAAGCGTATTGGAAGCGATGTCTCACGACATAGTATTGACATAGTGGTCTGTTTTAACGGTTCCATTCACTGATGCTGTGACGCAAATATTTTGAACTAGTGTAACTTTGCAAGCGCCTTTAAGGACAGTATACTATTATGCTGGTTGTTAAGTTATTACCTATAGGAGTGATATTTTACTGAATCTATATAACCATCAGAGGCTGGCAAAGAAGATTCACACAAACACAATTAATCGAAGTGTAATGTTGGTTCAGCATACATTAGATGTCTCTTCATCAAGGATTGGCATTATCACAAGCATCAAGATCGCGAATCTTACTGAATGTATATTCTTATGAGGCTAAATATGCGAGTGCAGTAATGTACATGAACAGTTCATCTTACGTTTCCACATGGCAGCATGGAGGACAGACTTAAACGATGGGGATATTTGTGAAAAATTGTGGTGACCGTGGTAATATTTACATGTCGATCTATACGCCTTAACTTGTTTGTTTGTTTGTTGTTTTACGCCACACTCAGCAATATTCCAGCTATATGGCGGCGGTCTGTAAACAATCGAGTCTGGACCAGACAATCCAGTGATCAACAGCATGAGCATCGATCTGCGTAATTGGCATACGATGACATGTATCAACCAAGTCAGCGAGCCTGACCACCCGATCACGTTAGTCGCCTCTTACGACAAGCATGGGTTGCTGAAGACCAGTTCTAACCAGGATCTTCACGGGTTCCTTAAAAATTAACTTGTGTTTGTGACGGATTCCATCTGCGGAGCAGGATACGCTCTCCGTTTTCGCGAACTATTTGATAGTGATTTATAAAAGAAATGTTTTATATATAATCGGAAGTGTCGGTTTATTTCTCTCGATCATGTAAAGGGTTTTGATACTGTTATCATTGAATTTACGACAGAAAACCGAGTCTGTTATTCCTGTTTATTGAATGAACGTGTTAACGTCGATGAAGCGTACTGTACTGTAAATAGCATTAAATGCATATAGTCACAAACATAGTAATATCACCGCTTTAAGTACACACACAGTGTATCGACATGCAAAGATTAAAATAACTAGATACCACGTATATATATGTTTGTTATATTACATACATTTTGCTTACATGTCTTCTCTAGCTACCTCCACGCACAAATAATGGCAAATATACAAAAGGGTCACAATAACTACGGACGCAAATAGAAATATTCAATTCAATGTAGATTCACCTCTTTTACCTTCACTATATCTTTAATTCAATAATATGTGATCCGACGTTACTTCAGTAATGGCTATGCAAACAAGACACCTTCAAAGATTGGTTGGTTTGTAGTTTACACCGCACTCAGCAATATTCCAGATGGCGGCGGTCTAAATAATCGAGTCTGGACCAGACAATCCAGTGATCAACACCATGCACGAGCATCGATCTGAACAACTGGGATACGATAACATGTGTCAACCAAGCCAGCGACCACCCGATCTTGTTAGTCGCCTCTTACAAGCATGGGATACTGAATGGTCAGTTGTAACTCAGATCTTCACGGGTCAAGTGTGGCGAAACCCATTCACTCATACAACATGATTTCCTGCGTAATCATATTGTTCGTTATTTTCACACTGGCTGTTCGAATTCTTCTGAGGTTAATGTTCAGATATATGTCGGTACTTTTCCAAGTTTTCCAAGTTTCAAGCCCTTTGGCAGAGATTGTCCCAAAGAGCCTAAAGTGCATGTCAACAACGGGTATTAAGAATTCGAAATATTTCCATTGTTATGTTTTGTCTTCGAGAATAGTAAATACAAATAGGATTTTTTTCTAAACCTTTTATTACGTAGATGTACATAAATATATGTCAGTATATACACTGTAGCTGAAGTTCTACACATAAAACTAAAAGCTAAACAAAGATGAACGAACTTCTGCTCTGTCTGTCAGGATTAACCCCACAGTGTTTAGCCACAGAAAGAGTTGTGTCACATGGAACCACCACCGCTAGATGTCGCTACGTTTCCGGAAACTTCCGTTATCCAGTTATTGACGATCTTCTCTAAGAGACTTAGAGGGACTGGGCCATTCTCCAGAATCTGGCTATGGAAGTCTCCTATATCGAATTTGGAACCTGAAATGATTAAGCGGACATTGTTAAAAGCTAAATACCTAATACTTGAAGACCATGTCTATATTATGAACCTATACCATGTCTGAAATCTCTGAATGGAGACAATTATGATTTATGATTTCGGGGGCTCTTCCCCAACAAGAGGATAAAGAACACATATGCACGTGTCTTAATATGCGTTTAATATTACTTTAAGGCGAATGAATCACAACAATCGAACAAACGAGTACGCAATAGCTAAGTGTAATAGTCGTTATTGTAGGAGGGAATTTCCTGTTTTGGCATGTCAGTTAAAGTTTATTAACGAAGTCAACTGGGACGAACCTAGTTTTCTCCTCGCAGTTTGTCGCAGTTCCTTAATTTTTAGTTCCCCAATCTTGTATGCACATGCTTGACCTGGTAAGGTGATGTAGCGGTCTATTTCGGACTCTATTTCAGTCCGGCCAATCGGAGTGTGGTCAGCCATGTACGTAATGGCCTCCTGACGTGTCCACCTTCGCCAGGAAACAAAACAGACATGGTCATTACCTAAATACATAGACTCGTAATCAAATACCAGCTTTGATAACACAGCAAGGATGTAATGGTTTTCCTCAAGCATTAACACACTTACATTTTATTGACACTGTAGCAATCAGAATAATTATTTGAACATCGATCCAAGATGGTTTGGTACTTGAGCCTGTTTCTCCGTATCTCCAAGAACATAATGGTCGATGACCTGGGATACTATCTATTCTAAGTTCTAATGAAGTTTGTTGTTTAACGCTACACTTAGCTTTATTACGTTTAGATGTATACATGAAGTTGCCGATCTATCTTGGTCGCCTCTTACGACCAGCATGTGATGCTGGGCTAAATATTTTAAACCGGGATATCCACCTGGGAAATGAAGTGTCCGTGAAATGAGGACGTTGGTATTTCGGGATAAACATTTAGCATATAAAGTAGGTAGAGATCTCGGACGTCAGATCTATAAAAATTAGTGGATGGGAGTTGCAATATTGCGACTTCGATGGCGACCAAAGACAGATATAATTGACACCCACGCACGCACGCACGCACGCACGCACGCACGCACACCGTGTGTCGAAGTTGATTGGACATACGTAAATATTTCGCGTAGTCCAAGGTTCGATATAACCACAAAATGGCATGACACATCGGCTTCTTCCTAAGTCCCTGTGACTGACAACTCTAGGCTATTTTTGCAGCGTTATACCAAGCAGAAATCAGACAATAGCTAGACAATGACAAAGACCCTGCCGCCATCTGATAACACACTGTTTTCTGCTCTGTAACCAAGTCTCCATCCTTCTAATGTGACAGACACCTCCATCATCACATCTATGCGCTCAGAGAGGGTATAATCTTTGAAGCTTAGGGAGACTGTTAACTCTACCTTGCAATATATTTCTCCAATGACATGTACTTGATGCTACCACCGCCGACGTTGATGGGCCATCTGTTGTTCAGTGATGTACACAGATACATTACGATAACACTACATGTCTGTAGATTTCATCTTATGGCTTGCAAGAAGTTTTTATGTGTTGGATCCGCTACTCCAAATTGTATGGTTTACGGTGAATGCGGGAGATATCCTATGTATATTAATTCGCAAATACGATGCCTTAAATATTGGTTTAAGATTCTGTTAATGCATGAAAGTCGTCTACCAAAAATATCTTATAATATGATGGTTCATCTAGATAATATGGGTAAAATATCTTGTGCATCACATATTAGAAATCTTTTGTTTTCTCATGGATATGGGTTTATATGGATAAGCCAGGGTGTGGGCGATGTCTTTATGTTTTTAAAAGAATTTCGTGATCGAGCGGTAAACATGTTTCATCAGGAATGGCATTTCACTCTAGAAAGCAGCTCTCGTTACGAATTATATAGAGCATTTAAAAACCTATTACAACCTGAACTGTATTTATCTAAACTTACTTTTAAGTGTAACAGAAATATATTTGTCAAATATAGGACAGGTTTGTTGGACTTAATGGTAAATAGAGGCAGAAAACTGTCCATCCCAAAATCTGAAAGATCTTGTCCTTTATGTAATTCTTCAGTAGAAGATGAACTACATTTTACCCTTGACTGTCCATTTTATGAAGATTTACGTTACATGTATATCCCAGAACGTTAGCTGTCGGAACCACCACTGTTAGCTTTTACCAGTTTATTAACAACTAATAATGAATCCACCCTACGCAATCTAGCTCTCTATGTTAAATATGCATTTATTCGTCGTAACGAGCACTTACAGTTAACCATGTCCTAATGTATGTAACTCGCTTGTATAAGGGCCGGTGGCCTAAAATACAATAAACGATTGTCTTGTCTTGATAACACTACATGTCTGCTGGTACATTGAAGACATTGCAGGAACTCACCCAAAGTAATGTATTCCCGTGTCAACTACCAGTCTGCACGCACGGAATATCTCTTCCCCATATCGACCAAGCCTGAAATAAATGAGGAAAGAAACACACAAAATCATGGGCATAAAAGTCTTAAGCAGAAAGGGTTGAAATATCTGTGCCTTCCTTTTCATGTCATATTCATGCATTTGATGATTTTTACAACATATAAAGTAACATGAATTTCGCATACGGCGCTCATTGAATTCTCAGTTTTCAAAGGAGTATAAAAACAACTCGAGTTGCTTGCTTGTTGTTTGGAAGGTCTGTATTGACGTTACCATCTAGCACTGGCGTCTGGCTGTAGCGGCGGTGGGTAGCCTAGTGGTTAAAGCTTTCGCTCGTCACGCCGAAGACCCGGGTTCGATTCCCCACATAGGTACAATGTGTGAAGCCCATTTATGGTGTCCCCCGCCGTGATATTGCTGGAATATTGCTCAAAGCGGCGTAAAGCTTGTGTCTTGTGGTCACCCTTGGTCTGCCACTACGGGGGCGATCATTTGTGGTGTTGGTGGCCCGGAAATGTTGCTGCTGCCTGTAGATGGTCCGACCATTGACCTGGAAGTGATTGGCAACGGCTTGTGCAGTGTGGCCAGCTTCAAGTCTTCCTAGCGCCTGGCGTTTTACATTTTCAATAAGATACATATTGTGGAATTGGTGAACATTTCACTTCCAAAGGTATATAAACTCCAAATCTCCATGGACCAATAGGATTGGTGTGGGGTATATCTTTGTATATGTTGGTTGGTTTGTTGATTAACGTCGCACTCAGCAATATTCCAGCTATTTGGTGGCGGTCTGTAAATAATCGAGTCTGGACCAGACAACCCAGTGATCAACATCATGAGCATCGATCTACGCAACTGAGATACGGTGACATGTGTCCACCAAGTCAGCGAGCCTGACCACCCGATGGCGCGATATACAGTATTATAGACTGCTTTCATACTCACATTTCGTTATCGTCTTTATAGATACCTAAATATTCCCCTAGTGATTCTGAATATAGACCCCATCCCTGAAAAACAAATACATCAAAATAAACGTCCCATAAGGAAGTCAGTCTGGAATGAGATATTGGTCTGCAGTGAGAGAGCATACCCTATGCAATTTACAATTGATATATTACAATAGCATGATCTCATTAGGGATGAATCTCTTGCTATAGCCTCCAAGAAAAAAACAATGCTATATTGAATATATCAAAACGGACCTAATCGAAAATGATCTGGAAATTCAGTCAATATGAGGTATTGCATATTCTCATTATTTCTGTGAACTATCGTAGAATTAAATACTATCGCATCAGCTCAGTCAGAGAGTTATTGGGCGCAGTTGCCCCAGGTCATCAATGCATCTTCTTCTTCTGATAACAAGATCTTCTTCAGACTGTTCTCGCTGAAGTGATTTAAGAGCCAAATGACTATGTCTGCATTTAAGTGAATTTAATGTAAAAACATTCTGTATGCTAACGACATTTGAGTCAAAACGACTTGTAAGAACTGTAACTATGGGTTTTCTTATTCAATTCTTTTTTAAAAAATAGGAAATATCTAATGAATTGGAAACATGAGCCAGAAAATGACGTAAAGAGCCCTGACTTCATTGTTACACTGCATCAAGATGGATCGATACAACAATGACTAGATCGAAGATTATCTAGGATTCAGTTAAGTATGACTCTTTGTTATGACATACGTTGAGTAGTAATATGATACCACAGCAGCCCAACAAATGATTTAATGGTCTTAGAATACCTGGGATTCCGACGCAATATTCTTGTTCTGATGCCAGTTTGTTCTTGTTCCGATGTACATTTGGAGACAATGAAGTTTGAGAGGAACCACTGTACACACTATTGCAGATTGACAATCTAGGTCCCTCTGTCTGGCTGTGTTAATGTGTGTTAGTATTAGTGTCAGTGTGTGTTAGTGTGTGTGTAAGTGTGTGTGTGGCTTTTCTTTTCTTTTCTTTGTGTGTGTGTGTGTGTGTGTGTGTGTGTGTGTGTGTGTGTGTGTGTGTGTGTGTGTGTGTGTGTGCGCGCGAAACTGAGATATTTATTTTGGATGTCATTAATTGTTAGATGGGTATATATCATAACTTAGTCTTATATAATACAATCTGTGTTTATAGTTTCGACAGCTCACCCCATTCTTATTTGAAGGTGCACCCCACGCAGCAACTCACCTCAGTATAGGCCGTGTAAAACGGAAAGTGGTATGGAACCGCAAAGTATTTCTCATATTCAATATTCCTCTGGAAGTCGGGCAGACTGGCAGTGAGAGCGTACACCGACTGAAACGGTGGAGAACAGAAGGTATTCACTGATCATATGGAAGGGAGTGTTGTTATACAGGTACCCGCGATCTGAGAACGTGTTTATTCCCCTAATGTCAGCTACACACCTGTAAATGGTGACCAGGTACCGTCTCGTGAAGAGTCAATGCCATCATACTGAACGTGTTCCTGAAAGGAAAGATACTAACAAAGCTGAGAATCGGAATACGTTACATAATTTATGATAATTTATTACCTACGAGGGCGAACATATCGGGGTTCATATTTTTCATACGATGCCCTAGGACAAAATATCACTTTGGTGACGTGACGTCATGAACAATGCTATGACGTCACGTTTCATCAGTGACGTTGCGTTCTACATGCGGCAAAGGCGGGTAGCCTGCCTATGTTTAAAGTAGATTTTGGTTTATTTACCTCAATTTGACGACTTCGGTAATAAACAGAATATTATATTCGTGCCCATATCATACTATGTTTACGACACTCATGCCTAAATATCGGTATATCCCTCGCTCTCGCTCTGGAGATACCAACATTTGGCACTCGTGTCGTAAACATAGTATGACATGGGCACTTATATAATATCCTCTATGTAATTCTGATATACAGGTATTGTCTCAAAAATCAAGATGTGGAGAAATAATTTTCAGTGACACAAGACCAGTGAAGATCCGGATTAGAACTGTTCTTCAGCAATCAATGACACAATAAAGCGTATTGGAAGCGATGTCTCACGACATAGTATTGACATAGTGGTCTGTTTTAACGGTTCCATTCACTGATGCTGTGACGCAAATATTTTGAACTAGTGTAACTTTGCAAGCGCCTTTAAGGACAGTATACTATTATGCTGGTTGTTAAGTTATTAACTATAGGAGTGATATTTTACTGAATATATATAACCATCAGAGGCTGGCAAAGAAGATTCACACAAACACAATTAATCGAAGTGTAATGTTGGTTCAGCATACATTAGATGTCTCTTCATCAAGGATTGGCATTATCACAAGCATCAAGATCGCGAATCTTACTGAATGTATATTCTTATGAGGCTAAATATGCGAGTGCAGTAATGTACATGAACAGTTCATCTTACGTTTCCACATGGCAGCATGGTTGACAGACTTAAACGATGGAGATATTTGTGAAAAATTGTTGTGACCGTGGTAATATTTACATGTCGATCTATACGCCCTTGTTTGTTTGTTTGTTGTTTAACGTCGCACTCAGCAATATTCCAGCTCTATGGCGGCGGTCTGTAAACAATCGAGTCTGGACCAGACAATCCAGTGATCAACAGCATGAGCATCGATCTGCGTAATTGGCATACGATGACATGTATCAACCAAGTCAGCGAGCCTGACCATCCGATCCCGTCAGTCGCCTCTTACGACAAGCATGGGTTGCTGAAGACCAGTTCTAACCAGGATCTTCACGGGTTCCTTAACTTGTGTTTGTGGCGGATTCCATCGGCGGAGCAGGATACGCTCTCCGTTTTCGCGAACTATTTGATAGTGATTTATAAAAGAAATGTTTAATATATAATGGGAAGTGTCGGTATATTTCTCTCGATCATGTAAAGGGTTTTGATGCTGTTATCATTGAATTTAACGACAGAAAACCGAGTCTGTTATTCCTGTTTATGGAAGGAAGGTGTTAACGTCGATGAAGCATGGACTTACGTTTCGTTTGGCCTTTTAAGATTGACCTGGAACACCCCGTGTCGCGATCCATCGGCTGTTCCCGCTATGTACTTCCCTCCGGTGCCGTCGTTAGGCATAGCCTCCACACTGGGGACAGAGAGAGGGAGGCATCGTTCTTTATAGTTTGCCGATACGGATTTCAGAGGCGTGAATAACGTAGCATCCTCGATAAAGCGTTAATTGGCATGAAATGTAGGGCACATATAACGATGTCAATAGTCGCGATCGTCAGGCGAATATTTTAGAATAATAGAATAACACAATTTAACAGCAGGAACTAGGGAAAATCTACCAGGGCCCGGTTGTTCAAAATTCGGTTATCTTTAAACCAACGGTAAGTACATTTAACCGACTGTTACCTAATAACAGAGGGTTATCTTGTTGTTCAAAACCCTGTTAAATGGAGGTTCACCTGATTAATGAGTATCGAGGAAATTATGTTCATCTATTAAAGCATTCTATAATACACTTACGAAATATAATACATGTTTTCCGACCGTGAAGTCATTAAAAAGAATTATGCATTTATTGCAGTCACTTGTGAATTGAACTAAATAAAGGTTCATCTGATTAATGAGTATCGAGGAAATTATGTCCATCTATAAATTAGACGCAGCTTCATGGTTCATGCTTCATGCATCTTTCCGGAATATGCGTTCTTTGAATGCGTTCAGATAATGACGATATTGCACAGTATTATTCATGAGAATCCTGTCAAAAGTAAGGTCGGATAATAGATCGATTTTATTCAGCAGTGTTGGCCCTGGGGCCGATAGTACAATTACAGTTTGATTACTTGCACGTGGGGCTAGTAACATATTAAGTTTCTATTGGCATTGAATGCATGTTTCAGATAAAAGCTAATGGTATTAATTACACAACATATATATTCTTTGATGTTAAAAGATTTGGCAATCTGTGTTCATACATTACAATTTTTGACAGACTTGGCAAATAATTAATAAATGATATTGATAGCATCTTCACGAATTGGCCATACAGTCATGACAATTTAAGGAGTGAAAGTGGTTAAAGCGTTGGCTCGTCACGCCGAAAACCCGGGTTCGAATCCCCACGTGGGTACAATGTGTGAAGCCCATTTCTGGTGTCCCCACCGTGATGTTGCTGGAATATTGCTAAAAGCCGCGTAAAACCAAACTCAGTCAGTTTAATCGGGGCCCGGTTGGCCTTTGCACTGAAGGGCCATGGAAACAGTTTCTTACCTGACGTTGAGGTTTGGTATATTCTTAAACGCTCTCGACAGCTGTGGATATATTCTCTCATAGACCATATGTCGGTACTCCTTCAGGAGTTCTTCCTGGAATGGTGCAAACGGGAATTACCTCATTATAATTTCCAATCATTCGTCCTTCATACCACTTCAACATCAAAAGCATTCAACGTACGAGAAATGTATGTGAATGAGAATAATCTTGACCTTGACATAAGCGTTCGAACTTTGTATTGGATTAACATAAACCCGTTTGAGAATTCGAACCACCACATATGTTTATATACACGAACGCACAAACTCTTCAGTTACCTAATAGCCAAATAGAAAGGAGGTGTTTACAACAGAAAGATAACTGATTCACTAGAATGAAGAAATGTAATCCTTTTAGTTATAAATAGTTGTGAATTCACAAGTATATACATAATCGTCACATATTGTATGTTGTCTGCTTGTCCCTTTCCTCCACATACAGCGATTATGAAACTTTGATAATACAAACTATATTTATATGTGTATCATATCTCATAACGCTACAACACATGGAGAGTTATAAAGATTCGAGGTACTGTTTATCTATTGCTCTTCATGAATCACCCCCAACTTACGGCACTGTTCAGATGAAACTGGGGTTGCTCTTTCAACTGTTTGTAGAATTCCGCCACGGTCCCAGTATAATTTCTTTTCCGCATTATCTAAAAGTAGTTAATTCATTGAGGTAGTTTTATATTCAGTTTGGAGAAATGATGACAGTCTGTTTAACGTTACTGATGATATGATTAATTTAACATTGAGGATCTATATTCAACAAAAAATGAAAAAATCATACATACATCATCAATATAATGAAACAGATTTTAGAATTTATGCAACACATGTTATATGTTGGATTACACTTTCTCAGATTCTTGTAGTTTTGTTGGGTTGAGTCCCATCCGGGATTCGAACCACACCCTCACTCAGAGTCAGGCACTTAATCGCCAGCACACGAAGACAGCCGTCTAACCCACTCAGCCAGTGCGGATTCCACAAAAAATTTAAGTCGGACAACTGGTAGTCTAGACGAAGGAGTTTGTGCACCCCAGTGTAAATTTGCACTGAAAGCTATGAATAACCAATAACAGTTAGAAAGTGGTCAAATGTAACACATGTTATATTTTGGGTTACACTTTCTCAGAAATGTGCAGAAGCCGCAGTCGCTGAGTGGGTTAGACGGCTGACTCTAACCCTCTGAGTGAACGTGTGGGACTCGACCCAGCAAAAGAACTAGAATCTGTACTTTTCGGAGAAAGTGTAATCCCAAATATAACATGTGTTCCATTTGACGTTTTTCTAAATGGCATTGAGTATTCAAATCAATTTATGTATTGAAAAATGTATGTGTATCATGGTAAAATTAGCTGTTTTGTTAATATGTTCTTTATTGTTTTAAATGTCACAATATTTGATGGTAGTTCATAAATTTAATTCCTAATTTTACAGAACAATCAAATGACTTGACATTCTCAGACCTTTTTTATAATTGCTAATATTAACTCATATTATATTATTATATTAATTTGTATCTGACCACTTTCTAAATGGCATTGTGTATTCATAGCTTTCGGTCGTGGGAGCCGTGCCAATTTAGAGGGGTACACAAAGTACGTGATCTAGACTACCAGATTTCCGATTTCCATTTGTTGAACCCGCGGGCTCATTTGGTCCCCCAGCCCAGACAGCGAATGAGAAAGTGCTGCCGAGTAAAATGTACGTCCAGCATTTGCTCGAAACCAAAACATTTTCGTTAGCGAGGCAGGCGTCCTTGCCATTTTTCTCCTGAATCTTGTCGATCACATTATTGTCAAAACAGAAAGAGAATTGAATTCAATTATTTCTCTGGATTATTGAAAAACGACACGATCAGGTTTGTTGGCCTGGATGCGTCACAGGCTGTTTATAGGCAAGGGTCCTGTCGTAACTCTATAATCTGCCATTAGCTTGTGAATGTCGTAGCCCTACGAACCCTTTGTGGATCGGGACCCTGTTCCTAGATATCATATAATATAATTTTCCAGGACGCCCTCTCTACATGTTCTGGGTCGTACCATGGATGGACCTTTGTGTTAAAACCACAATAACGGCGAACACGGGAAAACGAAGGATTGGACCAAGCTATCAGGTTGATTAAGACACTATGTTTCTGCCAGCGCTGCCCATCCACTGACAAAGTGTTGGAGTCATTACATTCATTGCATAATCTACATTTCATATTTATATTTTGATACAGAATCAAGCATTGGCGGTCTTGAAGGGAAGTGAGTGGATCTGAAGAGCAGAAAGCAAGACTTTTGTTTCACTTTTCAGGCCAGCCGACTTCCCTCAAACGAAAGACTGCGTTGGGCTGCTGTTCTTCTCAACACACTGCATGTAAGCTGGATATAATGGTCGTTCTAGAGCCATTCATTGAAAAAAATAATCTGTGCCAATTTTAAATGGATACAGTGGTTGTTCAGAGAGCATCCCCTTGAAATAATTAACTTTATTAATAATGGTTATCATTATCCTACTATCTGTATCTCTGAGCTGATCCGCGCCACTTCCTCCCTGCCCTTCTCATGTACTTCCTCTGGGGTGAGATCCACGGAGATGTGCCACTTTAGGCAGGCCCTGTACAAGTCGATTCCTTTAGGCAGCCCCAACACACCGTACGTGGTGCGTGTCTGGGACATGTAGTCCTGCAACAGAACAATATACGTGACTCGCAGCAGCTGGTCTTGGAGCACCTGCCAGTCAGTAGGTGTGATGAAAAGACGTCAGAATGAGTGACGTCATAAGGTAGTGATGTCACTTGACACAATAATACTTGGAACAGGTGTCAGTCATACAATGGCGTCCATTTTGAAAGCAAAGGTGAGTGAGGTCAGTAGTTGTAAATGAATGACGTCGGTAGGTGTTACAACTTACATGTACTTTGTTGATGTCCGGAGGCTGAAATCGTGAAACAGAACGTTGCACGAGGCGCAAAGTTGTCACATTTGCCCATTTGTCAATCAGTAAGTGTGAATGAGTTCCGCAAATAGGTGTGAATTAGTGATATCAGTAGGTGGGAACACGTGCCGTCAGTAGGTGTGAATGGATGACGTCAGTAAGTGTAAAATGGATGACGTCAGTAGGTGTCAATGAGTGACGTCAGTCGGCGTAACGGGGTTAATGACCTGATGTAGTCATGTAATAGGACGTGACACACGGCTCACAGCAGCAACTTTCTCTCAGTCGGAAGGTGTGAATGAGTGAAGTTGGAGCTGGCAATGAATGACGTCAGAAGGTGTCAATGAGTGACAACGGTTGCAGCAGCTCTTCAGCGTTTCGCCAACCTACCAAAGTAATCCCCGTAACAGGCGTCTCTTTGTTCGGACAAACAAAGGATATTAAGCGTCATGAACTTTGGATCTTAATATACAACACGTCGCTGCCAAAGAATAACCAGACCCGATTATCTACCGACTATGATTACATTACGCCGGAAAAGAAAAATAGCGGTTAAAAGGATATGAAAATCATTGATACCACAAGGTGTTCACGAAAAGGTGAACCAAGTCTTGTACTATCATTATCCTACACACGACCCAGGAATCTGAAGGGCGTGGCTGCTAAATGCTTCCACATCGTCTGTCGTTAGTTATTGTTACCGAAGACCATTGGAATATTTGGTGTATATTCGCGTATAGGATCCCTAAGAATTAGACCATTTCCACATGAAACCAACGAATATTAAAAAAATACTCACATAAACAGTCACTGTAATAAAGAATGAGTGAGTATAGTATTACGCAGCTTATAGCAATGTTCAACCAATATCGCGGGGCATATAGATATGTGCTTCACGCATTGTACCCATTTGGGGAATCGAAACCAGGCCATAGGCGTGGCGAGCAGTGCTTTAACCACCAGGGACCCATCGTCCCTGTATTATAGAGGGTTGATGGGGTAGACTAACGGTTAAAGAATTTTCCAGTCATGCCGACAGCTCGGGTTCAATTCCCAAATGGGTACAATGTGTGGAGCCCCCTGCCGGGAAATTGCTGAAATATTGCTAAAGAGACCTGTAAAACCTACTTTCCAAATGAATATAACATGCGGAAACTAAAGATAGAGCATTGCCTGTATATTAGTTGTCAACCATGTTATATCAGTTTATATCAGTTTTTTATATCATCACTCAATTCAATCCAATCCAGCGGGTACCTGTTCAATGTACTCCTTGAGTTCCCTGAACGCATCCAGCAGATTGATCACAGCCTGTCGACCACGTGTGCGTATGTCTGTCCTGGAAATATATAGACAGACTATGCATGATGGACGGAGTGTCTCCAGCACAGTGTGCTGTTGTAACACAAGTCGGAGGACAGTGTATCCTGTTATTTTATGACACCCCACACCCAATACTCCTCCCACCCACAGCTTCATGATGACATTTTCCCTCCTAAATCAAAGCAAATCGAATTTTCTATCAATACTGTCCAACCCGTGAAGATCCGGGTTAGACTTGATCTTCAGTAACCCATGCTTGTCGTAAGAGGCGCCTAACAGATCGGGTGGTCAGGCTCGCTGACTTGGTTGACACATGTCATCGAATCCCAATTGCGTAGATCGATGCTCATGCTGTTGATCACTGGATTGTCTGATCCAGACTGGATTATTCACAGACCGCCGCCATATAGCTGGAATATTGCTGAGTGCGGCGTAAAACTAAATTCACTCACTCACTACAGGACTTCATACAACATAAAACTGTTTAATCAAACTCTTTAATTATCTCTTTGCTTTCTTTCACATACTTGTCACTGGTAGAGATGGTCAGCTTGTCGAGGTCAGTGGTGAATGGCTTGTAGAAGACTGATGTCTCTGGCTTCGTCACCAGCAGCTGCTCAATTTGTCCTGGGATTTTGTCCTGGAAGTCAAGAGATGCATCAAGCATTTGATCAGGGACAGATCACTGAAGTCACTACCGCCGTTTGTTACTTTCCTTTGTCTACAATTTGAAATTATGATTCTTCTCATGTTACAACACATAAAATTTTAAAGTTAAAATTCATTAAAAATTAAACTCAAAATGGTCTTTTGATTCACGTCTGCATACTGTATTTAAAAAAATTGTAATCCAGTGTAAACTATACCAATGCCTAGACAATAATTATTATCATAGTTCAAAATCTTAGGACAAGTTGCTCAAAAATGATATTTTAATAGATATGTGAAATCAAACACAAGTAATGATGTTTTGTTGCATCCTTCCGATATCAAGACATGTATTCGGATATGGCATTTGCAGACCTGTGAAGATCCGGGTTAGAATATAGAGATTACTAAACGAGTGTCTGTCAGATACCATTTATCTTACAACGAGTTGTTTCAAAACGTATTTAACGAGCGAAAGAGAGTTAAATACGTTTTGAAACAACGAGTTGTAAGATAAATGGTATCTGACAGACACGAGTACAGTAATCTGTTTCTTACACACCATTAAATCGCACCATTTTATGGTCGAATAGATTCAAATTTCATGTTTTCTCATCGTAGGTGCGCAATAATACACAACACAACGTTTATAAATGAGTGACGTCACTTGGCTTCCTAATCACTACTCCTCCCCATAGTGACCCTCCACAAAAAAGTTTCTGCCACCTCTTCGCATCATCAAGGCAATAGTGATAATGATAACTAGATAAGATCACAGAAAATTAATTAAACCCTCTAAAACAATGATGTTACCGTGCAAATGTGGATGATTCTAATTCTTGCAAGCGTAAAATATTTGAGCGAGTGACGTCATCGTTATCGCTTGGTGGTTGTCATCGAAAGATTGTTTTGGATATCTCTGCACATTGGGGACTGGTACTTGTGTACCAGTTTAAGTTCAATGTTCTCCCATCGACCGGAGCCAAAACTACTGAGTGTGTGTCATTAGGTGCACCAAGTGTGCTTGAATGTGACATTGCTGAGGTTACGTTCACTGTCAATGGGGGACTACTCTTCTTCGCCACATCCTTCTCGTTTTCCCGAGCCAGAAACTGCCACTTGGAATGTAATGGAATTTACGGAGTTTTCAGTATGAAATGTGAGTTGATTACATCCTGTAAGTTATCAAGACATAAACTTTTCATTATCATGCGTAGGAGGAATATCTTCAGCAATGACTTATGTGTAGATCAACCGTTCCTGTACAAGTTCGATTGAATAGAAAGGACGTGTGCCGCCATTTGCACTCATGAAGCCTTGCAAAACGTACCATGTTGTACATTGTTTCAACGAGTGTGTTTTGGTTCAGATTGTCATGAGTGAATTTGATAACATTGGAATCACATAGTATCTCGGATCTGGAAGTGGGTCTTCATCATGTGTATCAGTGAAAAATGTCATCTTCATCAATGCATCAAAGAAACAACGAGGCAAATCGATCTCACTATGGACAGGCACTGACGTTATCGTGTCAGGTATTTTTGCAAGACGACACATGACACTTGTCGCATCTCTCCAGTAAAAGTACCAGTGTTGTACATTTTGAATATTCGAAGGGAATGAAGGGCTTTATCTCTAACGGTGATTTTCACATAATTGTTTACACAGGTATCACTGATTGTTGGAGCTATTTTGAATTCATGACTAGAAATCAAAAGTTTTAATAAAAGGAATTAGAAAATAAATAGATTTGTGTTATATTTATTCTACTTGTGACTCATTTTATAAATACATGTTTATGTTGCAATCGCGAAAATAACAGGTAGGTGTAAAGGGGTATTTTTTGCACGAGTAACAGGTTTCTGTTCGATTGAAGCACGAGTAACTTATCAATGAATTTTAATCAGGAAAGTAGTCCGTCATACCCTGACCCTAGGTCATCACCATGGAGTAGCCAATGACGGGATTAGAAATCGATCTCACACATATGTGTGATACCAGTTTTCTCACATGGGTTTCTCACCCACAGGTGTGTAAGAAATTGATCTTCAGTGACTCATGCTTGTCGTAAGAGGCGACTAACGGGATCGGGTGGCCAGGCTCGCTGGCTTGGTTGACACAGACCGATGCTCATGCTGTTGATCACTGGAATGTGTGGTCCAGACTCGATTATTTACACACCGCCGCCATATAGCTGGAATATTGCTGAGTGCGGCATAAAACCAAACTCACTCACCTTTTGCAGTTCTGCTTGAAACAGACTGGCCCCAGTGTTGATACAACAGTGGATCCATTCAAGTTCTTTAAAACTATGACGCAAATATGTTTTGCCTTTAATAGTTTCATGTGCCCTTACCACTGATACTCGATGGTACGTATCTCCGTTCTTGGCCGCTACCTTGAACCGTGTGATGTACTGGTCAAACTGGAACATATTGTAATATTGTTATTTATAATGTTTATGTAAGTTGTAACTAATTTTGATATGTGAAACGAAAACACGAATTGTTACGAATTGAATTCAAATTCAAAGCAGATACCTCTTACATTTTCAGTACATGAGGTGCAAATTCAACAGTCAATTCTTATCGATGTTACAATGTTGACACATTATCATCAATATTATACCCGTATATGCCCATGTGGTTGCTTGCATTTTAACCGCTTTACAGACAATGAGACACAGCATAGGGCTGGACAATTTGGACACTACATCTAGAATTTCTTTTCTAGACAAACGAATACATGAAATCAAAACTGTAAAAATATTACCAGACGACTTTATCACAAAGGTAAAAGTAGTGTCTACAACCACATATTTAGCAACATTAGTATGTTCTTTATCTCAAAGGTAACAGTAGTGTCTACAACCATATATTTTGCATTATTAGCATGTTCTTCATCTCAAAGGTAACAGTAGTGTCTACAACCATATATTTAGCATTATTAGCAGATTCCTTATCTCAAAGGTAAAAGTAGTGTCTACAATCAGATATTTTGCATTATAAGCAGATTCCTTATCTCAAAGGTAACAGTAGTGTCTACAACCATATATTTAGCACTATTAGCTGATTCTTTATCTCAAAGGTAACAGTAGTGTCTACAACCATATATTTTGCAGTATTAGCAGATTCCTTATCTCAAAGGTAACAGCAGTGTCTACAACCATATATTTAGCATTATTAGCTGATTCTTTATCTCAAAGATAACAGCAGTGTCTACAACCATATATTTAGCACTATTAGCTGATTCTTTATCTCAAAGGTAACAGTAGTGTCTACAACCATATATTTTGCAGTATTAGCAGATTCCTTATCTCAAAGGTAACAGCAGTGTCTACAACCATATATTTAGCATTATTAGCAGATTCTTTATCTCAAAGGTAACAGTGGTGTCTACAATCAGATATTTTGCATTATTAGCAGATTCCTTATCTCAAAGGTAAAAGTAGTGTCTACAATCAGATATTTTGCATTATAAGCAGATTCCTTATCTCAAAGGTAACAGTAGTGTCTACAACCATATATTTAGCATTATTAGCATTCTTTATCTCAAAGGTAACAGCAGTATCTCAAAGATAATTAGCAGTTCTTTATCTCAAAGGTAACAGCAGTGTCTACAACCATATATTTAGCATTATTAGCAAATTCCTTATCGCAAAGGTAACAGTAGTGTCTACAATCAGATATTTTGCATTATTAGCAGATTTCTTATCTCAAAGGTAACAGCAGTGTCTAGGACCATATATTTTGCATTATTAGCAGATTCTTTATCTCAAAGGTAACAGCAGTGTCTACAACCATATATTTTGCATTATTAGCATGTTCTTCATCTCAAAGATAACAGCAGTGTCTACATCCATATATTTTGCATTATAAGCAGATTCCTTATCTCAAAGGTAACAGTAGTGTCTACAATCAGATATTTTGCATTATTAGCAGATTCTTTATCTCAAAGATAACAGCAGTGTCTACATCCATATATTTTGCATTATTAGCAGATTCTTTATCTCAAAAGTAACAGTAGTGTCTACAATCAGATATTTTGCATTATTAGCAGATTCTTTATCTCAAAGGTAACAGTAGTGTCTACAACCATATATTTTGCATTATTAGCAGATCTTCATCTCAAAGATAACAGCAGTGTCTACAACCATATATTTTGCATTATTAGCAGATTCTTTATCTCAAAGGTAACAGCAGTGTCTACAACCATATATTTTGCATTATTAGCAGATTCTTTATCTCAAAGGTAACAGTAGTGTCTACAACCATATATTTTGCATTATTAGCAGATTCTTTATCTCAAAGGTAACAGTAGTGTCTACAATCAGATATTTTGCATTATTAGCAGATTCTTTATCTCAAAGATAACAGCAGTGTCTACAACCATATATTTTGCATTATTAGCAGATTCTTTTATCTCAAAGGTAACAGTAGTGTCTACAACCATATATTTTGCATTATTAGCAGATTCTTTATCTCAAAGGTAACAGTAGTGTCTACAACCATATATTTTGCATTATTAGCAGATTCTTTATCTCAAAGGTAACAGTAGTGTCTACAACCATATATTTTGCATTATTAGCAGATTCTTTATCTCAAAGGTAACAGTAGTGTCTACAACCATATATTTAGCATTATTAGCAGATTCTTTATCTCAAAGGTAACAGTAGTGTCTACAATCAGATATTTTGCATTATTAGCAGATTCCTTATCTCAAAGGTAACAGTAGTGTCTACAACCATATATTTTGCATTATTAGCAGATTCTCTTATCTCAAAGGTAACAGTAGTGTCTACAATCAGATATTTTGCATTATTAGCAGATTCCTTATCTCAAAGGTAACAGTAGTGTCTACAACCATATATTTTGCATTATTAGCAGATTCTTTATCTCAAAGGTAACAGTAGTGTCTACAACCAGATATTTTGCATTATTAGCAGATTCTTTATCTCAAAGGTAACAGTAGTGTCTACAACCATATATTTTGCATTATTAGCAGATTCTTTATCTCAAAGGTAACAGTAGTGTCTACAATCATATATTTTGCATTATTAGCAGATTCTTTATCTCAAAGGTAACAGTAGTGTCTACAACCATATATTTTGCATTATTAGCAGATTCTTTATCTCAAAGGTAACAGTAGTGTCTACAATCAGATATTTTGCATTATTAGCAGATTCCTTATCTCAAAGGTAACAGTAGTGTCTACAACCATATATTTTGCATTATTAGCAGATTCTTTATCTCAAAGGTAACAGTAGTGTCTACAATCATATATTTTGCATTATTAGCAGATTCTTTATCTCAAAGGTAACAGTAGTGTCTACAATCATATAGTTTGCATTATTAGCAGATTCCTTATCTCAAAGATAACAGCAGTGTCTACATCCATATATTTTGCATTATTAGCATTATTAGCAGATTCTTTATCTCAAAGGTAACAGTAGTGTCTACATCCATATATTTTGCATTATTAGCAGATTCTTTATCTCAAAGGTAACAGCAGTGTCTACATCCATATATTTTGCATTATTAGCAGATTCTTTATCTCAAAGGTAACAGCAGTGTCTACATCCATATATTTTGCATTATTAGCAGATTCTTTATCTCAAAGGTAACAGTAGTGTCTACAACCATATATTTTGCATTATTAGCAGATTCTTTATCTCAAAGGTAACAGTAGTGTCTACAACCATATATTTTGCATTATTAGCAGATTCCTTATCTCAAAGGTAACAGTAGTGTCTACATCCATATATTTTGCAACATTAGCAGATTCCTTATCTCAAAGGTAACAGCAGTGTCTACATCCATATATTTTGCAACATTAGCAGATTCTTTATCTCAAAGATAACAGCAGTGTCTACATCCATATATTTTGCATTATTAGCAGATTCTTTATCACAAAGATAACAGCAGTGTCTACATCCATATATTTTGCAACATCAGCAGATTCTTTTCTCAAAGATAACAGTAGTGTCTACATCCATATATTTTGCATTATTAGCAGATTCCTTATCTCAAAGGTAACAGTAGTGTCTACAACCATATATTTAGCATTATTAGCAGATTCCTTATCTCAAAGGTAACAGTAGTGTCTACAACCAGATATTTAGCAATGTTAGCAGATTCTTTATCGCAAAGGTAACAGTAGTCCCTACAATCAAATATTTAGCAATATTAGCAGATTCTTTATCGCAAAGGCAACAGTAGTGTCTACAACCAGATATTTAGCAATATTAGCAGATTCTTTATCTCAAAGGTAACAGCAGTGTCTACATCCATATATTTTGCATTATTAGCAGATTCCTTATCTCAAAGATAACAGCAGTGTCTACATCCATATATTTTGCATTATTAGCAGATTCTTTATCTCAAAGGTAACAGCAGTGTCTACATCCATATATTTTGCATTATTAGCAGATTCCTTATCTCAAAGGTAACAGCAATGTCTAGGACCATATATTTAGCAATATTAGCAGATTCTTTATCTCAAAGGTAACAGTAGTGTCTACAACCATATATTTTGCATTATTAGCAGATTCCTTATCTCAAAGGTCACAGTAGTGTCTACATCCATATATTTTGCAACATTAGCAGATTCCTTATCTCAAAGGTAACAGCAGTGTCTACATCCATATATTTTGCAACATTAGCAGATTCTTTATCTCAAAGATAACAGCAGTGTCTACATCCATATATTTTGCATTATTAGCAGATTCTTTATCACAAAGATAACAGCAGTGTCTACATCCATATATTTTGCAACATCAGCAGATTCTTTTCTCAAAGATAACAGTAGTGTCTACATCCATATATTTTGCATTATTAGCAGATTCCTTATCTCAAAGGTAACAGTAGTGTCTACAACCATATATTTAGCATTATTAGCAGATTCCTTATCTCAAAGGTAACAGTAGTGTCTACAACCAGATATTTAGCAATGTTAGCAGATTCTTTATCGCAAAGGTAACAGTAGTCCCTACAATCAAATATTTAGCAATATTAGCAGATTCTTTATCGCAAAGGCAACAGTAGTGTCTACAACCAGATATTTAGCAATATTAGCAGATTCTTTATCGCAAAGGTAGTAGTGTCTACAACCAGATATTTAGCAATATTAGCAGATTCTTTATCGCAACGTTAACAGTAGTGTCTAAACCAGATATTTAGCACTGTTAGCAGATACTGACTAAGAAATGGACAAGTAAGCTTGATCAGATTGGCTTCATGATCAGTAACAAGAAATGCCGCATCAGCGGTTATTAAAACATCAAATGAATCAATTTATTCCCGAACCCAAGTGGCAAGGGATGTTACAATTCAGCCATATGTAAATCATATGCAATCATTACGTAACAGCTGTCGGTCCAGCAGGGTAATACTGACCTCTGGCGAGACACGATCAATGGTTAGACACCACCGTCTCTAACGAACGTAGGGTCTTTGTCTTCATGACAGATCTTTATGGCTTCAAATCATTAGAATAAATCTAACTGACATACACTTTACCTGGATATGGAGAAGTTAATACATTAAACGTTGGATACTAATGCTAGCAAACACTTGACAAACAACTAGATTCGTAGCCATTAAATTCGAGATTACCTTAGTGGGCCACAACTGCAACCGGGAGAGGTATTTTTCGTAATCCTCTTTCGTTTCATATCTGAGGATCCGTACTCTGTATGCAGGATCGATCTGGTCGCCTTCCAGGAAGTTGAGGGGATTCAGGGGGCCGTAGCTGAAATATGGGAATCCAACAGTAACATTGCAATAACTGTCATACATATGTACTTCTAGGTCCGCATGTTTTGCAGTATTTATCATATATAAATTGTTTACTAAAGGACCTTTTAAACCTTCGAAGCATTCACTCAAACCACACTCCGTCTGTTCTTCAACGTAAATGCTCAAAAGTTCATAAATTTATCTTTTATACTTATACGCCGAAACCGCGCACTGTAATTTCGAAATATTCTACTATAGGACTTAACTCATATCAATATATAATAGTAAGATTTATTGGTGAATCATAAAATGAGTTCAGCATCTCATCAGAGCCTTTACTTGTCTCCTTTTACCCAAATTAGATAATTAATCAGAAGGTATGCAAAAGTTTTGTGGGTAAGAAAATGTGACTCGGGAGAAAGTGAAAATACATTAATTTTCCACAATTGTGTCACAAAGCATCGTATAAAGATACTTGTCATGAGCATAAAAGTATCAAGAAACTGAGAAGGGAAAAGTGTCATATCATGAAACAATATCAGTATATCTATATTAAATACAACATTACGTTTCGTATATCTAGGTACCTATGCCAACATTACAATATAATTGTAATTGAGGGACAAGAATTGCAGCCAAAATAAATATAGAGGCGCGTATTTTAGCTAAAGCAAATACTGACACGCATCTTCTCAACATCAGTATCACATTGGGATGCAATACTTACAAGCGCCACTGGTGGTTGGACGAAAACGTGGACAGAGTGTCGTTAAACACTTCATAACTGTATTTCTCCGACGTTGTCAAGTCGTCGGTGTCGATGGATGAGAGTCGGGTGATGAAGTCATCTATTATGGCCTGAATGTAAATATCAAACGGTGTTATACAACCATCCCTCTGAGACCTAGATTAACGTAAGCAGAAATGTATAGAGCATTCCAGCGTCATTATTCAATTACCCAGAGGAAGAGGTAACTGATCATGATTTTCATCAGTGAGCAAGAACTGTCAGTCTGGAACACAGATCGATAGCTATTATCTGTCCAGATGGAACAGATGTCATGTGAGTGGGCATAAATACCTTAAATTTCGGAATATATTACACAGATTTCCTTAAAAACCGTTTGTACAATGTCTATTGTTAGGGAAATGTCCTGGGTAGTGTTTATGTATGTTTAACAATCTTGGGAAACTACTTTCGACCACCTGTTTCATTTTGGAACAAATAAAGACATATGGTCCATTTACTCCAATCAAAACGAAATTTTCAATACTGGACGTGCTGTAGTCACCACCGACTGACAGTGCTTGGTGTTGAACCCGCTTTGCTGAACATCCTGTTACCTTTTCATAAATTTGCCTGAGGTGAAGACTATATAACCTGACAACAATCTGTCATTACATAAACGACATGCTGGGTATGAAGACCTTATAACCTTACAATCTTAACGGCCAAAGAGGAAGACGCTGTTAGCTGACAATCGGTCCGAAAACAAACAATATGCTGAAGAAGAGAAGAAGATCCCTTAACCTAACAGTCTGTCTGTACTTGAAAAGTAACAACACATTACCAGACAGTCTGTCTGTACAGACACAATCTAGCAAACCTTCCTTCTGTCCACAGGACGCACAATCTTGCAGACGTTCCTTCCGCTTACAGGACACACAATCCTGCAGACTTTCCTTCTGTTTTCAGAACACATACTCGCACAGACCTTCATTCTGTTTACAGGACAAACAATCCTGCATGCCTTCCTTCTATCGACAGAACACACAATCCTAAAGACCTTCTTTCTGTCCACAGGAAACACAATCCTGCAGACCTTTCTTCTGTCCACAGGACACATAACCTTGCAGACCTTCCATCTGTTCATACGGCACATACTCGTGCAGACCTTCTATCCACAGGACTCAAATCTTGCAGGCCTTCGTTCTGTTTACAGGACACATAATCCCGCAGACGTTTCTTCTGTCCATGGGACACACAATCCTGTAGATCTTCCTTCTGTTCACAGGACACACAATTTAAAAGACCTTCCTTCTGTCCACAGGACACACAGTCTAACAGACCTTCCTTCTGTCCATATGATACACAATCTTGCATACCTTCTTCTGTTCACAGGGGCCGGTGGGGTAGCCTAGTGGTTAAAGCGTTGGCTCCTGACGCCGAAGACCCGGGATCGAATCCCCACATGGGTACAATGTGTGAAGCCCATTTCTGGTGTCCCCCGCCGTGATGTTGCTGGAATATTGCTAAAAGCGGCGTAAAATCAAACTCAGTCAGTCAGTCAGTCTTCTGTTCACAGGACACACAATCTAACAGACCTTCCTTTTGTCCACAGAACACACAATCTAGCAGACCTTCTTCTGTCCACATGACACACAATCTTGCATATTTTCTTCTGTCCATATGACACACAATCTAACAGACCTTCCTTCTGTCCACAGGACACACAATCTAAAAGACCTTCCTTCTGTCCACATGACACACAATCTAACATACCTTCTTCTGTCCACATGGCACACAATCTAACAGACCTTCCTTCTGTCCACAGGACACACAATCTAGCAGACCTTCTTCTGTTCACAAGACACATAATCTAGCAGACCTTCCTTCTGTCCACAGGACACACAATCTAACAGACCTTCCGTCTGGCCGCAGGACACACAATCTATCAGACCTTCTTCTGTTCACAGGACACACAATCTAACAGACCTTCCTTCTGTCCATATGATACATAATCTAGCAGACCTTCCTTCTGTTCATAGGATACACAATCCAACAGACCTTCCTTCTGTCCACAGGACACACAATCTAACAGACCTTCTTCTGTTCACATGACACAAAATCTATCAGACCTTCTTCTGTTCACAGGACACACAATCTAACAGACCTTCCTTCTGTTCACAGGACATATTATAATCTATCAGATCTTCCTTCTGTCCACAGGACACACAATCTAGCAGACCTTCTTCTGTCCACAGGACACACAATCTAACAGACCTTCCTTCTGGCCGCAGGACACACAATCTATCAGACCTTCTTCTGTTCACAGGACACACAATCTAACAGACCTTCCTTCTGTCCATCTGATACAAAATCTAGCAGACCTTCCTTCTGTTCAGATGATACACAATCTAACAGACCTTCCTTCTGTTCACAGGACACACAATCTAGCAGACCTTCTTCTGTTCACATGACACAAAATTTATCAGACCTTCTTCTGTTCACATGACACACAATCTAACAGACCTTCCTTCTGTTCACAGGACACACAATCTAACAGACCTTCCTTCTTTCCACATGGCACACAATCTAACAGACCTTCTATCTGTTCACAGGACACACAATCTAGTAGACCTTCCTTCTGTCCACAGGACACATAATCTATCATACCTTCCTTCTGTCCACAGGACACACAATCTAAAAGACCTTCCTTCTGGCCGCAGGACATACAATCTATCAGACCTTATTCTGTTCACAGGACACACAATCTAACAGACCTTCCTTCTGTCCATAAGATACATAATCTTGCAGACCTTCCTTCTGTTCATAGGATACACAATCTAACAGACCTTCCTTCTGTCCACAGGACACACAATCTAACAGACCTTCCTTCTGTCCACAGGACACACAATCTAGCAGACCTTCTTCTGTCCACAGGACACACAATCTAACAGACTTTCCTTCTGGCCACAGGACACACAATCTAACAGACCTTCCTTCTGTCCATATGATACATAATCTAGCAGACCTTCCTTCTTGCCGCAGGACACACAATCTAACAGACCTTCCTTCTGTCCATATGATACATAATCTAGCAAACCTTCTTCTGTTCACAGGACACACAATCTAACAGACCTTCCTTCTGTCCATATGATACATAATCTAGCAGACCTTCCTTCTGTTCACAGGACACACAATCTAGCAGACCTTCTTCTGTCCACATGACACACAATCTAACATACCTTCTTCTGTTCACATGACACACAATCTAGCAGACCTTCTTCTGTTCACAGGACACACAATCTAGTAGACCTTCCTTCTGTCCACAGGACACATAATCTATCATACCTTCCGTCTGTCCACAGGACACACAATCTAACAGACCTTCCTTCTGGCCGCAGGACACACAATCTATCAGACCTTCTTCTGTTCACAGGACACACAATCTAACAGACCTTCCTTCTGTCCATATGATACATAATCTAGCAGACCTTCCTTCTGTTCATATGATACACAATCTAACAGACCTTCCTTCTGTCCACAGGACACACAATCTAGCAGACCTTCTTCTGTCCACAGGACACACAATCTAACAGACCTTCCATCTGGCCGCAGGACACACAATCTAACAGACCTTCCTTCTGTCCATATGATACATAATCTAGCAGACCTTCCTTCTGTTCACATGACAAACAATCTAACAGACCTTCCTTCTGTCCATATGATACATAATCTAGCAGACCTTCTTCTGTTCACAGGACACACAATCTAACAGACCTTCCTTCTGTCCATATGATACATAATCTAGCAGACCTTCCTTCTGTTCACAGGACACACAATCTAGCAGACCTTCTTCTGTTCACATGACACACAATCTAACAGACCTTCCTTCTGTCCACATGACACACAATCTAACAGACCTTCTTCTGTTCACAGGACACACAATCTAGCAGACCTTCTTCTGTTCACATGACACACAATCTAACAGACCTTCCTTCTGTTCACAGGACACACAATCTAACAGACCTTCCTTCTGTCCATATGATACATAATCTAGCAGACCTTCCTTCTGTTCAGATGATACACAATCTAACAGACCTTCCTTCTGTCCACAGGACACACAATCTAGCAGACCTTCTTCTGTTCACATGACACAAAATCTAACAGACCTTCCTTCTGTTCACAGGACATATTATAATCTATCACACCTTCCTTCTGTCCACAGCACACACAATCTAGCAGACCTTCCTCCTGTCTGCAGGCCACAAAATCTATGAGACTTTCTTCTGTTCACAGGACACACAATCTAACAAACCTTCCTTCTGTCCATAAGATGCATAATCTAGCAGACCTTCCTTCTGTCCATAGGATACACAATCTAAGAGACCTTCCTTCTGTCCACAGGACACACAATCTAGCATACCTTCTTCTGTCCACATGACACACAATCTAACAGACCTTCCTTCTGTCCACATGACACACATTCTAACAGACCTTCCTTCTGTCCACATGACACACAATCTTGCATACCTTCTTTTGTCCACATGACACACAATCTAACAGACCTTCCTTCTGTCAACAGGACACACATCATTCCATTTATTCCTTATATTGTCAGGACACACAATCTAGCAGACCTTCCTTCTGTTCAGATGATACACAATCTAACAGACCTTCCTTCTGTCCACAGGACACACAATCTAGCAGACCTTCTTCTGTTCACATGACACAAAATCTAACAGACCTTCCTTCTGTTCACAGGACATATTATAATCTATCACACCTTCCTTCTGTCCACAGCACACACAATCTAGCAGACCTTCCTCCTGTCTGCAGGCCACAAAATCTATGAGACTTTCTTCTGTTCACAGGACACACAATCTAACAAACCTTCCTTCTGTCCATAAGATGCATAATCTAGCAGACCTTCCTTCTGTCCATAGGATACACAATCTAAGAGACCTTCCTTCTGTCCACAGGACACACAATCTAGCATACCTTCTTTTGTCCACATGACACACATTCTAACAGACCTTCCTTCTGTCCACATGACACACAATCTAACAGACCTTCCTTCTGTCCACATGACACACAATCTTGCATACCTTCTTTTGTCCACATGACACACAATCTAACAGACCTTCCTTCTGTCCACAGGACACACATCATTCCATTTATTCCTTATATTGTCAGGACACACAATCTAGCAGGCCTTCCGTCGGTTCACAGGACTGCCAATCCAGCAGGCCTATCCTCTCACCACATGACACACAAAATTGCAGACCTTCATTCTATCCACAGGACTCAAATCTTGCAGGCCTTCCTTCTTCTGTCCGGACACACAATCTAACAGACCTTTCTTCTATCCACAGGACACACAATCTAGCAGTCCTTCATTCTGATCACAGGACACACAATCGTGAAGAACTTCCTTGCCACCCCTACGCACTAACAACAAAAGCCATCTAGCCACAGTCAGGTTTCTTGTCTTTAGGTACGCCATACTTTGAAACCATCTAGCAATACTAAGTACATCGTACGTAAGACCATCTAAATACACGGCACTTTCTCTATATCTAGTTACGCCGTTCACCAAGCCACACTCACTTTCGTCGTCTCTAAGTACGCCATGCAAGGGGAGACCACCCTGACACGTTTAACTGCTTCGTTTCCAAGGGCATCAAGGCCATTAACTCACCTTTCTCGTCTCCAAAGACACCATACTGAAATCTTCCACTGTGTTGTCGTACGTGTGGACGCCAGTCTCCGTGGCAAACTCCGGTGCGTCCATCTCACGCCATCGGTAAAACTCGGCCTCCAGTGATCGTAGGTCAACGCCAGCTGATCCACCTGGGAAATACCAACCCGTAAAATGACATAGCTGTCACAAAACATACGTGTGTATTTGAGTAAGGCTGTCAAAAGTATTTAATAAATTGCACAATACATCACTAGGAAAATGACCCTTGAAGGTACGGGTTAGAAGTGGTCTTCAGTAACCCATGCTTGTCGTAAGAGGCGACTAACGGGAACGGGTGGTGAGGTTCGCTGACTTGGTTGATGCATGTCATCGTGTACCAATTGTGAAAATCGATGCTCATGATCTCAATCACTGGACTGTCTGGTCCAGACTCGCTGTCAAATAGCTGTCGTAATACTGAGTACGGAAGTTTACAAACACACAACGAAAGTCATCACATACTGAAAATGATGGTGACCAATTGACTAAAGAACTTTCGAATCTTAACTCTAAAAAGAGCAACATGTCAAACGGAGATAAGGAATCGCACGCTGTGATATTATGAATGTATGAATATCGCTGAAGGACCCCCTTCACTCTTTCTCATTGAGACCGCCTCAGTGGTGTAGTGGTTAGAGTGTCCGCCCGGAGATCGGAAGGTCGCGGGTTCGATCCCCGGCCACGTCATACCAAAAGACGTTAAAATATGGTACTTGTTGATCACTGCCTGGCGCTCGGCATTAATGGGTCGGCTCGGAGTCAGTATAATGTGTCTCAGTGGGATATTCATGCTTCACTGCGGCATTGTATCTCAGTGGGCTAGCACTATAAAACCAGCTTAAGTCTGGGCTAGTACAAGCAGCCGCACATACACATACACACACAACCACGTCGTCATATGAGCGAAATATTCTCAAGAACGACGTTAAACCCAATTTCACCTCACCTCACCTCACCTTTCTCATTTACCCTCTCACTTAAAATTAAAAGTAACGTGAGGCGATAGAAGCAAGAGCACATTGTCCTCAATAACTGATATGAAGAAAAATCTTATCAAATTAGATAGGAGGTTTTGTCATGTTACGCTAAATACTGTACAAGCTACAGTACTGGGAGCGTGACAATCGGTACACCGACATTTCGTTACACGGAGTGAAAGGTCATAGATCCTGATTTGACCTATGGTGGCACTACTGTATGTTCTCGTCTTTCAAACCAATGGCATTAGCGGTTTAAAATGACAAAGTGGCCTAGCGTTGCTGAGCGGGATGCATCAACCTGGTGGCAAACAGCTACACCTCACACGGCCAGGGTGTCTGATTCCCTTGTGTGAAGGCAAATGGAATAGCATAATACTTCAGGGGTATGTGAGTCAGTTTTGTTTAGGGTATCCAAAGTACGTTTAAATTTCAGCAATTTTAAAGGACTATCATTGAACATTTTATACAGCTAAATCCCCTGAATCGGAACATTCTTGTTTTAAACCCACAATGTATTATTAATATTGTCACAGTGTATATGTACATATTATATATAGTACAAGCTGTAATACGAATAACTGAAGGAAAAGATTCATCTATGTCAGACATTTAACTTGTATCATACAACTCTAGCGGAATAATGTACAAAGACGAGGATGAACACTTAGATGTAATCATTACATATAAATGTACCAGATAGAAACATAACATTGGTGTCAACCTTACAACCTCAATAGTTACCGTTAACCAAGGACGTAAACGTGTTTAAAAATAAAACTACAGCCATTGCGTATGGCACACATATGAATGACAGTCCACATCCACCAGTGGAGGAAACATTTTCATTGCGGGCATGAAAAGTACATAAACAGTAATTACGATATGTGAAATGTACATGAGCTGTCAGAATGACATATGAAATGAACACTTACCAGCTGACGGAGCCAGCTGTGTGGCCATCACGACAACAGCAACAAGCACCGCGCTGGAAATGAAGCAAGCAAATAGACATTTGGCAGAAACTTTGAATGTGGACGTCGACATGGCTGCAGTGATCTGCCGAATGCAGTGGCTACACTCTCCTACTCCCTCTAACTGCAATCAAGGATAATAAGTCGCCTTATTATTTATTCATGGTCTGAAATATAATAACGACGTACAGTGTATACCATGCATTACCTAAGGTGTAAGGGGCCTCTGTCACCCCCGGGACGTCAAATGGCGGCTATGTGTCACCCCAGGCTTTGCAATTAAATGAAAGTTAGTTCAAGTCCATCCCTAGTGCCCGCAACTGTAATCTAATACCGCTTTACAAAGGGATTTACCACAGATCTGGGATATGCAGGTCGCTCACATGAAACATGTCTCACCTAGATGTTATCAATCCGCTTATCATGACTGCGTGAGATCGCGGTACCGTCTTGTAAAGTATCCCCTCCAAGCCTCTCTCCTATTGAACGACATTGCAGTATTAAATATACATCATTGAGGCTTGCAGCGTCCAGATCTCTTTAATGACAGGCCTACTGCCTCAGTAGCCATTTATAAGAGCTGTGTTAAAGCCAATTTTGTCGAAATGCCACTGAATGTTCGTTTTTTTTTTTAATCTTTAACCCTTCTGTGTGTGTCTGTGTGCGTGTGCGTGCATTTCAATGTTTGTAAATGGGGATTGTTTTTGTATTGTTTCTGTAAAAGTTATGTAGGTGATTTAAGCGCTTCTGAAGATCTATCATTCGTATTAAGGAAATTCCATCGAGCGTCGTGACACTATTTAACGGACACGCACAACCTTGTATTACATCCGATTACGTCAAAACCAGCATTGTTTCAACCTGAATATCCAGCCTTTCTTATAATATTTTGATAGTTTGATGACTAACATAAATGTTATTGTCACTGGCGTTTTCTGCCACGAACGCTGCTATTCTAATTCATGCTGCCATGTGGTGCCATGGAATGTTCTACTGCTACTATTTTATGTACTGCCACTGAGTTACATATGTAATACATGTAATTGCATAACATTTTTTGTTATTTGTTTGTTGGTTGACACAGAGAGAGCTATGCAAAATACTTGATATACTGTGTGAACTGGGGTAAATGAATATATACATTACTTAATTATTTTCTTTGTGCATGTGCCCGCCTGCCTGCCTTCGAGCGTGCGTGTGTGTGTGATACAATAGATGCCTGGCAGTGCAAGTAGCAAATATTTCAACCACCGATGAAGGAAGCATACCTATAAACAAAACTTTTCCTTAACCGTCGAAGACTCTTGATAACCTCATCCTCTCTGAATGACTTACTGACTGAGTTTGGTTTTACGCCGCTGTTAGCAATATTCCAGCAACATCACGGCGGGGGACACCAGAAATGGGCTTCACACATTGTACCCATGTGGGGATTCGAACCCAGGTCTTCGGCGTGACGAGCCAACGCTTTAACCATTAGGCTACCCCACCGCCCTCATCCTCTCTGGGCAGTGGGACAGCTTAGTAGTTAAAGCGTTCCTCATCACTGCAAAGACCCGTGTTCGATTCCCAACACGGGTACAGTATGAAGCCCATGTCTGGTGTCCCCGCCATGATAGTGCTGGAATAATGTACAACCATACTCTCTCACTCATCTCTCTATGTAACCAGTGTGGAGTCGATTTCGTGGAGACGATCATATCAGACAATATTTTAGTCGAACTTAAAAGGCCAAATGAAATGTACGTTCACAATAATATTATGACAAGACCCTATCCATAATCAAAAGATATGTCTCCAAATGCGATGCATTTGACAACAGTGACGAAAGGAGAAGTTCATGGAAAGTTGAGCGAATCCTGCCCCATCAATGACATCAGTCACAAAAACACGCGAAGGCAAGTCAATTGTTCAACTTATGGCATATTTCCAAATATGGCATTGTATAGGTCATTATATTTGTCGTTGTGTCAAATTTGGAAATGTCCTCAAGGTATCTACCAGAAAACATTTTGAATACTTTACTGCGACCTTGTTGTAACCCGAATAAAACAATCTTTGATCAAAACTCCTTTAACGCGATTTGAAATTGTCGTAGAAAGCACTTACTCGATTGTGTGTGCTTTAAAAATGCTTGAAGCTGCTCGAATTCTGGAGAAAAGGCAGAGTTGCCTTTTGCAATATCAAACCATCCCATTACCATTCATTCTTGTTGACAGATATTCGTCACTCCGAATATATATGTATACAGAGATAAAGACTGGTATGAAAAAATAGTTTCGTTTATCTTCTCTGGAAAATATTTTGTTTAAGGAGGTTGTCTATTTGACGATTATTGAACAGTATCAGATAATTCGATACACCCACAAGTTCACATAGTTTCTTTCTAAACTTTAGACGACATGTGCCCTTGTTGTTGACAAAAGGTCCTGGAACTTTGAACATAGGGATGTAACTACATCTATAACCACGCCCAGGAATGATATTAGATAACATGAGAGATAAATCCAAGGAATGAACCCCAGGTTGAGTGTTTTATTCGCCTTTTAACCGCCTTATGCTTTAACGTTATACACATTTATGTTCACTATTTCATAAACGGCAGACGGTCGACCAGTAATGTAAAAGGACGAGGAGGTCTTTGAAGCAAGACGTGGGCGATATTTGTCTTATGCATACGCCCTTCAATATCAATGCTTCCTCAATGAGAACTGGTTTAACTGTTTAATATAATAGTTTAATGTAATAATAATAGACAGCCAATTAAATCGTTGTTCACTTGCGCCAGGCCAACGTAGTTGAAGTTCATAAACAGACGAGGAGACAACATGATGTCCCACATCACCAAATTAAGAATTTGCAGCCAAACGCCAAGAGGGGTGGACAAGTCCCCTTCGAATTGTTATTGAAAAAGTCTATTCGTGCTGCATGTTGTGTCATATTACTAATCTTTGACCGTTGGGACTTGACCAGTTATCATTATTTTGGACTACAAAACACAGTGGTCTTCTTTGATGAACCCCAGAACACAACACCGCCAACATGTTTTGTCGACTATATATATATATATGTCAGGGTAGAGACTGCGATCTGGTAGAATCGGAGATCCTACTAGTAGAGATTGCAATCGTAGTCTCTACTGGTAGTACATATTGTAATTTATTGTTGTTTAAAACTACTAAGTTTAATGTTTCCCAGTTAACTGCTCAGTGCTGATTAAATACCTGACCTGCCTTACTTGGACCTGTTGTTATTAAACAATAACAGTTGATCTCTTGATGAAAGAAGTTGACTCCCAAAACATGTCCATGACTCCCTCTCATGACACCAGGGAGTCATGATGACTCCTAAATTTTTATGCCTAGGGCAAACACTGATTATGCAATTGATCTTGCTTGTAATCAGTTTTGTAATATATGTATATATTGTAATATGATCTCTCAAGTCACATTTGTATCTTTAGTCCTTATATATCTGTAGAAGTGGAAACAGTCTAGTGTTATATCTGAATAAATTGCACAGTGCTGTTCAGAAAAAGTGTCTTTGTTGTTTACCCACAGATCACTCGGAGTTTCTACCAGTTGAAGACGATTGCAGCCTCTACTAGTAGGATCGGAGTTTCTACCAGTTGAATTGGAAAATGTACTGGTAGAATCTCCGATTCAACCAGTAGAGACTACGATTACAATCTCTACTAGTAGGATCGGAGATTCTACCAGTAGAGACTCCGATCGCAGTCTCAATTGCATAATCAGTGTTTGCCCTAGGCATAAAAATTTAGGAGTCATCATGACTCCCTGGTGTCATGAGAGGGAGTCATGGACATGTTTTGGGGAGTCAACTTCTTTCATCAAGAGATCAACTTCTTTCATCAAGAGATTATTTAATCAGCACTGAGCAGTTAACTAAGTAGTAGTTTTAAACAACAATAATCGCTAGAGACTACGATCTCTACTGTTAGAGACTCCGATCGCAGTCTCTACCCTGAGATATATATTACTTTACATCTAAGTACATATTTGTATCCACCCAACCCGTATAGGTCCGGGTTAGAATTGATCTTCAGCAACCCATGCTTGCCGTAAGAGGCATATCAGGGGATTGGGTGGGCAGGCTCGTTGACTTGGTTGATGCGTGTCATGGTATCCCAATTGCGGAATATAGCTGAAATATTGCTCAGTGCGGCGTCTCTCTCTCTCTCTCTCTCTCTCTCTCTCTCTCTCTCTCTCTCTCTCTCTCTCTCTCTCTCTCTCTCTCTCTCTCTCTCTCTCTCTCTCTCTCTCTCTCTCTCTCTCTCTCTCTCTCTCTCTCTCTCTCTCTCTCTCTCTCTCTCTCTCTCTCTCTCTCCTCCCTCTCTCTCTCTCTCCTCCAATCTGTGATTGCTGACTTTAAACGTGTACGCTAATAAAAATGCCCATAACTGTCGTCAGCCAAGATTCCACGAATATCTTCACTTCACTTCGATTTGGTAACACAAATAATGGGTAGAATGCACACCCAAAACATAATTGTGTACGTTCCGAGAATTTTAAAGGTAAATATCTTTATTGCAGACTTATCCCACGATATTAGGAAGTAGTGGCAGGTTGGTAACAGTTGGGTTGTGTCCCGTGGCTAGACCACCGCCAGATGTCGCGCCGTTTCCGGAAACTTCGTTTATCCAGTTATTGACGATCTTCTCTAAGAGGTTTAGAGGGACTGGACCATTCTCCAGAATCTGGCTATGGAAGTCTCCTATATCGAATTTGGAACCTGAAATGATGAACATTGTTGTAAGTGAAGTATGTATTGTACATCATATACTTACAAACTCTGCAAAAACAAAGAAACTACACCTTTTCTAAAATCTCTGAATAACGACAATTTCGCTTTTAGGGACAGTTAAGGGGTATACCTTTCTTTCCACGGTGTGATAAGATCTAACATCAAAATTGAAGAGAATTCCAGAAGCCTGCAGTGCAGTTTTACATGTTGCTAGTCAATTCAATCCAGGCCAGATCTACCTTGGATGTTGTCTTCCTTTTGGGAGAAGAATATTTTATGATAAATGTCAATAAATGAAATATCTGGGACGAACCAAGTTTGTCCATCGCAGTCTTTCGAAGTTCTTTTATTTTAAGTTCTCCAATCTTGTATGCACATGCTTGTCCCGGCCACGTGATGTAACGGTCAATTTCAATCTCGATCTCACTCCTGCTCATCGGGGTGCGGTCAGCCATGTACGTAATGGCCTGCAGACGTGTCCATCTGTGTTGTAATACAAATCAAACATGAAACTGTCCAGAGGACTTACAGATCTCAGGATCAACTACCAGCCGACTGTCCTCATACCCAGTGGAGACATGTGCCCCAAGCCACATTAATTTTTGTTCCTGTTTAACGTCGCCGCCAGCAATTTTCAAGCAAAAAGACGGCGGTCTGCAATTAATGGAGTCTTGACCAGACAATCCAGTGAGTGACACTGGGTCAACGATCTACGCAATTGGCCATGGGATACGATGACATGCATCAATTGTCAGCGATCCTGACCACCCGATCGCCTCTTACGACAAGTAGGGGTTGCTGAAGATCTAACCCGGATCTTCACGGGTGTCCCAAGGCAAAGGCACATCTACATAACCCTTACATTTTTACCTCGAACTGAAGAAGGAGGCGAAAATTATTCAAGCAGACCTACCAAGTCAACCGGACCCTTAGCTCAGCGCACGGAAGCTGTCTGCCCTTAATTACTACGGGGGCAGTGATGCAAGATGACATCAAAGAACTATTTATGGAGACTGGCCAGTTATTAGGTACAGTCACAGTTAAAGGTCATTCTCAATTTGTTGTGTATTCAGTGACACTGTGAACTAGTTGCGTTACACGAGTGAGTGAGTGAGTGAGTAGGGTGTAACGCCGCTTTTAGCAATATATCAGCAATATCACGACAGGACACCAGAAATGGGCTCAACACATTGTACCCATGTGTGAAAGTTAAACCGGGTCTTCAGCGTGACGAGCCAATGCTTTAACCACAACTCTACCCCACCGTCTCTTTTCGGAATGACAGAACATGCATATTGTGTGTTTAGTATTTCGTGGCTGTTTTGTTGGGTTTGGGTTATTTGTACTTTATTGGTTATATATTTAATTAAACGTATGTTGTATTCACCAATTCTCTCTGATACCAAAGAAAACCATTAGAGAGCAACAAAACTGTGGCATGTGCACACAAATTACAAAAAAGGACGAAAATCCTAGTTAACTTTGCTTCGTTGTGATTAACCCCAAGCATATTTGCAGTGGATAAATCAGCACTAAAAATTGGTTTGTTACCGTCTGTTGTGTCCTGTTTGTAATTTGTGTGCCTATTTGTGTTTCAGCGTATACATATTCCACAGTTTGGTTACTCTCCTGGTTTTTTTCTGTAGCGCTACATCATGTGATAGTGGAGTACACAATCCAGAGAAACGAGAACCTTCACTGACAGCTTGTTCTGTACTTCCCACCAAACCAGTGGTACTTGGGGAAAGTCTGATTGATAGAGTTACTGTCTTTTGTTAAGATACCAGAGACATGTCCTCATCCTTCTAATGTGACAGACACCTCCATCATCACATCTATGTGTTCAGAGAGGGTATAATCTTCGAAGCTTGGGGAGACTGTTAACTCTACCTTGTAATATATTTCTCCAGTGACATATACTTGAGGCTACCACCGCCGACGTTGATGGTCCATCTGTTGTTCAGTGATGTACACAGATACATTACGATAACACTACATGTCTGCTGATACATTGAAGACATTGCAGGAACTCACCCAAAGTAATGTAGTCCCGTGTCAACTACTAGTCTGCACGCACGGAATATCTCTTCCCCATATCGACCAAGCCTGAAAAACGAAAGAAAAACATGGACACAAAATTCATAAGCGTAGTGAGATTTAACGCCAGCATCCCAGTTACATGACGGCGTGTCAGTCTAATGCGGGAAGAAGCCCGAAGTGATGCAGGTATCACATGTTTACCACATTGGTGAACCCATGAGCACGGGTATGGAATGACAAATTTCGAATTCTGGCGTATCCAAGGGACGCAACTCGCACAACGAATTGCTGCACCTCGGCGGCTGGGCTACCCACGCCCTTTAGCCTTGCTCCAAGGCTGTACTGAAGAAGCCCATGGATGTATAGTAATTCTATCCTTTAAAGGGGCAAGTTCAAATAAGCGGACAGTACATGACGCCTGTCTGTCGGAGGGATATCTATTCTTTTTAGAAATTATCATTTAAACTATTAATTTAATTTTACCTTAGGGACTTGTGCAAGTCTACCCACGCCCCCTACGTCCTAGTCTAGCAATTACAAAACTCCTGCATTCTCACCAATGGTTGCATGCCTATCAAACTACGAAAGATGCAATTGACATTTCACAATGTCTATCTGCCATATATGACTATATTCATACTAACAGCTCATCATCGTCTTTATAGATACCCAAGTATTCTCCTAAGGATTCAGCATAAAGACCCCATCCCTGAAATGGAAAACACGACAAAATATACCTTTGTCAAGGCGTCACAGGGAGAACACATGTACAGTGGCGATTCACTGCACAAGTCACGGTGCAATCTCAACATCTGACTGATAAACAATATCTCCACGATGTTCTCAGACTGAAAACCGGGCTTCAACAGGTCAACATTTGCCGTACGTATGGATGTTGCATATATGGTTACAAGAAAATGCAAATATGTGAGTTTTGAATCTTTCAAATTGTTTTTCAAATCCCTGAAAGATATCAATTTTCAATTTGTAGATGAGCGAATTGTTTCAATATTTTTAAATCTAACTTCATCCAAGATTAATAGGCAAACGCGCGGTATAAATTTATGGATGGATAGCTGAAAGTTATTGGTGACACCACGTGGAAGCGTTGTAGTCCAGTAACTGTTGGAACAATACCAGTATACATACTATTCTTTGTTGTTCAACAAAGTGAATGATCGAATTGCGTTATTCTTACTTGGATGTCGACCCCACGAAGCTACTCACCTCAGTATAGGCCGTGTAAAACGGAAAGTGGTATGGAACCGCAAAGTATTTCTCATATTCAATATTCCTCTGGAAGTCGGGCAGACTGGCAGTGAGAGCGTACACCGACTGAAATGGTGGAGAACAGAAGGTATTCACTCATCATATGGAAGGGAGTGTTGTTATACATGTACCCGCGATCTGAGAAATGGTCCATTCCCCTAATGACAGCTACACACCTGTAAATGATGACCAGGTACCGTCTCGTGAAGAGTCAATGCCATCATGCTGAACGTGTTCCTGAAAGAAAACATCAACGGAAATGAGAATAGGATTCTCCTCTTAAGAAGAGGGGTGGTGGGGTAGCATAGTGGTTAAAGCGTTCGCTCGTAACGCCGAAGGCCCGAGTTCGATTCCCCAAATGGGCACAATGTGTTAAGCCCATTTCTGGTGTCTCCGCTGGAATATTGCAAAAAGCGGTGTAAAACTAAACTCACTCACTCAGTCCTGTGTGACATCATTGAAAAAGTTTCCAAATGTCTAATAGTAAACATGTTGAGGACATTTCAAAATTCAACACAATACTGGCCAGACTAGTGTTTTACGTTGCTGTTCGTGTCAGCTGAACACTTGACTTGCCTTTTCATGTGTTTGTGGCACATGTCTGTTAGGGACGCTACACCACGAATCATCACAATTTGACAGTGAATCATAAACAAATGCTTATAGCACATTCGGAATCACACAGTTGATTATAGCATGCTAATCACGTATTTTTGTGAACTTACGTTTCGTTTGGCCTCATGAGGTTGACCTGGAACACCCCCTGTCGCGATCCGTCAGCTGTCCCCGATATGTACATCCCCCTGGTCCGTCATTAGGCATGGCCTCCACACTGGTGACAGAGGCAACAAGTAGAGTCATATTGTAAGTTGAGAGTAACTACTGCTTCCAACAATGCAATACAAACGACGCCTCAATAATCGCGCCTGTGACGCGAGGTATTCGCGCCCTTGTCGGAACATTGACGAAACATTTCCATTAACTGCAGACTTTTTCACTGAACAAAGATTCAAATAACAATATAATACCTTTATCTTCTGCAACTGCCACAGAAGCTAATACCACTACATCCACCATTTTCACAAATCACCAGTAAACACGTTGTGTAAGTTATATAAATTGAGCGGTAAAACATATAAATGTTCTCCGATTTGGCGTGTCACATTCTAGTCGTATGTATGATATTTAGGAAGTTTAACTATGGTTTAGACCGAGATGAGGGAGATGACAGGTCCAGGGATGTTGATAGATAATGACAGGTGTTGATCCGTTCAGTTGAATCTGCCAAACACAATGCAGCACTACAAGGTTCAACGCCATTTCATGGTGGCCATTTGTTGTTGGTTTGTGTGCTGTTTAAAGCCACACTCAATATTCCAGCTGCATAAAGATGGTGCGTAACTTAAACTTTATTCTTATACTACAGGGACGGTGGGGTAGCCTAGTGGTTAAAGCGCTGGCTTGTCACGCCGAAGACCCGGGTTCGAATCCCCACATGGGTACATTGTGTGAAGCCCATTTCTGGTGTCCCCCGCCGTGATGTTGCTGGAATATTGCTAAAAGCGGCGTAAAACCAAACTCAGTCAGTCAGTCTTATACTACATTTCCATTAGGACATGCACAATGCGTAGCATGAAGGCAATGGATATCATGAGTGAGTGGGTGAGTTTAGTTTTACGCCGCGCGTTGTATCAACACTGGGGCCAGTCTGTTTCAAGCAGAACTGCAAAAGGTGAGTGACTTTGGTTTTATGCCGCACTCAGCAATATTCCATCTGTATGGCGGTGGTCTGTAGATACTCGAGACTGGACCAGACAATCCAGTGATAGAAATCAGGAGCATCCTAACACGTAATTGGGATACGAAGACAGGCATAACCAAGACAGTGGGTGTGACCACTCGATCCCGACAAGCATGTTATGCCAAGACTGGGTTGCCGAAGACCAATTCTATCCCGAAATTTTCTCTGGTAGTCTCATTGTTAGAGTGATCAACAGTTACAGTTTCTTACGTGACATTGAGGTTTGGTATATTCTTGAATGCCCTCGACAGTTGTGGGTATATTCTGTCATATATCATGTGCTGGTATTCCTTCAGGAGTTGATCCTAAAACAGAAACGCGGTATTACAATTTTAATCTTTTCATGGGATCGTATAAATTGAGTGCAAAAGATGGAGACTTTCTCCAAAGCACCTTTCAAGAACATGTGTAGGTTTCGATCCACGACCTCTTATAGTCACTTGTAATACAAAGCTAACCGATCGCTTATAGAGAAGGGTGATGCTTGATATCATAAAAGGACAACCTTGGTTACGTGTTAAGTTGCATACATGTATTTGAAAATATATTAATAAATTGTCATATTGTATCTAGATTGTGTTTACATGCTTTCCATTTTGGCCAAAGATAACGATTATTAAGGGGATGATCCATGATCAGCTCTACAGATTACACCGGTGTTAAAGATATAAAGTTATAAAGAGCCGATGTTCACTGTACTTAAATCACCCCCAACTTACGGCGCTGTTCAGATGAAACTGGGGCTGCTCTTTCAACTGTTTGTAGAATTCCGCAAGGGTCCCATTATAATTTCTTTTCCGCATTATCTAAAAGTAATTCATTCATAAAGGTAGTTTGATACTTAGTTTGGAAATGTACATAAGGTGAAGGTGATGTGTTGTACCTTTAAGGTTTTACAGTTTGACAGACACCTTTTGTCTTTTGTGGTAAAATTAAAATGATGGCAGTCTTCTTAACCTGACTGATTATGTGCTTTATATAACATTGATGGTCTATGTTCATAATATAAGGACCAGAGAGAAATAACATTGATTTCATAAACACATCACTGCTATGAATATGCTTTTAAAAATCAAATATATTTAAGCACTGAAACATGGGTAAATTTACGGCATTACGGTATAGTAGGTTATTAAGTTAAGATTAATATGCCTGGATTTCAAGGTTTGATGGGGCAGTTAATAAATTCCTATTTTAATGACTTGACATTCTCAGACTTATGTGCTTGAAATTGGTATGTATTAACTCAGTTATATGAAACTGTAACTGACACCCTCACGGGTATTCTGAACTCATGTCAGACAAAAGATTCAACAACCCTCGCACTTCCATTAATCGCATTCGCTTACCAATTTCAACGAGAGAGTGGTTTGATTGAGATGGAGGGCTCTTCATGACATAATTCGGCTGTGAACTTTTGCACAGGTATTTATCTTATGAGGTTCATGATGAAAATAAGACGTTCTGAAGTTTTCTGAAGGTGCCAAGGGTGTATGACATGATCTTTATCAGAGTGACATATCAAATCTGCCCAGACAATAGATTCCATCCCAATCCCACTTCAGCCCTCTGTTTCAAATTTCAGCCGATATCATCTATGCGTAGGACCGTGAAGGGTAGCTGGCATACAGCGCTTAAGTTGATACAGTGGTTGTTCAGAGAGCCTCCCCTTGAAATAATGAACTGTATTAATAATGATTATCATTATCCTACTATCTGTATCTCTGAGCTGATCCGCGCCACTTCCTCCTTGCCCTTCTCATGTACTTCCTCTGGGGTGAGATCCACTGAGATGTGCCACTTGAGGCAGGCCCTGTACAGGTCTATTCCTTTAGACAGCCCCAACACACCGTACGTGGTACGTGTCTGGGACATGTAGTCCTGCAAGAGAACATGGCATGTGACTCAACTCTCTCCCATTTTATGGCGCTCACTTGGATGTGTTCATGACGTCAAGTGAGTGACGTCAGTAGGTGTACTATTGTAAAACAAAACATGGCACGTGACACAACACAGTGTTGATGAGTGACGTCAGTAGGTGTTGATGAGTGACGTCAGTGAGTGTTGATGAGTGACGTCAGTGAGTGTTGATGAGTGACGTCAGTACATGTTGATGAGTGACGTCAGTAGGTGTTGAGAAGTGACGTCAGTAGGTGTTGATGAGTGACGTCAGTAGGTGTTGATGAGTGACGTCAGTAAGTGTTGATGAGTGACGTCAGTACGTGTTGATGAGTGACGTCAGTTTAAGTGTTGATGAGTGACGTCAGTATGTGTTCATGTATAAGTGAGTGATGATGTGTGACGTCAGTAGGTGTTGAGTGACATTAGTAGGTGTTGATGAGTGACGTCTGTAGGTGTTGAGTGACGTCAATAAGCGTTGATGAGTGACGTCAGTAGGTGTCGATGAGTGACATTAGTAGGTGTTGATGAGTGACGTCAGTAGGTGTTGCTGTGTGACGTCAGTGGGAGTAAATGAATAGTGTGGATTAGAAAGATGGCTCAGTGACGCACATAGGGGTCACAGTTCTCTAACCTACATTACATCCCAACCACTGCCGTCAGATAGCGGGTGTTACAAACAAAAAACGAAGATTTGAAGGCTTGTTGTTTCAAAAAGCTTTCATGCTGTTTTAAAAGACGCCATTGCAGGGGCATCCAAATATGTACAATGTGCTGGTACACACATTGGACACGTGGCAATCACGGGATAAGAGAACCAAAACATTCCACAAAAATACAGACTGGACAAAGCCGTGGTAAAGTGGACAAGCATAAACACGTCATTGTCAACAACGTCCATCAGATTATCATAATTTGCATTCAGACATTGTGTCATCATCAAGCCGAATAAAGTTACCTAAAAGATTCTGAAAGTTGGCATTCGTTTCAATGTACATTTTGTGAAGTATACGTGGCTACCTGTTCTATGTAATCCTTGATTCTCTTGAATGCATGCAGCAGATTCACCACAGCCTGTCGACCACGAGTCCGCAGATCTGCCCTGGAAGTCGAATAGAGAAACGTCATGTAGACAACTGTGTCAACTTTACAATAGTGTGTCACGCTGTAGTCAACCGTATTACCCTCGAGTGAGTGAGTTTAGTTTTACGCCGCACTCAGTAATATTCCAGCTATATGGCGGCGGTCTGTAAATAATCGATTCTGGACCAGACAATCCAGTGATGAACAGCATGAGCATCGATCTGCGCAATTGAGAACTGATGACATGTGTCACCCAGCCAGCGAGCCTGGCCACCCGATCCCGTTAGTCGCCTCTTACGACAAGCATCGGTTACTGAAGATTCATTCTAACCTTCACGGGTTTATTACCCTCGACATCATGTTGGTAATGTCTTCGTGATACGAAACATCGTGAAAGTCTCCTACGTATAATAATTATTGAATGTCTAGTATCCTTTAGTTATCATACGTCCTTTATAATCAGTCATCACCTTTACACATATCTTTGAAGTTTGTTCTCACATTAGCTGACTAAATCCTACTTACTAACTGCTATATTGGAAGAGCTAGTGAATGGGTTAGAGGGTATTAACATCAAGTGTCATATCAATGTGGAGTAGAGACCGCGTGACACATTTAAAGGTGGTAGATAGTTTCAGGGTAGTGTACAAGGCAACGACAATAGCTACGACTATCGTAAGTCTGTATGAAAGTGTGGGACATTACTCTCGCCTTGTGCATCGGTGCTTTGACAGGCTGATATATCCAGTCCGAATCTGAGATTCTAACGCAATATCACCGGATTATGGAACCCAACTCTTGACTACTGGGCCATTGGCCACCGTAATCTGAGATACTGCCTGAGGGTAAACATTTCATGATTATTTGTTACTGTTCTATTATATCGTTTCGCATACTTGTCACTGGTAGAGATGGTCAGCTTGTCAAGGTCAGCGGTCAATGGCTTGTAGAAGGCTGATGTCTCTGGGTTTGCCACCAGCAGCTGCTGAATCTGTCCTGGGAGTTTGTCCTGGAAGTCAGGATGTACATATAGCACCAGATCAGGGACAGCTCATAAAGTTACCGTAGTCGTTACATAACTGTCTATATCTTTGACATTTGTTTCTTCAAAATAAAGGCAAGCTTCATTTTGCTCACTGTGCATTTTCTACTTCTAATCCGATGCAGTTTAAATGTTATTTTGAATAGACAAGAGCCTGAATGCAAGTTGCTTAACAAGGAATTACATGTTTCATGACGTGAAACAAAAGTAGACAGAACTGTCTGTCGTGTCTCTTTGTTATCAAGATCTTCCAAAAGCAGTAAAACGTAGCACGTGCCTCTGGATATTGGTGTAGGTACTACCGTGGTACCACATTATTCAACCTCTTTTAAACTATGATACAAAGATATGTTTTGCCTGTGACGCGTAATCTTGTATGTGTTCTTACCACTGATACCCGATGATACGTATGTCCGTTCTTGGTCGCTTCCTTGAACCGTGTGATGTACTGGTCAAACTGGAACATATTGTGTACATACGAGCGTTTACTTTATCAGAACGTATATTGGATGTTATGGTTAATTATATCTGAAAAAACTAAGAATTACAATGCAATAAACCTAACGTCCTCTTATGGTAATGATAATCTTTATTAATAATACAATAAACCTAACGTCTCCTTATGGTAATGATAATCTTTATTAATATTACAATAAACCTAACGTCTCCTTATGGTAATGATAATCTTTATTAATATTACAATAAACCTAACGTCTCCTTATGGTAATGATAATCTTTATTAATAATACAATAAACCTAACGTCTCCTTATGGTAATGATAATCTTTATTAATAATACAATAAACCTAACGTCTCCTTATGGTAATGATAATCTTTATTAATTCTACAATATTGCTTACAAATTTTGTAGAAATATCTTCGAATGGCACTAAGAAAAAGTGATACACAAAGAGGAGGAAATTTATGGAGGTTTCAGAGTATATTCTTACTTACGTTCGCCTCATAGAAAGAATGATGGAACCAGGACAGATCTCTGCTAAACAGGTTTTCTGTTTTGAACGTTTTGAAAGCTTATGAAAGCGTTGACTATAATAGCCGTTATGAAACAACTTGTGAGTGAGATTCATATGGGTTTCTTTAAACTTTTGGTGGACAGCACATGTTCCATTGTACCTCAAAAGTTCCAAAAAGTAAACAAAGGCTGGAGATCCTGGATCATGGCTGGACAAATGAAACTTGATCATTGCAAAGACGAAGTCCACAGCTCTTTTAAGTTGCTTTTAACGAACCCGTGAAGATCCGGGTTAGAGTAACCCATGTTTGTCGTAAGAGGCGACTAAATGAATGATCAGGTTCGCTGACTTGGTTGACACATGTCATTGTATCCACATTGCGTAGATCGATGCTCATGATGCTGATCACTGGATTGTCTGATCCATACTGGATTATTTACAGACCGCGGGCCATACAGTTGAAATATTGCTGAGTGCGGCGTGAAACAACCAACCAACCAATGCTTCTATAACGACAGGGCGGTGGGGTAGCCTAGTGGGTAAAGCGTTCGCTCGTCACGCCGAAGGCCCGGGTTCGATTCCCCACATGGGTAAAATGTTTGAAGCCCATTTCTGGTGTCCCCCGCCGTGATATTGCTGGAATATTGCTAAAAGCGGCGTAAAATCAAACTCACTCACTCACTCACTCACTCTATAACGACATATAACAACAATCAGATCAACACGCCGTAAACTCCAGCTTACCTTAGTCGGCCACAGCTGCAACCGGGAGAGGAATTTTTCGTAATCCTCTTTCGTTTCATATTTAAGTATCCGTACGCTGTATGCAGGATCGATCTGGTCGCCTTCCAGGAAGTTGAGGGGATTCAGGGGGCCGTAGCTGAAATAAGGAACTATATCTGTAACTCTCACCCTCCATGCTCACTTGTCCCACACAATGTTCACTGATACGTAATACAATTTATAGGCACTTATTTTAAGTGACAACTGAATCTCACTGATCGCAGTAAGTTAAACGGCATCCAACAAAAACAATTCAAATTGTGTACTTCCTTATAATATACTAGTTGGAATTAACATCACATAACAGATCTGTTATAGTCAACAGATCACCAAATGAAGTTCTTATATCAAAATGATGAATACTGTTTTATCTTCACCCGAATTAAACATTCAGAAACTATACCAAAGGGATATCGACAGGGTTCGATCATTAGGAATAAAACTGTGTAAGTACTGAATGAAGAAAAACATAATTTGTAATTTAGCTGTTGATATATCATAAAACAAATGTCGTGATCATAAATATATTGTATTACATAGCAACCATAAATTGATACTTGACAAACAATGTCATTGTCAGGAGCAGCGTAACAACGCAAGTAAATTACAATTATTATCACGTAAATGATAACGTTTTGTATCACAAAGTTACGTATAATTAAAGTGCAGTCTTATAAAACAACAGCAGCAAATCAGTCGCAGTGTAGAATAAAATATGGTGACATTTACAATACTGATACTCGTCGTATTTTGAAATCTCAATTCGGCATCACATGAACTTACAAGCGCCACTGGTGGTTGGACGAAACCGTGAACAGGGTGTCGTTAAACACTTCGTAACTGTATTTCTCCGACGTTGTCAAGTCGTTTGTGCTGATGGTGGAGAGTCGGCTGATGAAGTCATCAACCTTTGCCTGGATGAAAGTAGCACGAACGTACAGCTCGTATATCTCATACCTTTAGTGACACATTTGAGTAAGTGAGTGATATTGCTTTACCGCCGCTTTGAACAGTATTCTATCTACTAGTATACCAAGCGTGTCTGCTCAATGTGGGATGAAAGCCCGAAGTAATGCAGGTCTTAGACATCTGCCACTATTATGGTTTGGTTTGTTTGTTGTTTTACGCCGCACTCAGCAATATTCCAGCTACGATCAGTAAATAATCGTGTCTGGACCAGACAGTTCAGTGATCAACAGCATGAGCATCGATCTACACAAATGGGATACGATGACATGTCAACCAAGTCAGCGAGCCTGACCCCCGATCGCGTTAGTCACTTCTTACGACAAACCGCCTCCGTGGTGTAGTGGTAAGAGCGTCCCCCCGGAGAGCGGAAGGTCGCGGGTTCAATCCCCGACCGCGTCATACCAAAAGACGTTAAAATAGGGTACTTGTTGGTCCCTGCCTGGCGCTCGGCATTAATGGATACAAGGACTGGTCGGCTCGGAGTCAGTATACTGTGTCTGAGTGGGGTATTCATGCTTCACTGCGGCATGGTATCTCAGTGGGCTTGCACTATAAAACCAGCTTCAGTCTGTGCTAGTACAAGCAGCCGCACATACACTTACACACGCATGCACGTCGTGATATGAGTGAAATATTCTCAAGAACGACGTAAAACCCAATTTCACCTCACCTCACCTCTTACGACAAGCATTGGTTACTGAAGATCAATTCTAACCCGGATATTCACAAGTCTGCCACTATATGAAACTTGTTTCATTTGTAATTACAAGGTCTATTTTCGATTAAATGTGTTCGTAAAAATTAGATTGGTCTTGTGACCGCCATCAGACGTTCAGAATGGTTACGCGACAAGAATTGACGTCACCTTAAGCATTATGACGTCATGGCAGAATACAAGCCGACAAATCATCATGTACGTTTCTTTTCACAAACGGCTAGATGCTTTTAGTAGTGATTAAACTTATACATCCATTCACTGGCGTCCTGTATGTAATCACCCAAACAGTATACACCATCCCGTACACCTAAAGTGAATACAACATGTATGTATGCATTGTTGTGTGTGACAGTGACAAGGCTAGTGCGACAGAATGCGACAACTGAAGCACTGTAGTGCATTAATGTTGACAACTGTAGTGTAAATATGGTAGCTTAATACTTATGGAATCCTGGAAGGGACATTTGACCTTGAAAATTGTCGCTATGTCGCGTGTCGCCCTTTGGAGGAAAAGAAAAATATTATTCAAAACGCGACACCCGACGTCGCGACAATGCGACAAATGAGCGAAATGTCGCGTTGTCGCGATGTCGCGTGTCGCGTTTTGGTTTATTTTGCCTCATTTTATTTGTTTTTGAGAGGGCGACAATGCGACAACGCGACAATGTCCCTTCTCGGATTCCATAAATACTAGTATAGTTTTGCGATGTATCTGTCAAAGATGCTGGTGAGGTGAGGTGAAATTGGGTTTAACGTCGTACTGGAGAATATTCGCTCATATGACGACGTGTGTATGTGTATGTGCGGCTCCTTGTACTAGCCCAGACTTAAGCTGGTTTTATAGTGCTAGCTCACTACCATGCCGCAGTGAAGCATGACTACCCCACTCAGACACATTATACTGACTCCGAGCCGACCAGTCCTTGTTGTACCCATTAAAGCCGAGCGCCAGGCAGGGACCAACAGGTACCATATTTTAACGTCTTTTGGTATGACGCGGTCGGGAATCGAACCCTCGACCTTCCGCTCTCTGGGCGGACGCTTCAAAGGTATAGAACTGTCTTCACGAACAACGAGGGGCGGTGTGATAGCCCCAGTGGTTATAGCGTTCGCTCGTCACGCCGAATACTCGGGTTCGATTCCCCACATGGGCACAATGTGTGAACCCATTTCTGGTGTCCCCCGCCGTGATATTGCTGGAATATTGCTAAAAGCGGCGTAAAATCATACTCATTTATTCACTTACAACGAACATTCGTTGGTAATCTTTTAATTGCAGTCGAAATATATCGTCATTGACGTGCTAAATATGTGCAACCGAAAAACGCCGTCAGACATCACACAGCAAATCGTGCTGTATTTCTGTAAATGAATATGGTTTTGTAACCGGAATCATGGTATCTTTGATCATGTAAACTATTATTAACTATTAACTAAACCTCTCTCTTGGGGGTAATTCAGACAGTTTCCTTGTCAGACACCGTGCTGACAGTCTGTTAAAAATATAAAAATGTTTTCGCGTAAATACTTCATTACTCTGTCTTGGACATTGCTACAACTGACCTTCCAACTGTCGCAGTACAAGATCTTTCCTTTCATTGTATCATGATGTCCCAAAGCAGTGCTCTCTGTAGTGCGATATGATGTACCCAACATGTTTTACATGTTTTCCAATTTACAACTCAACATAGCAGAGATCATCTGGTAGCATCGGACCCGTGAAGGTTCGGGTTAGAATTAGCCTTCAGTAACCCCTGCTTGTCGTAGGGATCGGGTGGTCAGGCTCGCTGACTTGGTTGACACATGTCATCGGTTCCCAATTGCGCAGATCGATGTTCATGCTGTTGATCACTGGATTGTCTGGTCCAGACTCGATTATTTACAGACCGCCGCCATATAGCTGAAATATTGCTGAGTGCGGCGTAAAACTACACACTCTGGTAGCATCGACCTCTTCATTTCTAAGCATGCCATACTTTGGCACCATCTAGCCACGCTCACCTCCTTTAGCTCAGGATTGGCCATGCCTTGAGATCATCCAGCCATACTCACCTTTCTCGTCTCCAAAGACACCATACTGAAATCTTCCACTGTGTTGTCGTACGTGTGGACGCCAGTCTCCGTGGTAAACTCCGGGGCGTCCATCTCACGCCATCGGTAAAACTCGGCCTCCAGTGACCGCAGGTCAACGCCAGCTGATCCACCTGAAAATACCAATACTTTTGACGAATTGAGTTAATTATGCCGCGATTTCTAAGAATGTCCTAAGAAAGCGTGAAAAGAAAGTATGTCCATTAAACAGTCCTGGAAGATTATCAACAAAAGTACCACGTGGTACACCTTTGGTAGTACAAGGTCAAAGTTCGAGATCTGACCTATTATCAGACAAGTTTAAAAGTTCGCGATCGTTTCTAAAGCTCGTATCATTATCGGTTTAGAAATTACAAGGTATCAATCCAAAATGCATCAACGTGGTGACATAAGGCTACACCTCACATTTGCTGGCCTCCAAGCAGGAAAAGTACATGAAAATGAATGCGACAACAAATGTATTTGTTATTGACCTGAGTCGGTTTTGTTTGTTGTGCAAATGTACATTACAATTATGATATAATTTAAAGGATAGTTTTCCAAAATCGAAATAGACGGATTAGATTCTGAAACATAAATGCTGCGAATCCAGAAAGACAAAGCATGTCTAAAATATCTATGACTGCTTTATATGTAACCCGTGAAGATCCTGGTTAGAATTGATCTTCAGCAACCCATGCTTGTCTTAAGGGGCGACTGGTTTCATCGGGTGGTCAGGCTTGCTGACTTGGTTGACACATGTTATCGTATCCCGGTTGCACAGAACAATGCTCATGATGTTAATCACTGGATTGTTTTGCCCAGACTTGATTATTAGCAGACCACTGGACTATTGCCGAGAGCGGCGTTAAATAATGAAATCACTATTACGTTGTTATCAGTTTATACTTACCACTGTTTTAAGCTTCATCAGTGCAAACAGTAAAAGTACATGAACTGTCGTTATATGTGAAATGTACACGAGCTGTCAGAATGACATATGAAATGAACACTTACCAGCTGACGGAGCCATCTGTGTGGCCATCACGACAACAGCAACAAGCACCGCGCTGGAAATGAAGCAAGCAAATAGACATTTGGCAGAAACTTTGAATGTGGACGTCGACATGGCTGCAGTGATCTGCCGAATGCAGTGGCTACACTCTCCTACTCCCTCTAACTGCAATCAAGGATATTAAGTCGCCTTATTATTTATTCATGGTCTGAAATATAATAACGACGTACAGTGTATACCATGCATTACCTAAGGTGTAAGGGGCCTCTGTCACCCCCGGGACGTCAACTTTTAGCGGTGTTCCATGCTTGTCAATTTCAATGTAAATTGATATCACCAACGTCTCTACCTGTGAGGGGCGGTGGGGTAGCCCAGTAATTAAAGCGTTTGGTCGTCACGCCGAAGACCCGGGTTCGATTATGCACATGGGTTCAATGTGTGAAGCCCATTTCTGATGTCCCCTGCAGTGATAATGCTGGAATGTTGCTAAAAGCTGCGTGAAACTAAACTCACTCACTCACTCACACTCACACTCTATACCCGTAGTCTTATACATATTTAGGAGGGGATTTAACGCATATCTGTATATCTCTTACATGAAACATGCACACCTAAATGCTATCAGCCCGGATCGGGTGGTCAGACTCGCTGACTTGGTTGACAAATGTTATCGTATCCCAACTGCTAGATCGATGCTCATGATGTCAATCACTGGATTGTCTGGTCCAGACTCATTCATTTACAAACTGTCGCCATATAGCTGGAATAATATAGCTGAGTACCGCGTTAAACAACAAACAAACAAACCCACCAATCCGCTTGTACCCCTGTGTTGGATCGATGCCATGTTGCAAAATATTATCTCAGGTGCAGAGAATCTACACCTAACAGTTTGTGTGAATATGCACGGGCACCGCGATGTCACCGCGTGACAACCCCGATCTGGTTGCACATGTGAACGTACCAGTCACCCTGAGAGGGGAATCTCAACAAAATCTGCAATATTTCAGCTGAACGCCGAACGTTTTCAGCGTCTTGCATTCGTACGTAGGGCGGTGTGATGCTTGAGCTCGTCTTATTACCCAGCGTTTACATATTTCTATCACCCCTATGAAAGTAATAGACTATGCCAGCCGTGTCTATTCACAGATATGGCGAAGGATTCTAGCGCTTATAAGAACAAGTGAGAATGTGAGGTGTTCTTCTCAGCAAATCCAAAGCAAATCGGATGCGTGATTTGCCTGCCCAAAAGCGCCGACCATATATGTCTATAAAAACAGATTGCAAACATCTGTCACATACCGAACCAAAACAAATACATGAGCTGTTCGCCCCTTTGCGGAAGTAGACTAGGTCGGCGCTTTATCCATTTCTCACGTGCACACACATTGATACAATGTGTGAAGCTCATTCCTGGTGTCCCCTGCCATGATATTGCCGACATATTGCTGCTAAAAGCGGCGTAAGACTAAACTCACTCAGAAAGAGGATATTGCTATAGGTAGAGCTAATCACACTTTCATGGCTGGATAGAATAGGATAAAGCATTACATCGTGACTCGTACATAATAACGCTGACTCTATCTGTAATTGAAAATGAATATAAATACGCTTTATGAATATAGATAGGTTATTTATTAAAAGTAGATGGGTATATACAGGATACACGCTAACAACATTAATCCCAAACCAAAGGACAATAAGACACGACAATTGTATTTGGTGCGTAACTAATAGTAGCTGTAGAAATTGAGTGAATGAGTGAGTGAGTAACTGAGAATGTTTTTACGCCGCTTTTAGCAATATTCCAGCAATATCACGGCAGGGGGAAACAGAAATGGGCTTCACACATTGTACCCATGTGGGGAATCGAACCCGGGTCTTCAGCGTGACGAGCGGACGCTTTAACCACTAGGCTACCCCACCGCTCCCTATAGAATATGAACGCTATTGATAATCTTATGACTCTTAAGGAATCTGATTATCACGACGTTAGATTTGATTTCGAAGTTCGCCATTACTTTGTCGTTGTTTTTATCAAAACAGATAATTCGTTGTGTAACTGAGGAACAATTTCTGTAACCGTCGAACATTAGATATACAGAATTACTGCCTGTGTCTTTACAAGTCAAAACATTGATTATACAACAGTCTCGTTTCCTGTTGACTGGGTTCCGTCCTATTGTGCAACTTAGTACAATAACCAGTCCAGAATTTTGAGACCAATTCATTTAACTAGATACATAAATATTAATCAGTATTATTTGATACATCTAAGAACTTGTATTTTGCAACACTATGTTCCTAATAATCCTTGCAAACACGTCGTGCAGCGTGCTCTGTCGTACAGCGAGCTCTGACAAACGGAAACCTTGAAATCGTGGAAATCTCAAAGCGAGGCTCTGCCGCTAGAAACGTTTGGCGGTCTGGTACGGAATTGATATTATATCAATCACATTGTGCGTTATAGAACTACACTGAATAAGCGCAAAACACACATAACAGGTGTAACCAGTGAACCAGATGCATTGTGAATCATTTTACGACCTCATCAAACATGGGCAGTTAGGCCATGCTTCCTACACCTCGCGATAAAATATAGAAACACGATGTTATTAAAGTTTAAAATTAAAATTCATTTGTAAATACCATTTTCTAATGAAACAAGGAATTAGAAATTCAGTGTAACCATAGTTGTTTGTGATGTCTATTTTCACTTTCACACGAGATAATTCGGATCGGCTGAAAAGTAGGTCATTGTCTGTATAGGTTAATGAGACTCATGTTTCGGTTTGCGGTTCATTATACTGTCTGATTAACGCAAACTTTGTATATTCGGATACTGATAGTGAATAATCCTATTCAAATAGTTGGAAAAAACTGTTCATCAATGCATGAGGATAAACACATTTTATGACAACATATAGTTAACATCTGTTCATTATACATACAAGTTCAGAAAAAAACACATTTAACAAACAAGTTATTGTGTATGATAGTTGATATACATAATCAATAATGAATACTCATATATCTAAACATGGGATCATTATGCATACACAGTGCAAATGTGTCTCCGTCGGTATATATTAAATTGTTTACGTTAACGACCGATAAAACTATAATCTATCTAGATCAATCCCTACAGGTATAAGACAACTGTATCAAATAGCGAGGCGTAAATGTTCCTCACATTAATAAGGAGAGGACTGACTGACTAACTGAGTATGGTTTTACGCCGCTTTTATCAATATTCCAGCAATATCACGACGGGGAACACCAGAAATGGGTTTCACATATTGTACCCATTTGGGATTCGAAACCGGACCTTCGGCGTGACGAGCGAACGCTTTAACCATTAGGCTACCCCACCGCCCAATAAAAAGAGGAACGATTACATACAAGCAGTTTACTGTCAATGGTGTTGTGTACTGACCAATGAAAATGTTTGACCTTCATAGTAATCGCCTTCCTGTGTGTTGTGTTGGTGTAAATCTTTACCGACTGTCGTATTATCACATAGTTATAACTTATACAATAGAATTTCACCGAGCGCGATGGGTTTGATGGGTGTGTCCATATCTCGTCACTATAGCCTGCCAAGTAGCTGTGAGTGTTTAATCTCACATACATGTGTATACACCTTTACTGTTAGATTTGCTTGTAGGTATAAGGTATGTAATGAAAACGTTATGAACATTTCAGTTCCATTTAGGTTTAGCTAATAATTATATCAGTGAAACTCCAGTACTTATATCCATTAATTGAAACATATTGAATGTATTTTACTCTGCTATATTGTACGTCAGTGTGGAAAACCTGAAGCAATGTCACGTTACCAATCGAGAAAGCATCACGAGTAAAACTATCCCGAAACATTGTATATGTTTTAAAATTATATCAGAATGCGTGACGTGGAACAGGTTTCTTTGTCAGCTGCAGATTGATGGGATTTTGTTTCTTTGCGTGAATATTGATAAATACATTCCCTGAACAAGGTAACCGCCTGATATTATTGACTTAACATTTGTCGGTTTGAATTTCGATATTTGGATTTTGCTTTCATTCATATGTTATTCTCTTTTCGTTGTGGGCCTGTAAAATATTCACTTAGGCAATGTTTTAGATTTCTAGATATTACAGTTATTTTCGACTCATATTTGTTATGAAGTTCCAAAGTGCATAATCAATATTATATATGCTTGTATTATGCTGGTAAATATGTTGCTTGTTTCTTTGCCCAGTCCTTACCAACGTCTTCAGATTCCTTAGCTTTTGTAGCTAGTTTGTTGTATTCTTGTGTTACCTTTCCAATATAATCGCTAGGAATAGCAATTATATCCATTTCTGAATTATTATTTGTGTTCCTTTGACACAACCATTTAGACTACTGTTCACATAAGTATATAACAATGGTCGAATCAGCGAAACTAACGAGGACTGTGAAAAAGCTGCTGAAGAATGTATACACCCAGACGAAATTGTCAAATGACGAGAATTACCACAAGGCTTATATATTATCTTTGACGTGAAATCATTCAAAACAATTCTATATTGCTTCTTTGGAGTTGTGAAGGAAAGTATAGTCTTGCTCCTAGTTCAATGAATGAATAACCTAGAAGAAATATCAAATATGATGTGTCCACAATAATGGTATGCGTATTAGGAAAACTAGCAGAGAATACCTTCATTACAAGTTGATACCGAGTATTTCTTAGCGTCTCCCTACACCATGATATATAAATGTATGTGGAAGACATAACATTTCCCTTTAGTTAAATACGAGATTGTATCTTCATCTACACCCTGGCAGGCATATCCTGTACATCCATCATCTATACTAATCCTGTTGCTATGTCTACACAAGGTAGGATACATGCACTGTCTATCATTTCACTCTGACCATCTGTAGCGCATGCTGCCAAACACCTGTAGGGAATATGATCATACACATATCGACCATATCATTGAAATAGGTAGGTCGGCTATACTTACTAATGCAGGTTGTGTTAACCCAATCCTTCCCGAAAAGGTGCATGTGTGTTGTTTTTGCCGCAATTCAGGTATATCTTTGTCACCAGTTAATGGTAGTCTTGGCAACGATTCAAACATTTGAGGTGTTGGGAGACATATTCTGTCCCCAAATCACGAGGTGGTAAACATTTCCCCCCGACCTTTACAACTGGTATTCAACGGTCAGAACAGGGACCCCTTTCTCAAAGCTATCGTAGCGCTACGACTGCCGTACGTTGTATACTGTAACATAGACTTACGACAGTCGTAGCTACGATAGCTTTGTGAAACGGGGCCTGGTCCCCATTGACATATCCCTGTGACAAAATGGGTTGGGTAGTCATGATGACTGGGCTGAAACGGTGTCATGGTACAATGAAAGCCTGGGGTGAGTTTATAGGCAGCAACAACAATAAACAAACTAACTAACTAGTCAGCCATACATTTAAGACTGTCGTATTAATTCACGGACATTTTCGGAAGTCTGGTATTCGTGGAGAATTTGAATAAACATGGTGACGACATACCTCATTCCGTATCCATATGGTACGATATACCTCATTGACAGGTTGTTGTCTGGATCCCTGCGAACACACCGTATGTTAATTTGTGCGACGATATCCTGGTTTATCTATATTCGCGGTTGGCTGGAAATAACAGCTGTGTTTCCCGACAGGAGACGATTAGGATTCATTCATTCATTCATTCATGCATCCATTCAATCATTCATTCACTTATATAATTACTGGAAGATAAATTATATAATGTTTATCTTTTATAGATTTGGATGTCTATCTACTTCAATGCCGGTCCGTTTGAACATATGCCACTCAGTCAGGCATCGATTCAACAATACAGCCCAGCTGTTCAGCAACATTGCACGATTACTCTGTCTAGGGACCGGTTACAGTGTGGTCTTCCTGTTACGGACGTGACATCTAAATATCACCCAGCTGTCCAGGGGGATGTTGCATCTGGGTCGTTAGAGGTCACCGACCTTGGAGCCATGACCTTCAGATATCCAGGCACCTACCTTGGTTTGAAACAGACCATGGGCTGAAGAGCATGGTTTTAAAATATAGATCCTTATGCACAGGTAATAGCTATAAGCTGCACGTCAAATTTGTCACGTTAAGTTATTGAATAGTTATAAGTGAAATTTATCAAACATTGGCATATATTTATGCATATGCTTTAAAGTTCCGAAACAGAAACATTATGATAGTGTTCCTCCAACTGTACGATTGCGCAAACATGTGAAATATTTGATTTTTTATTTCAAGAGGTACAACTAATTGCACAGGTAACACATGAATAACAGTCATATCAAAAAGTCCTTTAATATTTTGCTTCGCAAAGAACTATGTCCATTAGGAGGTATGTAATGCTGATTGAGTAATGTAATTGAAAAGTGCATCCATGGTAATGTAATATGTTACACAATCGATACGGAGTAATTAGCAATACATGGCGAAATTCTGTATGACCTCTCAGCACGGTTGGGGTGGGGTGGGGTGGTGGGTGGGGATGGGGGTTTACGGATGGAGTACAGTGGCCATAACTCCACAATGTTTTAAAAAGGGGCTTCCAAACGTGCAAGGTATCATTGGATTTGATTTTTTGACTTGGTATTTAACGCCGCACTCAACAATATTCCATCTATATGGCGGCGTGGTATCATTGGAACCCTAGTGGTATCATTGGAACCCTAGTGAGATGGAAAGAAAAGAGCGTATCATTGGAACCCTAGTGAGATGGAAGAAAGAGGTATCATTGGAACCCTAATGAAGGGGTATCATTGGAACCCTAGTGAGATGGAAGAAAGAGGTATCATTGTATCATTGGAACCCTAGAGAGATGGAAGAAAGAGGTATCATTGGAACCCTAGTGAGATGGAAGAAAGAGGTATCATTGGAACCCTAGTGAGATGGAAGAAAGAGGTATCATTGGAACCCTAGTGAGATGGAAGAAAGAGGTATCATTGGAACCCTAGTGAGATATCATTGGAACCCTAGAAAAGAGAAGAGGTGGAGATATCATTGGGAGCCCTAGAGATGGAGAGGTATCATTATCATTGGAACCCTAGTGAGATGGAAGAAAGAGGTATCATTGGAACCCTAGTGAGATGGAAGAAAGAGGTATCATTGGAACCCTAGTGAGATGGAAGAAGAAAGAGGTATCATTGGAACCCTAGTGAGATGGAAGAAAGAGGTATCATTGGAACCCTAGTGAGATGGAAGAAAGAGGTATCATTGGAACCCTAGTGAGATCATTGGAACCCTAGAAGGAAGAGGTATCATTGGAACCCTAGTGAGATGGAAAGAAAGAGGTATCATTGGAACCCTAGTGAGATGGAAAGAAAAGAGGTATCATTGAACCCTAGTGAGATCGGGAAGAAAGGAGGTATCATTGGAAACCCTAGTGAGATGGAAGAAAGAGGTATCATTGGAACCCTAGTGAGATGGAAGAAAAAGGGTATCATTGGAACCCTAGTGAGATGGAAGAAAGAGGGTATCATTGGAACCCTAGTGAGATGGAAGAAAGAGGTATCATTGGAACCCTAGAGATGAGATGGAAGAAAGAGGTATCATTGGAACCCTAATGAGAGATAGAAGAAAAGAGGTATCATTGGAACCCTAGAGAGATGGAAGAAAGAGGTATCATTGGAACCCTAGTGAGATGGAGATATCATTGGAAGAAAGAGGTATCATTGGAACCCTAGTGAGTTGGAAGAAAGAGGTGGAAGAAAGAGGTATCATTGGAACCCTAGTGAGATGGAAGAAAGGGTATCATTGGAACCCTAGTGAGATGGAAGAAAGAGGTATCATTGGAACCCTAGTGAGATGGAAGAAAGAGGTATCATTGGAACCCTAGTGAGATGGAAGAAAGAGGTATCATTGGAACCTAGAGATGGAAGAAAGAGGTATCATTGGAACCCTAGTGAGATGGAAGAAAGAGGTATCATTGGAACCCTAGTGAGATGGAAGAAAGAGGTATCATTGGAACCCTAGTGAGATGGAAGAAAGAGGTATCATTGGAACCCTAGTGAGATGGAAGAAAGAGGTATCATTGGAACCCTAGTGAGATGGAAGAAAGAGGTATCATTGGAACCCTAGTGAGATCGAAGAAAGAGGTATCATTGGAACCCTAGTGAGATGGAAGAAAGAGGTATCATTGGAACCCTAGAGAGATGGAAGAAAGAGGTATCATTGGAACCCTAGTGAGATGGAAGAAAGAGGTATCATTGGAACCCTAGTGAGATGGAAGAAAGAGGTATCATTGGAACCCTAGTGAGATGGAAGAAAGAAAAATCAGGACATTGCTTGGTTTAGGGTGTTTGCATTACAGGCTGCGCTCTGTCGAAGAGAAATAATATAGTTCAGGGAATGTAAGGCAGACCATTGTTAATGCTTTGGACTGCGGAATTTGACCTCGTCATGACCACGCATCGGTCTTATCTGCAGAGTTGCAATGCTTGAATATTTAAAAGGCTGATGAAAACAGAACCGGTAATATTTATTGATACTATGGCAGTCATTAAAGTGATTGAAGCCATACATATGAATTCAAATTATATAAGCAAGGATATTATATGGTGCTTATCCAGGGTAGTAAGATTGTTGATAGGAAGCCAAAGAATGCCAGTTCATAGCATCCCACATTTTCTTCTTGGTCCAAAGTAGCCCAGCCATAAAGTGTCGTCATCGTCGTACGAAGGAAACGGTATCATTACCTTGATTCTCTTTTATGCATGGTGAATTTAATGCATAAACGTTTATCAGCATGATAGACATTTCTCAAAAAAACTGGTCAGTTTGTAAATGGAAATAGAATAAAATCTTAAAACAGCTGTCTAATCCTCTGAGGATTTGGTTGTATTCATTAGCTAATGTTGAATGAAATACTTCCTTGGCAAACTCCTTTCCTTTTTACACTTGTTCTGCGCCCGAATCCCCATGAAGGAGAGACAGATAGTCACTTGGTTACAGAAATAGCATTTGGTTACAGAGCATTTGTCCTATATCTGAAACCCTGCACAGAAATAGACACATGTAACTGAGCACCTGCATTACACGTGAAACCTAAGATGGAAAATTAAAATGAATAACAAGAATTCCCATTGTAATAAAAGTGCTTTTTAAACATGTTTTTCCTTGTATTTCAGTTTTGGAATATACTACACAGACCTAAAGTAGTTATAGTGTTAGTATCAGTTTTCGGAAGGATGTGTATCATTGCGAATGTAAATGTAATACTCGAAAAAGTACCGTCCTTCAAGAGCCACAGTATATTACTGAAATATCGGAGCGGTGAGCTAGTAACCTAGCGCTTAAAGCGTTCGCTTGTCACGCCTAAGACTCGGGTTCAATTCTGCACATGGTTACAATTTGTGAAGCCCATTTCCGGTATCCCATGCAGTGATATTGCTGGACTATTGCTAAACACTGTGTAAAACCATACTCACTCAATTAAAATCTGTGGGAATGCCGCAGAGAAAGCGAATGACAATTGCACACGTGATAGCCCTTTAATTTCATTCATTCCTCATCAATTCAAAGACGTTCAGTTAAACAGGGTAAGGGATATATATGTATAGCTCAGCCAATGTTCGGAAGGATAGGCAGCTGTCCAGTGAAAGTGTAAACACTTTTTCTGGTAGAGGTGTGAATCGGTGCCATTGTTGACACAGGCAAATCAGACTTTGCGTGAACACCAGACGTAAACGTTTTGCCGCCAGGTGGAGCGGAAGATGACGCATGCCCAGACACAGCCGTTGACGTCTGGTTAGTTCCTGATCCAAGAACATCCGCGATCCAGTCGTTAATCATGATTTCCAACAGCGTCAGTGGTACAGCCCCGTCTCTCAAGACAACGTCGTGGAACTCCCGGATGTCGAACTTAGAACCTGAGAAGTGAAATAATCACAGTTTGTAATGTAAGACCTCGCGGTTACATTCATCACCCAGCGAAGACAGTGTTATTTATGTGCCATCCTCTTTCACTGCAGTCTTTCGGGAGATTAACTGACACTGTAGTGATCGTAAAAATAACAGCGCCCACATCCTTATCTATTGTACAATTCCAACTATATCATAAGCAAGTGTTTATATATACGAATAATGTATGATATAGAATGCATTACATGTTTAATTATTTACAGCACAGATGCAGATGCATCGTCTGTTAGGCGATGTTAGGCCACATTATGTAAATTAGTCGGTTATTGGGTCATACCTCACGTATTGGGTCGTGTGTCACTTATTAGACCATATGTCACGTATTGGGCCACATGCCATTTGTTGGGCTGTATGTCACTCATTGGGATATACGTCACTCGTTGGGTCATATGTCACATAGTAGGCCATATATTACTCGTTGGGTCATATGTCTCTCGTTGGGCCATATGTCACTCCTTGGGTCATATGTCACTCATTGGGCCATACATTCGTGGGGTCATATGTCTCTCGTTGGGCTATATGTCACTCCTTGGGCCATATGTCACTCATTGGGCTATATGTCACTCGTTTGGCCAAATGTCACTCGTCGGGTCATATGTCACTCATTGGGTCATATGTCTCTCGTTGGGCTATATGTCACTCCTTGGGCCATATGTCACTCATTGGGCTATATGTCACTCGTTGGGCCAAATGTCACTCGTTGGGACATATATCACCCGTTGGGCCAAATGTCACTCGTTGGGTCATATGTCAATGATAGGGCCAGATACATGTATTCAGTTTCCTTTCCCCAGAAGATAACAATATGCTGTTTCGCCTATGATTATTAGATACGTTATATCAACAGCAAATTGTATCAACTGCAAATGTTAACGTTTATTGCAAATAACATATCATACATACCTAGAGCAGACTCGGCTTTCTCTCTCAAAGCCCGAATCTTCAGCTCTCCTATTTTGTATGCGCAGGCCTGACCTGGCCACGTGATATAGCGGTCAATCTCGTTTTCCATATTCCCTCCACTCAGGGCGTTGTATTCCTGCATGAAGCTGAGAGCTCTCGAGCGTGACCATCTGTATTTCAACAAGAAGGTTAGATCGTTCAAATACTGAATGACCAGTGGTCAGGATCGCTGACCAGTGGTATTCTGTTCCGACTGTGTCGAACGACTCTCATTATTCTTGTAACTTATTTTGTTTTGGGTCCGTTTTGGACAGATATATGGCATGATATTACCGAGTGCCACGTGAAGCAGTCTCCACTTAGCCTAATATCACTTGCATCATGCTTATCTACAGGCAACAAACACAGTCCGGGTCTACATCCTGGCATCCGAGTTGATTACAGTAAACTACCCTTAAAAGGAACTGACGGATATAACGGACTGTGTCTTGGTCCCGGTCAATCGAAATGCTTATAACGAACTATGTTTATAACGAACTACGTTTATAACGAACTACGTTTATGACGAACTACAAATAAGGTCCCTTTGAGTTCGATCTATATATTTAACAGTACTTTACTACATATTCATTTAAAACGTATCATAAAATCATATATATACTATGGTATTTTCCTAGGTGGTAGGACAATAGGCCTATAAGGACATATAGCCCCCAGACAAAATTCTCAGGCTAAATGCCCCCATGAAAATAAAACCCCTCGATGGGTAGGAAAAAAGGTCTTCTGTGAAAAGATGTAATAGAATACCAACAAATCTTTTTGCAGCACATTAATTTATTCTCACATGAATATATTATTTAAAACATAATATAATATATGCTTTAACATTTAAAAGACCATCTTAATAAACACCATGCTCACTGACATGCCACAATGAGTGCCTGTCCAACAAAATCAAACGTAAGAGGAAGTGACCAATTAAGCCAGTTCTCTGAAACAACATTTAGCAGACTAAAAATAACATCTGGGTGCATATGGTTTTCACATATGCTACTTACCTGTAACAACTATCAGCGGTCGGAGGAATTGCGTAGAAAACATCATGTCAACACAAAATCAACTCAAGGGGTGTTTTATCCTATGGGTGGGATTTTGCAAGGGCTTTTTGTCATGGGGGCATTAAACCTAGGGGTTTTTTGTCCGAGGGATTTTTGTCTGCCCACCATTTTCCTAGTCATTGTTAGGAATGGTCACTCTAACAAACACTTGAGCGTCACACCAACAGATAAATTCATGACACCATGGGTCGTGGTATATCCACGTGCTACATGTTACTATTGTCACGTGATAGAAGTATATTCACCCCATGAAGTGGAGTCCGGTGTCCACAACTAGTCGGCAGGCTCTGAAGATTTCGTTACTGTACCGACCCATACTGAAACATACACACACAAAAACAATCCATAATATCATATATAGAAATCGAGAGAGCACAATTAGGTTACACTCTGTACTCAAGTACGGATCCGAACTGGGATCCTGGTCCTGAACTAACCAAATCCTTCCTCTTGGACGGAATATTCCATGAATTAAAAAAAAAGAAATAATTAAATTCAGTTATTTGTGCTGCTGTGTGCGCTCTGCAGACGTACAGATGTTTATATGAACAACTACATTATATGAACTCGTATTAAGTTACACGATGGTAGATTCTCACAGTTCGTAGTCGTCTTTATACAGTCCCAACTCTTCCCCCAGAGATTCGGCATAGAGGGCCCATCCCTTCATAAACGGAAACATATTAACATTAATTTAATCTTTTTTTTAAGATTTGAGATACCAAAATGCTTTTCATCGTGTTGGTCATTTAAGAAATGCAATGTAGACGATTATGTTTATTACCTTAAATGTTGTTGTTTACACAAAACAAATTAAGCCATTGATGAAAGTTCTTCTGTATTTATTTAAGTAAACCAGAGGACGTGACAAACAATAAGCTATTTAAGGTGGATACAGATGATCGTCACATGATGACACACAATAAGGTGGATACAGATGCTTGTCACATGATGACACAATAAGGTGGATACAGATGCTTCTCACGTGATGACGAAGAATAAGGTGGATACAGATGCTCGTCACATGATGACACACAATAAGGTGGATACAGATGCTTGTCACGTGATGACACACAATAAGGTGATACAGATGCTTGTTACATGATGACACACTAAGGTGAATACAGATGCTTTTCACATGATGACACAATAGGGTGGATACAGATGCTTCTCACGTGATGACACACAATAAGGTGAATACAGATGCTTGTCACATGACACACAATAAGGTGGATACATATGCTTGTCACATGATGACACACAATAAGGTGGATACAGATGCCTGTCACATGATGACACACAATAAGGTGGATACAGATGCCTGTCACATGATGACACACAATAAGGTGGATACAGATGCCTGTCACATGATGACACACAATAAGGTGGATACAGATGCCTGTCACATGATGACACACAATAAGGTGGATACAGATGCCTGTCACATGATGACACACAATAAGGTGGATACAGATGCTTGTCACATGATGACACACAATAAGGTGGATACAGATGCTTGTCACATGATGACCCACAATAAGGTGGATACAGATGCTTGTCACATGATGACACACAATAAGGTGGATACAGATGCTTGTCACGTGATGACACACAATAAGGTGGATACAGATGCTTGTCACATGATGACACACACAATAAGGTGGATACAGATGCTTGTCACATGATGACACACAATAAGGTGGATACAGATGCTTGTCACATGATGGACAGATGCCTGTCACGGATTAGATACTGATGACACACAAATGCTAAGGTGGATACAGATGCTTGTCACATGATAACCCACAATAAGGTGGATACAGATGCTTGTCACATGATGACACACAATAAGGTGGATACAGATGCTTGTCACATGATGACCCACAATAAGGGTGATACAGATGCTTGTCACATGATAACCCACAATAAGGTGGATACAGATGCTTCTCACGTGATGACACACAATGAGACAGAGGTGGATACAGATGCTTGTCACATGATGACACACAATGAGCATGTACAGTAAACTCCGGTTATACTAATTTGAGTACAATTCGACTAAAATAATCAAGTGATCGAGACCAAGATCGGTTCTATATGTCCTTCAGTTCGTTATAAGTGTGTTCGTTATAAACGTACTTTATGGTAAGCCGAAATGTTCACATAGCACCACAAAGTAGCAGATATGTGTATCCAGGCATACAGTCCAGTATTTTACCTCTACATACGATGAATACCCCGGGTAGGAGAAGGGTATGGAGTAGAAGGCGCCGGTCAAGTCCTCTTTCCGGAAGTGCGGAAGATTGGACGTCTGTTGGTATATGAACTGTACAGACAAAACAGAGAGTTTGGGCATTTTGAACATATTTACATATTTTGAAGCTAAACAACAAAACTGAATACTATATCAGCTTATAAGTACTTTGATATTTCACTAAGAAGCATGGTTGTCTATGACGAAATCGTAAGTCACTGTGTGTAGCTGCAATCCTAAACAGGACCAGGATCGACTATAATCATGTTTGCTATGTCTGTATGTAACCATGTTAAAGTGCTTAGCTATAGTGGCCGTGATAAGACAATTATCGCCTCCAATTACGGCCTGAAGAAAGTGATAAAGCGATTAGGAGACACGAGGAAGTGATACCACGACACGAGGAAGTGATACCACGACACGAGGAAGTAATACCACGACACGAGGAAGTAATACCACGACACGAGAAAGCGATACCACGACACGAGGAAGCGATACCACGACACGAGGAAGTAATACCACGACACGAGGAAGTGATACCACGACACGAGAAAGCGATACCACGACACGAGGAAGCGATACCACGACACGAGGAAGTGATACCACGACACGAGAAAGCGATACCACGACACGAGGAAGTGATACCACGACACGAGAAAGCGATACCACGACACGAGGAAGTGATACCACGACACGAGGAAGTGATACCACGACACGAGAAAGCGATACCACGACACGAGGTATCACGACACGAGGAAGTGATACCACGACACGAGGAAGCGATACCACGACCCGAGGAAGTGATACCACGACACGAGGAAGCGACACCACGACCCGAGGAAGTGATACCACGACACGAGGAAGCGATACCACGACCCGAGGAAGTGATACCACGAAACGAACAAACAATATACAAATATTGCTTCTGCTGTCGCTTGATCGTCTCATACTGTCGCTTTTCGATCTCGCGTTATCGGTTTATCACTATCTGGCCGCCGTAACTGATGCAGTGATGTCCCAGCACAGCTACCATACTGAACAGACCTGCAGGTGGTGTCCAGGGACCCCTTCGTGTAGAGCATCCCCCACCATGATGAAACTGTCCCTGATTGGAAGAGGAAATTGGGTACTTCAGGTGCTACACATCTGGACTTGTTTACACTGAGTATATTTCTAATATGAAAGGTCAAATATGAAAACTCTGTCTTGTGGGTATGTATAATTCATAGACAGGAATACAGAACCTGTAATAAAACACAGCAAAGTTTGACTTGCTGTTATGATGGTGTGATACTTTACATGGTTAAACCGTTTACATACATTTGTGTATTCCTACTGGATTAATACTGTACACAATACATATATTTTAGTGTCGTCACTTTTGGAATAGTTGCATCAAACGAAAAAATTACGAAACCTATTGAAGAGTAGAGATTTCATGTGACATCGGTCAATGTACTACATATTTGAAAAATAATGAAAAATCCTTTTTGGCTGCGGATCGAATGAAGACTTTTACGACAATAGTTTTTGAAAGATTTTTCTTTGACCCAGTACTATAATATCGTGCTCACGTTTCGTTGGGCCTGAAGAGATTGGCCTGGAACTCGGCCTGCCTGGACCCGTCAGAGGACCCGGGCATGTACTGGGCCGGCGCGCCGTCATTTCCCATCGCAGTTACTCTGATGTGGAAAACAAACCCAACATAAGTCACATATTGCCAGAGTAACACGTACTATGCAACATCTACAGGGACTGTTTGTACATGTCACGGTAGTTGTACTGACTTCTATAGGAGCCATTTTGATGTTATTTGTTCTAACCGTTACGCCATAAGTAAATGAATTGTCATGTTTGAAGTGGCATTGTGATCGCTCGTCACGCCGAAGAACCGGGTTCGATTCCCCACGTGGGTACAATGTGTGAAGCCCATTTCTGGTGTCCCCCGTCGTGATATTGCTGGAATATTGCTAAAAGCGGCGTAAAACCCAATTCACTCACTCACGCATCCAATCTGGGGTTCCCTTAAACTAATAGCCAATGAAGTCATCAAAAAGAATTAATTAAATGTATTCACTGCTATTCAGTTATTTTTGCGTTCTGCGTTCAAATATACACATAAATACATATATCATCGCATAGATACACACACGAACACTATTTCATGTACACCATCATAGCTACATAAACAATATCGCACACATGCACACATGAACACACATGAACACATACAATCACAAACATGCACACGTACATTCACACACACATCCACACATACAATCACACACATACAATCACACACATGAACAAATACACACATGATCACAAACACTCATACACATGAACACATACAATCACACACATGAACACATACACACATGAACACATACAATCACACAAATGAACACATACAATCACACACACATGCACACATACAATCACATGCACACACAGACAATCACACACATGAACACATACAATTACACACATGATCACATACACATGAACACATACAATCACATACACATGCACACATACAATCACACACATGCAGAAACACACACATGATCACAAACACTCACACAAATGAACACATACAATCACACACACATGCACACATACAATCACACACATGAACACATACACACATGATCACTAACACTCATACACATGCACACATACAATCACACACACATGAACACATTCAGTCACACACATACAATCACATTCACATATACACATCACACACATGCAATCATACACATACACACATACAATCACATCACACACATACACACACACATACACATCATCACACACACACATACACAAATACACATCACAAACATTCACACACATGAACGCATACAAGCACACACACATGAACACATACAATCACACACACATACAATCACACACATCACACATGACAAACATTCACATACATGAACGCATACAAGAACACACACATGCACACATAAAATTTCACACATGATCACATACACATGATCACACACACATGAACACATAAAATCTCTCACACATGCACACATACAATCACACACACATGATCACATACAATTACACACATGATCACATACACACATGATCACAACACTCACACACATGAACACATACAATCACACACACATGAACGCATACAATCACTACACAGACATAAAGTTGAAAGGTCCTCGCCGTAAAACGTCATATCATGCATGTTCAGCCATAATTCTTCAACTCCTTCCTTTTAACTTGACCCGTGAAGGTCAGGGTTAGAATGAACCTTCAGTAACCCATGCTAACCCGACTAACGGGATCGGGTAGTCAGGCTCGTTGGCTTGTTTAACACATGTCATCGGTTCCCAATTGTGCAGATCGATCACTAGGTTGTCTGGTCTAGACTCGATTATGAACAGACCGCCGCCATGTAGCTGGAATATTGCTGAGTGCGGCGTAAAGCTAAACTCACTCACTCACTCACTCCTTTATCTTGCTCTATACTTGAACATGTCAGCCACTGTAACAGAGCAATATGTCCTACTTGACTTTATACGGAGGAATGTTCTTGAAGACCTTGGGGAGAGCGGGGTACAGTCTGTTGTAGAGGATATCCTTGTACTTGGCAATGATCTCATCCTGAATAAGTGAATGAGGTGATGAGTTACGTATAGAGTGAATGAGTTCCTGTTTAGTCCATGGCATAGATTCCATTTACTGTCCAGGAGTAGACATTATTTCAATAACGCAGTCAGGTTATTTTACCGAGTATATACAGCAGACCATCAAAGTAGTATTTGTACTCTGTTTGGTGGAATGGCCAAGTTAGGCTGTTATCTGATGAGTACCGTTTGGGTTAAGCCCAGGAGCATCGATCTGCCCTGAAGGGACATTAACAGTCAGATGTTATTAGTATGAAGTGTTAACACTCTCGACGGGATTTACAGTGAAAATGTCCATTTAGTAGCCAAGTTTCTTAACCACTGCTCATGGTCTTTAAATAATGAATCTCAATTGACAACATGATACAGAGACGTACTAGGTGGATATTGGCTGTGGAATCGCGCTTTGAAACTTACTGCAGTTTTAAAGTGAAACCTCGGATCTTTCCTCAACATGGCGAAATATTCAGATATTGTTCCGTTGAAGTTCTGCTTCAGCATTATCTGAAGAACAACAAACAGAAATTTAAAATGATTATCTTTTGCGTGGTATACACAATCTTAATTATCATTCATCATCGATACATGCACTATATGTTGTATTTATATTGCAGTGTAATTTGCAAAATTCAGGAGATGAGAGAGTGAAATATTGGGGACATATTGTGTCGATCTGTACCTAATACTGCCCGTGTCAAGCAACAAGTGGTCGACAGCATGAGTAATAACCTTTGTGATTTAACCACGATGCCATGTAAAGAAAGCCGACACAAACTGAAACCACCAAATGATTAAGGCGAGAAATATGGAATATCCGCGGGAATCACCATTATATTGTTTGAAAAAAATCTTTCTCACGTCTTTCATTTTCTTACTAATCCTGGCGACTTCCGTTAAACCAAGTTGGTGCACTTGTCCTGGTGAAGTGTCAACTGTCAGATGCCATCTGAGACAGTTGGTGTAGTAGTTGCCTCCCTGGTTGAGTCCCCCCACACCAAAGGTTGGACGGGCGTGAGGGATGTACTCCTGCAACACAGAGCAGGCACACTTGTCCACATGTGTACATTGGATTACACTACACTACAGTACACCACACCACACCACACCACACAACACCACACCACACAACACCACACCACACCACACACACACACACCACTCCACCCACACGCACCACACCACCTCCACTCCTCCCACTCCACTCCACTCCACTCCACTCCACTCCACTCCACTCCACTCCGCTCCACTCCGCTCCGCTCCACTCCACTCCACCGCACCGCACCGCGCCTCTCGACACCGCACTGCCCCGCACCGCACCGCATCGCATCGCACCGCACCGCATCGCACCGCACCGCATCGCACCGCATCGCACCGCACCGCATCGCACCGCACCGCATCGCATCGCATCGCATCGCATCGCATCGCATCGCATCGCATCGCATCGCATCGCATCGCATCGCATCGCACGACACTGCACTTGCACTGCACTAAACGGACAATGGATTACACGACATGGCATCACATGGCACTACACTATACCTCACTGTAAAATACCGTACCAGACTACTATGAGAATACACTCCAGTACATTCAATACTGTACGAACACTACAAAAAAAAAAATATGTAGGTAAAGGACAAGGGTTTCCTTCTCATATTGATTACATGTAGAATATATTTATATTTACTTACATTGATTATAAATTGTTTTAGCGCTTTAAAGGCATCCATGATGTTTTGGGACGCATTCTTGGCTTTCTGTCGCATTTCCAACCTGAAACAGATTGCCACATACGGTTGCCTCATATTACAGCTATCGTCTCATACATGTGTCTGTGCAATGCCAGGAAAGTGGGGTAGCCTAATGGTTAAAGCACCGGCTCGTCCCGCTGACGACCCGGGTTCGAATCCCCACATGGGCACAATGTGTCAAGCCCATTTATGGTGTCTCCCGCCGTGATACTGCTCGAATATTGCTTAAAGCGGCGTAAAACCCAACTCACTCACTCACACTGTGCAATGCCAAACTATCTATACTGTAGAGAAAACCGTGCTTACCTTTCTGATTCAGGGATACTCAGGTTGTCCAGATCAGATAAGAAGGGTTTGTAGTAGACAAAGTCCGTAGGATCATCCTTGAGAAGGTCGTCGATCTGACCAGGAACCTTAGTCTTATTGGAAACAGAACAAAATATTATGTTGTCGTCATTCATGGTGGCATCTTTATTGTATATTATATTTTAAGTAGTTACAGTATGAAACAATTGAATAACGTGCTTTGTAAACATAGGAACGATTAACACGGGTTTAACATTGCTTTGACTAGATACACCAGGATGTGTCTGCTTAACGTGGGAGGAAAGCCCGAAGTAATGAAGGTCTTCGGGATCTACCACTTCGATATGGCACACTAAAGTTGGGTCTAGGACAAAAGCCACCCGGACAAAAACCACCCGGACAAATGCCACCCGGACAAAAGCCACCGGACAAAACCACCTAGGACAAATGCCACCCGGACAAAAGCCACTGGATAAATGTCACCTAGGACAAATGTCACCTAGGACAAAAGCCACCTGGTACAAATGTCACCTAGGACAAATGCCACCTAGGACAAATGCCACATGGTACAAATGTCACCTAGGACAAAAGCCACCAGGACAAATGCCACCTAGGACAAATGCCACCCAAAACAATATGTTTAAACCAAATTCAAGGTCAAACTATTTCTTAAATCCCCACCTTTTTTATGATTGTAGCAAGGTTACCCATATATGGCAGAAACTCCAAGATTGGCTAAATGATAAACTGGATTCAAATTTAAATTTCACTAGACAACAAATTCTTCTTGGATTCCGTCATAAACATAACGACCCACTTAATGTGATCCTCATCCTTTTCAAAAGTATTATTTTTAATCGTAAAACATCAGCAAATATGCCAACTTTTCAGTTTATGTTGAAAAGGCTTACTCAATATTACAATGTAACCAAATATGCAGCAATGTTATATGCCCCAGAATCGACGCTTTTTACAAATTCTGGTCGGCATGTCACAACCTGTTCAACGACTGATTTATGTTGTATTGCCATTGCTACATGCTCTGTATAATCTCTATACAGAGGTAGCCTTCTACCCTGCATGTTGGAGCCCATGTGCAACTGTAAAAGTGGTATGAACAAAATCTTAAATCAGCCATTTACGTCAACATGTTTATAAAGTCAACATTACTATGAAATCCAAATTTTACATCAAAATCAACATTGTTATCAAAGTTGTATCGTTTGTCCGGGTGGTTTTTGTCCTCAGAGAACTACGGTGCATTAGACGAGGTTGACACAAAAATTCATGATGATTTACCATAGAAAAGGCGTTGTTTGTTCTCCCAAGTCGTACAGATTCGGTCATCAAGGTAATCTTATCTCTCATCTAGAACAATGAAATAGAGAATAAATCCTATGACATGTAGCGTATAACCTTAACTGAGGATACAGGAATCGATTTATTATATTTGGACAACCCCCATGGCGACTCTTACATAGAATTTGCAGTAATGTATCTGTTCCTTAAAATGCAATTATGCAGATTGAATTCGGTGGTTTTGTATAGTACACGCCACCGATGTTGTTCATGATATAAGTCACTGGTTTGATTTATTAATTGCTGACTACAAATGGCTGGCATGGGTATTTCAGTTCAAAGTGACACGTCACTTACCTTTACTATGTTGATAAAATCCACAATGGTAGAGAAATAGCAAGAAACAAAGACTAATCTTGGATTCGAACCCTCAAATCGTGGGATCCTCTATCATTAAAGGAACGTAATTTTGCACTGCGAATAACTGATCCTTAGACCTCTGGGCCATCCGTGAACTGGTGATACGGCGATCACATTTTTATTTTTCAAGTTGATAGAGGCATTAAGTTATCGCCGGTTCTTGAGTGTTCGTGGTTACTATCGGCGTCCGATACATATATAATGTCCAGAACGTACCTGTCGCGGATAGAGTCTAATTCTGCTTATAAAGTTCAAAAAGTCCACTTTGGTCTCAAATCTTGTGATCTTCAGGAGAGATTCAGGATCTACTTGATCGCCCTCGAGAAAGTTGATGGGGTTAATCGCACCGTATCTGGTGAATACAGGCAATCACTTGTCAACGTTTCACGCCCTTAAACGCCGGTAATGTTGGAAGTCATAAGGGATAAAACAGTAAATAGGTTCATTTTAACACTGGTATAATTATTAGAATCAACAAAATATGTTTTCGTATTTTCCTGCAAAGGTTATTCCGGAAGAGACTATAATGTCTAAGGCTTTATGTGAAATAGGAAGACCTCTTTCGGCCGTTGTATGGATTAATGTGATGTTAATGCGTCTACGAGAATTGAATGTTTTGATTTCTTTGACCTGAGTATATGCTTTTAGTGAGTGAGAGAGTTTAGTTTTACGCAGCACTCAGCAATATTCCAGCTTTATGGCGGCGGTCTGTAAATAATCGAGTCTGGACCAGGAAAATCCAGTGATCAACAGCATGAGCATCGATCTACGCAATTGGGATACGATGACCAAGTCAGTGAGCCTGACCACGCAATCCCGTTAGTCGCCTCTTACGACAAGCACGGGTTGCAGAACATCAATATTCTAACCCGGATCTTTACAGGTAGCATATGCTTTGACAAGTAGACAGCTCACAGTCTCCACTGGTATCCCTGCGACACGGTGGTGAGTGTGTCGTTCAGGACGGCGTAGTTGTGCCGTTGTTGTCTGGGCAGAGAGTTGTAGTCGATCTTACTAAGACTCTTTAGAAACTCGTCAACCTTCGCCTACAGGAGTTGAAACAATATTTTCTGTCACCTAAATGACCACGAGGGTTATTACAATAGATCGCCATTAACCAAATCTCGGTCAGGTGACGCTGACATGGATCGGCTTGTCAGTCATAGTGACTTAGTTCCTGAACCCCATGGAAATATACATGCATTCAGATAGTCATTATGGCAAGTTGCAGTAGTGAACACGGTTAGACCTCGGGACAGATAATACTATCATATTTAGAAAATGGGTCAAGATTACATGATGATAACAGACAGTACTGAAGAAATACCAGACATTGTCAAAGTAAAGCTCGTTCAGAGGGAGCAAATACCGTAGGAAAGTTGGGGGTTATTTTTAAATCTCTCTCTCTCTCTCTCTCTCTCTCTCTCTCTCTCTCTCTCTCTCTCTCTCTCTCTCTCTCTCTCTCTCTCGCTCTCTCACTGTATATGTAGTCGTAGAACAACATTGCCATTGTCATACACTGTAATAACTGTTGGTGCTGATTCAGGAAGTTGCATACGTTGACTAGATTACATTTAAGGATCAGTTGTTTCGATGGAAACCTAATTAGTTCCCCAAAATATTGACAGAAGACATTTGATACAAAATCTGTTTGAAAGAAATGTGTAGATACAAACATAACCCGACAAGTATGTGTCATTGCAACAAGCAATAGATACCTTTGTGAAGTCGAACTCCGCGAGGCCAACACTGTCCGTTTTATCGTCGTAGTCGTGTACGTTGAGGTAGGTGGCCAACTCCGGGGAGTCCTTCAGTCGCCACTGGTAATATTGGTCAAACAGTGAGCTCAAGGTGCTGACCCCATCGCCTATATGAAGGTCAACGAAAAATGCATTAGTTCAAGTGTGTTTCTGTTTACCGATTGTGGTTTTTGGAGTTTCATTTTGTTTTGTTTGTTTGTTTCTATGGCAACCCTTTTCTTCGAACTTTTTATAATTCTTGGAAAACACTGATGAAGGTTCCAGGCACAAAGGGATAACATATTGTTTCATTCACTTAACTATGAATACATAGCATGTAAAAGTGCATGGCAAGTGCAAAAAGCACAACAAAAGAACCTTCATCTAATTACAGAATTTAGTTTTGAGAGATATTTCGCTGGCATTGGGTTGTACAGATTGTCTGTATCAAAACGGTATGAACGGCTGCTTTTTAACATATACTCAACAAGTTTAAAAACTGGTTCCAACGTTATTGCTAATAATTATGATGGTGGGGCTGGGGGCGGCAATTCTTTTTAGTTTCTTCAATGTCAAGAAGGTTGTTTGAACATGGCCTCATCGACCGACTTAAAAAATTGGTAAGTGTGTAAACAGCGTGAGACGCTGCGAGTCACGTGGCCACACCATCGCCTGATTGTCACCGTTGCATCAGTTGTACGTGTTTAAGGCAATGTCGTCAGGCAATACACAGTCTGGGGACCCATGTGCAACTGATTGGCACCGTTGTAGATCGCTCAAGGCCTTGGTCACCGCGTGTGCGTCACAGATGTTCATCAGGAATCGACTGACTGAGGCAGACGACCATACACAGGTCCGCAGACATGCCAGATTCAACTGGAAGCATTGGAACAGGTTTGTCTCCATTGACGCGTACGCTTTGTCAATGGCAGCGTCCGAGAATGGCGCAGGAGTAGGGAGCCTGGGCTACCCCAGTCCTTTTGCCAATTGTGCAGCTACATGGTGCTCTGGGCCCCATTTCACAAAGCTCTCGTACGCCTAAGATCTCGTAACGTTTCTCGTAGCATTCGTACTTCCTATACTGTAACATAGGGAGTACGAATGCTACGAGAAACGTTACGAGATCTTAAGCTTACGAGAGCTTTGTGAAACGGCCTCTTGACTGACATTTCAAGATGACTACATGTCATACTAAAGTTCTAGCACGCAACTTCTGATGGACTGGCCTTCCCCTTCCCCAGAGTTGAACATTATCCAACACATTTGGGATGAGCTGGTAAGACGAGTGTCATGGCAGATGAATCAACCCCAGACCTTGCAAGAACTTGACCAGTAACGACTACTTCCGATTAAAGTGTTCCGACAGATTCTCCTACCCATGGGGAGACACTGTGCTGCAGTCACGGCCGACCTAGGAGGTCTCACTCGTTATTGATTTCGTCTGTTTCAACAGTTTCATTATGAAGTTGACGCCGTGGGGTTATGAAACCTCATGTATTATTAATAAAACCAGCATTAATACCTGGATGGTGGCAGTATGATACACATTTGTTTTCATTAAAAATGTATACGCTACTTTCATGGCGGGATTCAATTAGACAAGTGTCAAGTTTCTAATTTGGTTGAGTATATGTTCTCTTTTTTACGGCCCTCTGCTAAAGCTGTCGCAGTTTGTTTGTGACACGCTTGTTATTGAGTTCTTAGTACGATCACCTAACTTACCTGCAGTTTGACTGATGAGCATGAAGCTAGCGAGAACACATACACCAAACATGTTCAATATATCCTCGTTGTTCGGGTCTGAGGGAAAACTCTAACTTAAAGACGAAGACACCTGTAAGAACACACATCACAACCAATCAATACAAAAATAATCAATACAATCATCTCCCTGCGTGATACATTATTCCAAGGAATATAACAGTGTTTCAAAATTCTCTATAAATTTCCTAACAGACGTCAGTGTTAACTTCAGATCTGTTACAGATAAGGTACCACGAGTATAAGAGGTGTTAGTCATGTTGACATCTAATACTGGAGATAACGAACTAACTTGAATTCGTGATAGTAGTAAGTGAATTTGGCAAAGACATTGACAATCAATATACCTGTGGTACTGTAGGTTCGCCAGGGTTCTGTTTTCGACCACTCTCACTTCCTGTTGATAAGCCACACAGCACGTGTACATTTTCTCACAACAGCAGGTGTGACAAGTTGGAGACCAAATTCGTCATGTCTTATCTCGCTGTGTCCATACGTGCAGATTGTGTACACTGTGTGTCAACATGACACCCCACTTTAGGTACAATAAGTTTCGTTTTGAGGAAAAACTATTATAATCCCTTATATTCTGTAGCTCTGTTGTTTATTGCGAATTACTCAGAAAGGTCTGCACCTGAACAAGACTTAGCTTGGATCTCCTTACACTACGCATGACTTGTTGCGTCAGTTACGTTTTAGCTGATGCGTTACCACAGTAATCTATGACGCTGCAGCTTGCTGGGCATCTGATGCTCGTGGGATCGATTCTCAAATTCGATCCGATGAGGGTTTTTGCACCATTTAAGTGCAATGAATGTCTCAGACCTTCGTCACCACAGGTTCTCCATATATAAGAAGCTGATACGCGATAAAATTGTACTGTTGTTCACTGTCAGGTTAAATCCAACTCACTACTTCATTATTTTGGTTGGTTTTATTGGTTTGTTTGTTTGTTTTTTGTTTTGTATTTTATTTTATTCTTTTTTTGTTTTTGTTGTTGCTGTTGTTGTTGTTTTTTCGGAGGGGTGATATTTACAGGCCCAGGTGAATCAGTTTCGTCTGACAATCGAGACTGGTTATTCTCTGACATTTCAGATTTACTCTCACTCTGTAACTTTCTAATTAACAAGGGAGCAGTTTACCTGCGGTTTCTCAACGGTTTCCGTGCGACGTCATGACCGCAAGTATTCTCTGGTTGGTGATACCGTCAACGTTATACCGTCTGCTTCCGGTCATAGTAGACTGGACACCCACCGTATATATATATATATATACCAGAAAACCCGAGAATATTCCGTTTGTTGCACCTTCCGTAGTGAACAACCGAGAACAACAAAACAACATACCACGGTTACATGTACACTCATGTTGTAAGATACACAACCGTTTATGGTCATGTTGAAAATCTGTGTCCAAGAGGGAACAAAAGACTTTGCAGTGTTGACTAATATTTGTGTTTAACAAAGTTCCTTTCTCAAATTTCCATATTATTTCGTTGCGCGTTCAGTGCAGATTAGGCCTCAATAAGTAATCCTTGTGGGAATGATGGATCTGAATAAATCTCCACTCTGGTCGACAACATTAGGGTTCCGGTGGTCAGGATCGTTTGCCTAATAAACTGTCTGTTGTTATTATGTGGTTTTACTGACCCGTGAAGATCCGGGATAGAATAGGTCTTAAGCAACCCATGCTTGCCACACAAGGCAACTATGCTTGTCGTAAGAGGCGACTAACGGGATCGGGTGGTCAGGCTCGCTGACTTGGTTGACACATGTCATCGGTTCCCAATTGCGCAGATCGATGCTCATGATGTTGATCACTGGATTGTCTGGTCCAGACTCGATTATTTACAGACCGCCGCCATATAGCTGGAATATTGCTGAGTGCGGCGTAAAACTAAACTCACTCACTCACTACATTTACAACACTCTATAAAACTGGAACATTCGCAGGCTAAGTCAAGCCATGTATACCTGAATGTAAACAGTTCACACTAGTCCGCCATCAAACGTGTATTGTCTGCAAACATTGGATTTATATCTGTTTTGTTATCTGAACAATATGTTACATGAGTGAGAGGTGACATGGGGTTTAGCGTCGCACTTACTAAAAAAGAATATTTCGCTCATATGACGACGTGCATGCGTGTGTATTTGTGGTTGCTTGTACAAGCCCAGACTTAAGCTGGTTCTATAGAGCTAGCTCACTGAGATACCATGCCGCAGTTTAGCATGAATACCCCACTCAGACACATTATACTGGCCCCGAGCCGACCAGTCCTTGTTGTACCCATTAAGGCCGAGCGCCAGGCAGGGACCATCAAGTGCCATATTTCAAAGTCATTTGGAATAACACAGCCGGATATCGAACCCGCGATCTTCCGCTCTCCGGGCGGACGCTATGACCACTACACCACGGAGGCGGCGTAATATTACTAACAAGTTTGAAACAAATGAAAGAAAACACAGATGTTTAAAGCATGTTTTGCACCCGACTTGAAAACCCTGTGGGGAAAGGGGGGTCCTGAGCACTGTAGAATATTCGGTAGCGTTTAAGTAGAAGGGTGACCATCCTCGCAAGGCGCGTGAGACTTTCCAGAGTTATCCCCACCTGAATCACGGGCAAGTCACTCAGTAACAAGTGAACTGTCCAATCAGCACCTACTGGGTAACCAGCTGGATTAGAAGACACAACCTTTTGTCACATCAAGGGCAGTTTCGGTTGAATAACCCGTGAAGATCCAGGCTAGAATTGGTCTTCAGTATCCCTCGCAAAAGTCGACTAACGGGATTAGGTGCTCAGGCTCTTGGTTGACACATTTCATCGTATCCCAATTGCGTAGTTTGATGCTCATGCTGTTGATCACTGGATTGTCTGATCTAGACTCGATTATGAACAGACGTCGCCATATAGCTGGAATATTGCTGAGTGCGGCGTAAAACTAAACTCACTCACTTGGGTTGAATACTCCCAGGGAGCTGAGCAAGTATTTGTGTGTATTCTGCTCCACCGACAGGATAATGGGCATGTCTGAGGTAACTGAATGTATCAATCTATTAATTCTATTTGCATTTATTAAAACTAGAGTTTCCCGAGTGTTTACAATAAACATACTTACACTTGGTGTCAATTCTGTTTGGTGAGGTGAGGTGAGGTGAAATTGGGTTTAACGTATTGCTTGAGAATATTTCGCTCATATGACGACGTGCATGCGTGTGTATGTGTATGTGCGGCTGCTTGTACTAGCCCAGACTTAAGCTGGTTTTATAGTGCTAGCCCACTGAGATACCATGCCGCAGTGAAGCATGAATACCCCACTCAGACACATTATACTGACTCCGAGCTGACCAGTCCTTGTTGTACCCATTAATGCCGAGCGCCAGGCAGGGACCAACAAGTACCCTATTTTAACGTCTTTTGGTAGGACGCAGTCGGGGATCGAACCCGCGACCTTCCGCTCTCCGGGTGGACGCTCTAACCACTACACCACGGAGGCGGTCAATTCTGTTTGGTAGTGATACAGACCACATGTATGTGTTGTAGTCGTAATTGTAATGAGCTGCCTTTAGTAGAGATTTCGTATGAATACTTTTATGGTTTTTGTCGTTTTTATACACCTACCAGTTCCCGAATAGTTGTAGTATGGTGGCCTTATCATAGGTACAGCCCTTGTGGTGTAACATTACATTGTTTTGGCTTTCCATATAATATTTATTTATGTTTATGAAACTTCGGAGCTGTGTGGCCTTTATTTCCATATATTATGCCCGAGATGAAGATGCTGCATCAGCTGGTGATATACGAACAGTCATGCTGATCTGATATATCTATGAGGATGAATACTTGACGAATATCACTTCATCAGTGTCTGAAGGATGTCAGATTCTATGCAAATTTAGCCGTTGTTGTCATCCTCATTCAGTATGCATGGTCTGTTTTGATTCTTAGTCTCGACCCCGCGCCGCTAATCTGGAATATTCACCACCGGGCGATGTCTGAACGCTTAAATGTATACAAAAAGTACAGCACTCTGCAAGAGTGATTAGACAGGACCCCGTGAATCTGAAACCTCTCTTACGTGACACTGCCTGATGTTACAGGTTAACCGTATTCACCAATACTGTTTTGTTCAATAGTGAGTAGGCAGGACGCCCTGAATCTGGAAACCTCTCGTGAAACTGCCCTATGTTAACGCCTACAAATATACAAAGACACAGTATTCTGCAATGGGTATTCGGCTATTGCTAAAACGGGCGACTTTTGTGGGAATGCAACCGCCCGTGATAAAGGGGTTTCGCTGTACTCGGCTATCATATATAAACGGTCTGAACTGTGCATGTGTAAACGGTCTGAACTGTGCATGTGTATGAACTGAAGGCCAAGGAAAGTATACTGAATTTGCTATTTATGTAACTAAAAAAATAAAAGAACTTGTTAAATTTGATTGTGTCTATTTATCTGTCACTCATTCCTACAACAGTTTGAAAATTGTATTCTAGATCTTTGGCTGGGTAATGCTGTGTTATTGTACAATGATGACCGCGGTAGGCAATGGATTTGCAATCACATGGCCCTTACACATTTGGAAATTGGACATTTGTGCTGAAAAAAGGACAAATTAATTAATTTTTTAAACTAAGATGACGAAGACACCCATCCGAAGTGTGTAATCTGCTTTTCACTTTTCAAGTTTACTCAAACTCTATATTTGGAAATTAAACACTGTACTAGTATATAGTGAGTGTTGACTAAACGCCAAGCGTGAGTACAATTCATATTTTGGATATAATATTGTTAAACTTGAGATATTTTGGACTGAAAATCAAATATAATTATGATAAAATCAGCTGAGAGCTGAGATGTATGTTTTTCTTGACCCTTAGGGACCGTTCCTAATTTATGGCTAGGGGGGTGATGATGATTGGAAGGGGGGTCACCGGCATCAATTTTGTACACACGTACCAGGGGTGGTCAGCAATTGTGTACATAAAAATATGTTTAAAATTATGCTTAGAAATTATGGGAAGGGGAGGGGGGTTATTGATTTTGTACATGACATGCAGGGGTCACTTATTTTGTACATAAATTTAGAGGGGGTCATTCATTGCACATGCTTCTCCATAAAATCATCATCCCCACCACCCCACCACCCCACCACCTCACCACCTCACCACCACCCCTAGCCATAAATTATGAACGGTCCCTTAATTCACATAGGCCCGGAATGAACAAAAGAACATGATAATAAAACTTAATCGAGTTCCATTGCCACAGTTTTATTCCAAACCCGTCCAGCTGTAAATTCCGATGAATGTTTTGGTACATCAGTTTGTGTTCATCCAATATTAGGCAGAATAGGCAACTGTCCAGTGAATGTGTAGACAGGGCCGTTTGAAACATGTCGCCATGTTGTTTCTGGTACGCTCCTGGTCGTCTGCTGTTGACCGGAAGTAGTAGCAGGCAGGTACCCGGATGTTGACATTTGACTTGGTTTAAGAACGTCTGAGATCCAGTCGATGACAATAGTTTCCAGCAGTGACAGAGGAACCGGTCCAGCTGACAGAATAACCTCGTGGAAGTCCCGGATGTCAAACTTGGATCCTGGACAGGTGAGAGGTCAAGTTAAGTATAATGAGTAAGTGAGTGAATGTTGTTTTAAGCCGCACCAGCAGTTTTGCAGCTATTCGCGGTTTTCAAGAATGGTTCCGAGCAGCAGTCAGAAAGCCTTCTGTTTCACCGAGTCTGTGCCATTTAACATGATTCCTTAAATTATCAGTACTTTCACAGCAGAAAACGAAAAAGGTCATTGATCAAACGCACGCATTGAAAAGAATGCTATGAAAATAGTTGCAGTTTTTAACCGGTTTCAAGTGATAGAGGTATTATACAAATGCCCGCGGCATGGGAGATATATTTACGTCGCAAATACTATTACTAAAACCAAGGTACAATGACAAAATTGCATTGTTCTTTGAAAACGAATTACTCGTACATTTTTTAGTTGAAAGGAAATGTGGAATGTCTTAAAACACCTTGAATATAATTCAGTTCAAAATTAAAATGAATCCGGCCAAGTAGACCGTACTCCTCTTTTTCGTAAATCGATCGCACCAGATTGGTTGATAACTTAGCTTTCTCTAAAATGATTTTTTTCTTCAAGCTGACTAATCAAAGAGAAAAGTGGGATAAGTCGTCGTATAAATGAAGGATATGGGAGCGTGGGTAATCACGAGAAATGTCAATATTAAGTTTCGTTCATACTTATAAATAGCTCTAAAAAAGAATGTTTTAAAAATGAAACACATTACGTTATCACATTGCTCACCTAAGGCATTCTTGGCTGCTTCTCTCAGAGAACGGATCTTCAGTTCTCCTATCTTGTATGCGCATGCCTGGCCTGGCCACGTGATGTAGCGGTCGATCTCGTTCGCGAGATTTCCTCCACTTAGCGCCGAGTACTGTTTGAAGAAGTTAACAGCACGATCCCTGCTCCACCTGGAACCGACCAAATACAGTGTCACCCTTCAGGAAACTCAGAGATGGGCATTTCTTGTCCATTTTTGACGCACGAAATGCATATGGATGTATTGGGATATTAAAACGTTTCAATTTCCAGTTATATATATTATGTTATATTGTATATTAGTCATACTACAGATTTGTTTCAAATAGGCACAGATTAGATATCTTATCATTCTTTCTAGCTTTTCTTATTATGTGATTCAGAAGTATAACGTTTGGCAATGTCCTACCCCATAAAATGTATTCCTGTATCAACCACCAGTCTGCAAGCCCGGAACATTTCGTTAACATATCGACCCATTCTGAAATAAGAGAATTACCATCATCATCATCATCATCATCATCATCATCATCATCATCATCATTATCATCATAGTCGTCGTCTAAGTCATCTCATCGTCATCATCATTATGATCATCGTCGTCGTCATCGTCGTCGTCATCGTCGTCGTCGTCATCATCATCTCATCATCATTATCGTCGCCATCGTCTCAGTCGTCACCATCATCGCATCGTCGTCGTCATCATCATCATCATCATCACCGTCGTTGTCGTCATCATCTCATCGTCATCATCATTATCATCATCGTCGTTATCACCATCATCGTCGTTGTCTCCATGGTATCAATTTAATTCAGCAGACACAAACTACTACTTTTATTCATTTTATATCTGCTCCAAAACCGCCAGTAACTCATTCCGTATCTCATAACATAGATAATGAGCTGTATGATTTTATCACATTTATATCCACATAATACCCACAGTTCATAATCGTCGACATATAGACCAAGCTCCTCTCCAAGTGATTCGGCATATAACGCCCAACCCTGGAATATTCAAATAAATCATTTAAAATTTAAAATAATGGTCAGTTTACATGTATGAGTATTGAAAGATGTGAGTATATGATTTAACAGACACGTGTTTTGTTTCAACATTTCAAACAGTAAAGTGTAATACCTCGATATAAGCCGTGTACGAGGAGAAGGAGAAAGGCGCGCTATATCTGGAACCACCGGTATCTTCCTTCCTGAAGTCGGGCAAGTCTGAGGTCTGTTGCCTGGTGATCTGTAAGTGTAATGTACGCAATAGTGACATTATGAAGACATTGTGAAGGCGATTAAAACCCACCTGTCACGGTTGTCCATATATGCCCGACACTGGGGAATCCGGATTACCGGAACCGTGTGTACCTGTCGCACAGATGGAGTCGGCAGGCTCGGTGACTGGGTGGCTCATAACACCTCCCCCTGCTTTTTACATATAAATATATAAATAAATGAATAAATAAATAAATAAAGCAATGAAGGAAGTGACAGACAGACAGACAGACGAATTATATAATTAATAAATGAAAGAAATAATTCCATAAATAATAATTAAATATATTTCCACGCACAATGAATGGTGAGACAGTACCTGAAGATGGTGGCCTGGTACCGCTTCATGAAGGGCGTATCCCACCATTGTGTAACTGTCGCTGAAACATTATCTTCAGTATAAATGACATATTTATCCCCCGAAGAACCTCTCTATGAAACTATGGTCATCCTTCATTTCCATGATAACGACGGTTGCATGGCTTTAGTTCCTGACATTGGTGCTTGCATTTTCATTTCTATCTGTTTTCCTTTCAGATTGTGGCAGCTACATACAGTTTTTATAATTCCCCCAAATGTTCGACATGCCACCAGCTTATGCCGTTGCGCTATACTATACCTGTGCTGTGTGTACTATTATTTAATGGTCATTGTTTGAAGAATCCTTACAAAGACACGAGCATGTGGACTCGTGCAATGGTCCACAAATATTCTCGGAATACTCACGTTTCGTTGGGCCTGAAGACGTTGGCCTGGAACTCGGCCTGTCTGGACCCATCAGAGGACCCGGGCATGTACTGGGCTGGCGGACCGTCTGTAGCCATCTTGGTAACTCTGGGACATCACGTGTTGCACATCATGATACAGACGTGATGTCCTACTTTAGTTTAATTACGGGAAAGATTTGGAAAAGAATAACGTTTTTTCTAATAGTATTAAGATTCCCTTTAAGATCGTGTGGTCAAGCTTTGTTATTTCGATTGAATACCGATCTGGCCGTTGATCGTTGATTACACTTTTAGTCCCGGTACGCCTGGTAATAAATTATTCACAAGCGGTAGCTAGCATACAACATTCACACTTTAAACTGCTCAGCGACGCTATATGTTGAACTGATTTACAAGGAGCTGTATTCCACTTTCAGAACAATTTATTACGTACTTGACTTTCTGAGTTGGTATGTTCTTGAACATCTTGGGTAAAGCTGGGTAGAATCTGTTATAGATTAAATCCTGGTATCTTGCAATGATCTCGTCCTGTAAAGGACATACGATTAAGTCGGGCATAATGAGGTTAAAGCTGCACAGTCAGAAACATAGATGCAGTTTGTACTGGAATCTAATTGTGATAGGGATTTTGTTGTCGAAGCTAGTGGCAACAGGACATAGAAATCAGCGGGCGAATTGTGGGCGTTAGACCGTCTTCTGTAGGACAGTGATCGATAGTGTGAGCGTGACTTGGGAAGCTCAGTGGTAAAACCAGTGTTAGCTAGCTTTTAGCATCCGAAGGTGTGAGGCACAACCCATAGAGTAGGACGTCACCCAACACAGCGACCTCTGTCTGTTGCATTCTATCATTCCGTTATTGATATGTACTTCGTTTTGGGAACCTCCCAATTATCATCACTTGTCGACCCGTGAAGGTCCGGGTTAGAATATTGGCCTTCAGTAACCCATGCTTGTCGTAAGAGGCGACTAACCGGATCGGGTGGTCAGGCTCGCTGACTTGGTTGACACATGTCATCGGTTCCCAATTGCGTAGACTCGATTATTTACAGATATAGCTGGAATATTGCTGGAATATTCCTGAGTGAGGCGTATAACTCAACTCACTCACTCACTTATCACTTGCCCGGCCCGTCATTAGAGCTCTTAGACACAGCAACCTAAGCAGTGGTGATGATCGTGAAACAATATCACATGCGGAGGATAGGGATATCGCAAGTGGTTGTGGTATACGTACAGCTGTTTTGAAATGGAATCTCGGCTCTTTACTCAGCATGGTGAAATATTCTTCGATGGTACCACTAAAGTTCTGCCTCTGCATTATCTGGAAAACAGTAAAAACGGATTAAAATGTATCGTGTTAGATTTACATGTCGCAGTATTTGAGGGGGAATGTAAGGATGAATAGACAAGTGTGTCAAACGCCCTCGTGAACAGTAGTTCAGTTGCAGCAAGACGTGTAGTCATCTCACAGATAACACCCTTACCATGTCAACTTGCATGGTTCGAGGGGCGGTGGGGTAGCCCAGGGGTTAAAGCGTCCGCTCGTAACGCCGAAGATTCGGGTTCGATTCCCCACATGTGTACAATGTGCGAAGCCCATTTCTGGTGTCCCGTGCCGTGATATTGCTGGAACATTGCTAAAAGCGGCGTAATGGTTCGGCGCATGGTTCGAATCCCATGACACGTAAGTCACAATCAAAACACTTTTCAAAATACTTACATTGGTTTTTTTAATTATTAGTTGTTGTTTTTTATTGTTGTTGTTGTTGTTTTTTGTTTTGTTTTTGTTTTTCGAAATTCGCGCCAATGATGACTGATGACATACCTGTGTCATCGTCTTGCTGATCCGTGCAACTTCATCTAAGCCTATCTGATGGACCCGCCCAGGAGGGGTGTCAACTGTGATGTGCCACTTCAACACCTGAGTATAATAGTTTCCCCCTTGGTTGAGTCCACCAACACCGTATGAACCTCTAGCATGGGGGATGTACTCCTGCAAGAGATCGTCCATCCTTGTTTACAGAATATTGAACGCTATCAATGGTACTACATAACAATAATTTATGCTTTTGTCTGCGAACACTGGACAAGGCCGTTAGGGAAGGTTATGGCACAAGGTAAATCAAGCGGTAATTAAAAGACGCATGACTACAATCTGATACCCTTTGTGTTTGATCTACAGCCTTTTCTGTCACAAGAACCTGTGCTGGTCGTATACGACGGTTAAGTGAACTGGTTGGTCAGGTTTGGTAGATTTATTGATTTCATGTCACCTTATCCTAATTATATAGATGGCTGCTCGGTATGACTATTACTGGACTGTCTGGTGTAGAATCGACTATTACAAACTGTCTTTATATATACTGAGGGGCAAACGAAAATACATAACTGAAAATATACCTGATTTTATTAGAAATGTCAAGGCGTTACTAAACTGAAAATACTCACCGAAACACTGCAAACCCAACAACCAAAACAACTACGATAGCCTCGTCAAATACATCACTATCAAGATATCATTTCTTCTTGTTTTCTTTTAACCACCATCAAATTTAAACATTGGCGTATACTTTCTTTTACTGACAAGCTTTTAGTTTAGCTGTTTTATTGCTATTTGTTTCGTTAAACATCAAACAAAAATTGCCCGCACAGACCGACTCGTGAGTATAAAATATATGACATTACATGTTCCAACTATTAATGCAACTCACCTTCAGAATGAAATCCTTCAGCTGCCTCAGTGCCCGGATGTATTGGTCTGATGCATTCAAAGCCCGGGCTCTCAAATCTGTCCTAGAAGCGAGAAATGTCAGTAAATGCGTTTTCGGTTCAGTCGGAAACATGAAACATTAAATACGTCTACACGCTGACAACATCGTGTTCATTTAGTTGATGATGTACCTACTTGACAATGCCAGTAAGGTTCAGTTTGTTGATATCGGCTTTAAATGGTCTGTAGAAGATAAACTGGCTAGGGTCGTCCTTGATCATGTCATCTATTTCACCAGGAATCCGGTCCTGAAACAAGAAGTACAACAAAAGGTAGATGAAAGTTGGTTCAGTCGATTCAGAAATGATGGCAGAGTTTCGGGTTTTTCGACGGAGAGGCGAGCGACTGCGTTCAAGAAGTTCATCCTTCCGATAGAGAGACGTCATTTAAGGCGTCATTTGTGGCCGAAGAACAACAAGACTGGTTATCACCCGAGGAAATATGAATACCCAGCGATACAGGGATGTGTTGTAACCTTTTGTAGTGCCAAGAGGAGTCATTTTGCAGCACGACAGTGCAAGGCCTCACACCGCCGGAATTGTTCGAGGATACCTGCACAACGTAACGTCAACGTATTGCCTTGGTCAGCGCGTTCTCCAGGCATGAACCCCGCTGAACATCTCTGGGATCATCTTGATTGTCAGCTGAAAAAGCGTATACCACCTCCATGGAACCAAAAGGAAATTGAACAGACTCTCTTGGACTTATGGAACAGGATTCCTGCTGACGTCATCCGCCGACTGACGACGTCAATGAGGAGACGTGTGTTGGCGTGTATGGATGCCCCGGGTGATCACACTCGCTATTGTTGACGTGTTCCCTGACACTGGTCTCAATATGTGACTCTTTAAGCACTTGTTTAAAATTGTATTAACTTTGATTTGTGTAATTATTAATTTTGACCCCTTGACGCTTTCTTAATGAATTGCGGCAAATGCAAGACCAGTATTACAATGAATTTTCAGTCAAAATATTGGGAAATGATTTGTTTGTAAAATAACTATCATAAATCTCACATAAGTCTTTGTTTCTATTTTTTGATCAAGTGAAGTCGGTGACAACTTTCTTTTGCCCGGTAGTTTATATGAACCTACCATGGACACTGCGTTGCTGGTTCTCCCCAATCGTATAGCCTCCCTCATCAGACTGATTTTGTCCGACACCTTGAAACAAGTATAACAGAATGAGCTTCAACATGTAACAGACATTTATGTAGACATTTAGTCGACCAAACAGTTAGAATATAACACTAAGTGGTGAGTTGGTTTAACGCCCCAACATGCGAATAGATCAGTTGTATGTGAGGAGTGAGTAAGTGACCATGGTTTTAAGCCGCTTTTAGCAATGTCCCAGCAATATTATGGCGGGAGACACCAGAAATATGCTTTACATATTGATGTGGGGAATCAAACCCGGATCTTCGATGTGATGAGCGAACGCTTTAACCAACAGGCTACCCCACCGCCCCTGTATGCGAGGAAAGCTATGAGTAGCACTGGTTCAGAGGTTTCCCAGTCTAGTGAAATTCAAAAGCAAAGAAACACCAAGGATCATCAGTGCAAATCTGGGATTCGAACCAATAATAATCGGATCCTGGCTAAGATATGCAACTCAGCAACGAATTGTAAGCCACCTGTTATTTCGGGTTATCTATGAACATGAAACGGAACAAGATATTTGTCGAATCGAATTTACTGCCTGGGAAATCATTATGTTCAATCATCACCAACAGGGGCGGTGGGGTAGCCTTGTGGTTAAAGCGTTCGCTTGCCGAAGACCCACGTTCGATTCCCAACATGGGTACAATGTGTGAAGCCCATTTCTGGTGTTCCCCGCCGTAACATTGCTAGAATATTGCTAAAAGCGGCGTAAAACTAAACTCACTCATATTCACTCATCACCAACATACTCACATATGCAATATCAGAGAGACATTTGTAAAGTGTGTAACTACCTGTTGGGGTTCAGCTGCAAGTCGGGAGATGAAATTCTCGTAGTCCTTCTGTGTGGAGAAGGGTGTGATCTGGAGAATGAAGCCGGGGTCGACCTGGTTACCTTGCAGGAAGTTGATTGGGGTCAGAGCGCCATACCTGACAACAGTTTATCGTTGTGGTGTCAACAAAATCATTACTATATAAGTCAACAGTTTGTCGTTGGGGTGTCGACAAAACATTACTATATATGACAACAGTTTATCGTTCGGATGTCTACAATACCATTACCATACCTGACAACAGTTTATCGCTGGGGTGTCAACAACGCATTACCATATATGACAACAGTTTATCGTTCGGATGTCTTGCCGTATATGACAACAGTTTATCGTACAACGCATTACCATACCTGGGGTGTCGACAAAACATTACCATATATGACAACAGTTTATCGTTTGGGTGTCTACAAAACATTACCATATATGACAACAGTTTATCGTTGGGTGTCAACAACGCATTACCATATATGACAACAGTTTATCGCTGGGGTGTCAACAACGCATTACCATATATGACATCAGTTTATCGTTGGGGTGTCAACAACGCATTAACATAACCGGGATGCCAGAGTATGCATCTGTCAGACATTAACCATTTTTGTGAAACCACGCTGACAAATCCAGAAAGATAGTCTGTCCGAATCAGGGATTCGAACCTCCCGTCATCAATTTCTTGCACGTCTGTTAACAATAGCGCCTTACACGACCATGATCACCGGATCTTCTGCCCTTAACGCATTTTGATTAAAGCTTTCGTTAACTATGCTATTGCCATTTCAGAGACTCGAATAATCTAATCCAGTCTAGAGCATGTTCTCTAACTGCTCTTCCTCGATAATATATTTAATTTTCAGTCTGTTCAAAAGTAAAGAGCACTACACCCTGTACTGCTATACCTCTGTGAACAGGTGCCAGTGCATTGACCGTCATACCTAATCAAATTACAGCACAGCACAGCACAGCACAGCACAGCACAGCACAGCACAGCACAGCACAACAGCACAGCACAGCACAACCCACCACGCCGTTTTCAGACTGACGACCCAGCTCACAAAACAATCAAGACCGTGAAGTAGACACATATCTCGACCAACCATTCCAGGACAAATCATCGTGATTTACTTCTGTTGGCGCGACTCTGCCGGGAATATACCGACCTCAGAAATGTGTGATTACAGTGGGTTCACTCAACATGCATATTTCATGTGGCTGGAGAGACATTATCGGTAGGGTGTAACTTAACTTCTAGTCTGCGCCTTGTCCCAAGACGGACGCACTCTACGACGAGTAGTCTGGATGCAGCATGGGAAATTTACTGTATATTGTCACGTTTTAGAATTGTTCCACCAAGCGCTTGAAGTGAAGAGATGAGAGAGAGTTAGTGCGGGCTAACGACTGGAATATGTTACTGTAGAGCGGATGATGATATACATACTTTGTCTTTGCCTTGTTTACGAAACTGAATATGGAAATGGAGTCGAAAGAGGGGACCTACTTACAACTGAATTGAAACAATTGCTTTTGTTGGGGGCAATTTGCTTGTCTTAAATATGAAAAAGAGAAAATCACAAGAGACAAAAAGAGAACATCACCAGATGACTTTTAGCAGACCATGCTAACACAGAGTGCGTCCGTTAGCGTTGTTATTCAGATATGTAGGATGTCAGCAGATAATATCAAAATGGCAATGCCAGAGACTAGCAATTTCCGATTATACGCCGCTTTTAGCAATATTCCATCAATATCACTGCGGAGGAGACCAGAAATGGGCTTCGCACATTTTACCCATGTGGAGAATCGAACTTAGGTCTTCGGCGTGACGAGCGAACACTTTAACCACTATGCTACCCCATTGGGCGTAAAAGCCAAAATATGGTGGACGTTTTATAATGTGTCACTTAAAACGGTGATGACATCATTTGTGCGAGAAATAGGTAACCATGGTGATTAGCATCTACATCAGTCTTTGTTTAGGTCTGTAGTGTAATTAACTTACAGTCTCCATTGGTATCCCTGCGACACGGTGGTGAGTGTGTCGTTTAGGACGGCGTAGTTGTAGCGTTGTTGTCTGGGCACAGAGTTGTAGTCGATCTTACTGAGACTCACCAGAAACTCATCAACCTTCGCCTTAGAAAGAGTAAAATACTCTATTAGTTATAGTTGCACTGTACAGTGAAATCATTTAAAGCCACGTCCAGTTTGTCCATCCACGTCGCCCATCGGACGCTGAGCCCTGGGAAAAGCACGCGCTGCATTTATTAACTAGTGTCCGCATAACAAAGGTGTCACACTATTCTGTAGGTCAAATCTAATTATTTCTTCAGCAGTACACTGAACCATGGCTATTGATTTTTGTACAAATTTAATTAGTAACAGTAGCCAGAAGGTTTGTTAACAGCGAATTTATTAGCATTCCTGGTAGACTGAATTTTCTGAACCAAGGCCTGATAACCTTGGTCGGTGTCACGCTCGCCATTTTGAGACTAGGAGATGCTTTTGAGTCCGAGTGTTCGGTATTAGCTTTGGAACGATGTAAATGTTATTTTTCGTGACTGAACAATTATTAACTTCATGGGATGCACGTAATGAAGTTGAGAGATTGGTGACGTTTGCCGGACTAAACGTATTTAGTCATTGATTCGATTATGTTCTTAATTCAAGTTTCTTTGAAAAACTCGAAATTTTCAATATTTTCGGGTTACTTCTATCATTTTCTCGTAATTTCAAGTTTTTAAAATAAAGTGAATTCGAAATTTCGCTGAAGAAAATATGCATGCTACCATCAAGTTTCATAGTCTTCTGACCATAACAGCACACGTTTGAATTGACTTTTTTATATGAATGTGTATCCTATATTTCACCAATTCAATCGTTGTCACGACTTGGGAGCATGGGGTAGCCTAGCGGTTAATGTGTTAACGCGTTCCCTAAGTCAAAACATTGATTACACAACAGTCTCGTTTCCTGTTGACTGGGTTCCGTCCTATTACGCAACTTAGTACAATAACCAGTCCAGAATATTTAGACCAAGTCATTTAACTGGATACATAAGTATTAATCAGGATTATTTGATACATCTAAGCACTTGTATATTGCAACACTACGCTCCTTATAATCCTTGCAAACATGTCGTGCAGCGTGCTCTGTCGTACAGCGAGCACTGACAAACAGAAACCTGGAAATCGTGGAAATCTCAAAACGAGGCTCTGCCGCTAGAAATGTTTGGGGGTCTGGTACGGACTTGATATTATATCAATCACATTGTGCGTTATAGAAAAAAAACACATAACAGGTGTAACCAGTGAGCCAGATGCATTGTGAATCATTTTACGACCTCATGAAACTACGGCAGTCTGCGACGTCTTAGTTAAGGTCATGCTGCCTACACTTCGCCATAAAATATAGAAATACGATGTTATTAAAGTTTAAAATTAAAATTCATTTGTGAATACCATTTCCTTATGAAACAAGATGTAACCATAGTTGTTTGTGATGCCTATTTCCACTTTCACAAGAGAAATTCGGATCGGCTGAAAAGGAGGTCATTGTCTGAATAGGTTAATGAGACTCATGTTTCGGTTTGTGTGGATGACTGACTGACTGAGTTTGGTTTAACGCCGCTTTTAGCAACATTACAGCAATATCACGGCGGGGGACACCAGAAATGGGCTTCACTCATTGTACCCATGTGGGGATTTGAACCCGGGTCTTCGGCGTGACGAGCCAACGCTTTAACCACTAGACTACCCCACCGCCCCCTTGTGGATGAGCCGGGTTCTATACTCAACATATAATGATGAGTCATTGTACTCAGAGTGGATTTATTGATTGATTCTATTGATAGAAGACGTCGGTGAACAGGTACAAGACACGTAGTTACAGATGTTGTAGTAGATGTAGCAGTGATGGTGCTTGCGGTGGGCGCTGTTGCGGTGGTTGTGGCATAACTAACTAACAACGTAAGTTCCTGTATAGGTAATATGATTTGTGATAGCAGATGTGGCGGAGGTAGTGATTCAGTGTGTTAGTAGCGTGAGCCCAAGTTGTAGCTGATGGATATGGAACATGTAGTGAATCAGTAATTTCTCTCTCTCTCTCGGAAACCAGAAATGGGTTTCACACATTGTACCCATGTGGGGAATTGAACCCGGGTCTTCGGTGTGACGAGCAAACGCTTAAACCACTAGGCTACACCACCGCCACAGTAGTAGAAATATCTTTGGTAGTTGATATGGTAGTGGTAATAGTGTCCTTGGTAGTGAGTCTATGGCAGTGGTAATAGTGTCCTTGGTAGTGAGTCTATGGCAGTGGTAATAGTGTCCTTGGTAGTGAGTCTATGGCAGTGGTAATAGTGTCCTTGGTAGTGAGTCTATGGCAGTGGTAATAGTGTCCTTGGTAGTGAGTCTATGGCAGTGAGTCTATGGCAGTGGTAATAGTGTCCTTGGTAGTGAGTCTATGGCAGTGGTAATAGTGTCCTTGGCAGTGGTAATAGTGTCCTTTGGTAGTGAGTCTATGTGAGTGAGTCTATGGCAGTGGTAATAGTGTCCTTGGTAGTGAGTCTATGGCAGTGGTAATAGTGTCCTTGGTAGTGAGTCTATGGCAGTGGTAATAGTGTCCTTGGTAGTGAGTCTATGGCAGTGGTAATAGTGTCTATTGGTAGTGTCCTTGGTAGTGAGTCTATGGCAGTGGTAATAGTGTCTATGGCAGTGGTAATAGTGTCCTTGGTAGTGAGTCTATGGCAGTGGTAATAGTGTCCTTGGTAGTGAGTCTATGGCAGTGGTAATAGTGTCCTTGGTAGTGAGTCTATGGCAGTGGTAATAGTGTCCTTGGTAGTGAGTCTATGGCAGTGGTATGGTCAGTGAGTCTATGGCAGTGGTAATAGTGTCCTTGGTAGTGAGTCTATGGCAGTGGTAATAGTGTCCTTGGTAGTGAGTCTATGGCAGTGGTAATAGTGTCCTTGGTAGTGAGTCTATGGCAGTGGTAATAGTAGTGAGTCTATGGTAGTGTGGTAGTGTCCTTGGTAGTGAGTCTATGGCAGTGGTAATAGTGTCCTTGGTAGTGAGTCTATGGCAGTGGTAATAGTGTCCTTGGTAGTCCTTGGTAGTGAGTCTATGGCAGTGGTAATAGTGTCCTTGGTGAGTGAGTCCTTGGTAGGCAGTGGTAATAGTGTCCTTGGTAGTGAGTCTATGGCAGTGGTAATAGTGTCCTTGGTAGTGAGTCTATGGCAGTGGTAATAGTGTCCTTGGTAGTGAGTCTATGGCAGTGGTAATAGTGTCCTTGGTAGTGAGTCTATGGCAGTGGTAATAGTGTCCTTGGTAGTGAGTCTATGGCAGTGGTATGGCAGTGGTATAGTGTCCTTGGTAGGAGTCTAGTGAATAGTCTATGGCAGTGGGTAATAGTGTCCTTGGTAGTGAGTCTATGGCAGTGGTAATAGTGTCCTTGGTAGTGAGTCTATGGCAGTGGTAATAGTGTCCTTGGTAGTGAGTCTATGGCAGTGGTAATAGTGTCCTTGGTAGTGAGTCTATGGCAGTGGCTATGGTACTGGAAGTAGTAATGTTTGGAAAGTGGCAGACAGACAGACAGACAGTTTATTCAGTATTTTAGACCAAACGACCCATAGTACAGTTACATATTTTCAAAGTTTACATACTTATCACGTTTTACATCTATATATTTTTCAGAAAACGAGCAACAAAGGTAATAACATCTCGGACAGTGGCTGTTATAGTGGTAGTAGAAGTGAGTTAGGTAGTGTCTATAGTAGTCCTGGTAGCAGTGTGTTTGGAAGTGTCTTTGGCAGTGGCTATTTTAGTGATGGTAGAAGAGTCTAGGGTAGTGGCTATGGGGTGTAGTGGTAGAAGGAGTAGTGGTTATGGAAGTGGTAGCAGGAGTGTATGTGGTAGTGGATGTATGGTATGGTGGTAGGAATATAGTAATAGTAGGAGTTGTGTCCTTGGTAGTTGTCGTATCAGCGTCTTTTGTAGTGGCTATGCTAGAGCTAGTTGCTGTAGCAGACTTGGTGGTTGATATTGTAGTGGCTTGGTTGTGGTAGTAGTAACTGATGTTGTGACGGTATTTGTATTAGTGTTGGTGGTGCTCATGGTGGTTGTACTAGTCGTGGCTGTGGTCATGAGGTAGTAGCTGATAGATGTATGCAAGAGGGTTTATGATGTAATAGCTAACCTTCACAAAGTCCATTTCCCCTAATCCAAACTTATCCAACACATCGTCGTAGTCGTGCACGTTGAGGTAGGTGGCCATCTCCGGGGACTCCTTCAATCGCCACTGGTAATACTGGTCAAACACTGACCCAAGAGAAGCGTCACCTGGTGGGTAGACAAGCAGTGGCCATGTCTGGTTGTAGAGATCAAGACTGAATCAACAGTTTAAATCAAGAACACGCAACTCGTACACTATAAAGGTATGTTCAATGTTGCCTCGTGGTATATATGAACGTCCATATGGACATCACGATCGTGTATTTTAAGCGAAACAGGTAGGACCATTGGGGGTCGATGCATGGAGCATTGCCCTTTACAGTCTCTTGGTATGGTGTGATCAGCAGAGATGAATTCACTGACAAATAACCACCTGCTGATCTGTGTGTCAGGCTGCCTCACAGGTGGCTGAGGTGTTGCTGAGTGACTGCCGAGATAGTACAGTGGTTGTTTTTGTACATTACAATAATGCAGTGGCATACCCACACCCAGCGCTTTGATGTTGGTGTATTGTTGCCGTGATGTTGATTAGTAATACCGTTACAGTTTGTGATGTTATGATATATTGTGCTATGATAATGCTGTTATGTAGACGCGCTGCTGTGATAATACTGCTGTTATGATGTGATGTCGTTTTCTGCGATGTTCCGTTTGAAGTTAACTCAAAAGGTTCCGCATTTACTAATTCAATCATGTAAATACATGCGTGTCACGTGAAAGCTGACACTCTTGTGTGGCAGCTTTCATAGCGTCTACCTCACCTGCGACGACAGCGACGATCACGGCGAGCACTGCGACGGACGTCAACATCCTTACAACCTGCAACAGAGACAACGTTGTGTGGTGTTTCCGCAAAAATGATAATGCATCATTGTTATCAACAAAAATATTGAGATAATAACTCGACAGATGATGACCAGTGAGGTGACTGATGACGATACATACTGCACAAATTCCAAACTCTCAGTCCCTTGTCAATTATTACCTCATAACCTATGTAAACACATGCACAACAGACAGAATTATGTAAACCCTGAAGACGTGTAAAATTATAACATTAGTCTTTTTTCTTGTATTCATTTTCAAATGTTTACCGGAGTACAAATCCTTGACCGATAATGAAGCCTATTTAACTCCATACAATGTATATATATATCAAGTCAAGTTATTAATACACGGTTACAATAAAATTTAATACAAGGAATATCCAAATTTGCAAGAACTGACCTTTCTCCTTCTGACCAGCAATTCCAATGTGACTCTGATAGCAGGGTGACAGGTGTCCAGCTCCCACAATGTAGTCTGTCCCAGCAGATGTCCAAGCTAAACGTACGTGTATGCGGTAGCTGGAGCGCACAGGATAGGACGATAGAGGAACAGATTACAACAACCTTCTTATAGTGCTTTGTTCAGTTTACCTGTTTGAAAGTGACTGACTTGCGATTTAACCAAGGATGTGTGTACACGTCATTCAGTATTCCATATACACGTGCAACGTTTGATTGCACACGTGCAATGATTCGTGTACCGCTGATCAGTTCCACCATCTGGAACAGCCGCACAGCAGGAGTAACCTTCAAGGGAAATCCGTTCTGGGTTCCTGTCCACCAGCTAGCTTAAGAGTTAAGATCGGGATTCGAACACGGTCAGATGAGTAAGTGAGTTTAGTTTTACGCCGCACTCAGCAATATTCCAGCTATATGGCGGCGGTCTGTAAATCATCGAGTATGGACCAGACAATCCAGTGATCAACAGCATGAGCATCGATCTACGCAATTGGGAACCGATGACTTGTGTCAACCAAGTCAGCGAGCCCGACCACCCGATCCCGTTAGTCACCTCTTACGACAAGCATAGTCGTCTTTTGTGGCAAGCATGGGTTGCTGAAGACCTATTGTACCCCGGATCTTCCCCGGACCGACTAAGGGCCCTTCCATTAATCAAACTTCGGAGACCTGCTCTATTTCCCCTGCCATACTCAATCAGGAACAGCTTCTTTCAGTACATGATGAGTGATGTGCAGATTCCGACGGTGACTTGGATATTCCTCTCAGTGAAAGTAACACCGTTAATGTTTCTACCCATTTCTCTTGTCCACTGGTAGAACAGCGAACAGCAACTATAACTGGGCGAAGATTGAACATTTCTAACGTAATTTCCGAAGTGTTATATTCTATTTTAGCTCGATGTTACTAAGTGTGAAAGAGCCTCGTCTTGTGTTGTTGATAAACGCTTAACAAATGTATGCGTTGTTGGGTGGGATTTCGTTATCGAATTCTGTTGAGTTCTGTTTTCACTATAATGAGCACACTATCCTCTGTGCAAGAAGATATACATAAGTAAGTGAGTAAGTAAGTAAGAGAATGGTGTTTGAAAAAAGGGTACTTCAAGCTGAAGCGATGACCCACGTCATCGGATACTGCCACACACGTACCCAGCTAAGACCCGAGAGTAGACATCACCCAACACGTACCTAGCTTAGACCCGAGAGTAGACATCACCCCACACGTAGCCAGCTTAGACCCGAGAGTAGACTACGCCTCACACGTACCTAGCTTAGACCCGAGAGTAGACATCACCCCACACGTACCCAGCTTAGACCCGAGAGTAGACTACACCTCACACGTACCCAGCTTAGACCCGAGAGTAGACTACACCTCACACGTACCCAGCTTAGACCCGAGAGTACACCTCACACGACTAGCTTAGACACCACCTCACACGTACCCAGCTTAGACCCGAGAGTAGACTACACCTCACACGTAGCCAGCTTAGACCCGAGAGTAGACTACACCCCTCACACGTACCCAGCTTAGACCACATCACCACACGTAGCCAGCTTAGACCCGAGAGTAGACTACGCCTCACACGTACCTAGCTTAGACCCGAGAGACATCACCCCCACACGTCACTTAGACGTACCCAGTAGCCAGCTTAGACCCGAGAGTAGACTACACCCTCACACGTACCTTAGGACCCGAGTAGACTACACACACGTAGCCAGCTTAGACCCGAGAGTCCACCTCACACGTAGCCAGCTTAGACCCGAGAGTAGACTACACCTCACACGGCTTAGACCCGAGAGTTACACCTCACACATATCCAGCTTAGACCCGGGTTGTAGACGGGAAATACACTACACCACTTGTGTACCCTGGGTTGTAGACCAGGGAATACACTACACCACTTGTGTACTCGGGGCTGTACCGGAAGTACACTACACCACTTGTGTACCCTGGGTTGTAGACCAGGGAATACACTACACCACTTGTGTACTCGGGGCTGTACCGGAAGTACACTACACCACTTGTGTACCTTGGGTTGTAGACCGGAAATACACACCACTTGTTTACCTGGGTTGTACACCAGAAATACACTACACCACTTGTGTACTCGGGGCTATAGACCGTAAATACACTACACCACTTGTGTACTCGGGGCTATAGACCGTAAATACACTACACCACTTGTGCACTCGGGGTTGTAGACCGGGGAATACGCTTCACCACTTGTGTACCCCGGGTTGCAGACCGGAAATACACTACATCACTTGTGTACCCTGGGTTGTAGACCGGAAGTACACCACACCACTTGTGTACCCTGGGTTGTAGACCGGAAATACAATACACCATTTGTGTACTCGGGGTTGTAGACCGGGGAATACGCTTCACCACTTGTGTACCCTGGGTTGTAGTCCGGAAATACACTACACCACTTGTGTACCCCGGGTTGCAGACCGGAAATACACTACATCTCTTGTGTACCCCGGGTTGTAGACCGGAAATACACTACACCACTTGTGTACCCCGGGTTGCAGACCGGAAATACACTACACCACTTGTGTACCCCGGGTTGCAGACCGGAAATACACTACATCACTTGTGTACCCTGGGTTGTAGACCGGAAGTACACTACACCACTTGTGTACCCTGGGTTGTAGACCGGAAATACAATACACCATTTGTGTACTCGGGGATGCAGACAGGGGAATACACTTCACCACTTGTGTACCCTGGGTTGTAGACCGGAAATACAATACACTACTTATGTTCTCGGGGTTGCAGACCTTGGAATACACTTCACCACTTGTGTACCTTGGGTTGTAGACCGGAAATTCACTACACCACTTGTGTACTCCGGACTGTAGACCGGAAATACAATACACCACTTATGTACTCGGGGTTGTAGACCAGGGAACAGAGTCCACCACTTATGTACCCTTGGTTGTAGACCGGGAATACGCTACACAACTTGTGTACCCCGGATTGTAGAACGGAAATACGCTACATCACTTGTGTACCCCGGATTGTAGACCGGAAATACACTTTACCACTTGTGTTCCCGGAGTAGTTGACTCAGGAATACGCTACACCATTGTGTACCCCGGATTGTAGACCGGAAATACACTATACCACTTGTGTTCCCCGGAGTAGTTGACTCAGGAATACGCTTCACCACTTGTGTACCCCAATCTGGGCCAGTGTAATGCATGTCATGTCTGTGGTGGGGCAAGAGAAGGCCGTTATTTCAGTTTTTTACCACTTATTTTTTTCTGTTTGAACAATTACACGCTGTCTGACATTACCATTAACTGTTCGAAAATCGGACGGCGTATACCTGGTAGTTTGACGGTAGACTATACTCTAAAACATTCACTGACACAAGTCAGCAGACGGCGGACATAGCCTTACGTCATGACCGAAACACCAGTCGCGCAGTGCAGGAGTTAGTTGAAAATAAGCATTTATTCTACCAAAGCTTACATAAAAGTATGTAAGGTAAACAGAAGCATTATTCAACATGGTATTGTTGTTTACTTGACTTGCAAAATGTTTGGGGTATTCTGTCTGTTTGTCTTCTGTGGATAGATATACACACCAAGCCTTCTGTCTGATATGTGTGTGTGTGTGTGTGTGTGTGTGTGTGTGTGTGTGTGTGTGTGTGTGTGTCTGTCTGTCTGTCTGTCTCTGTGTGAGGCACTATGTCAGTGTGTGGAGTTCTACCTAAGTAGTAGCTAAGACCTATATGTGCCAAACTCTATCAAACTATAAAGAGTTGTGAAGAAGTGCTTTTCGCTCTTGCTTCTAGTAGTTACTTTCATTGACCACAAAAAGCATCATAGAATACAGATAATAAACTATATGACTGCTGCGTCACTTTAATATCTGTAACTATGCAAATACCTAATTTCGCTCTTGCTCTACCTATTTCTTGTTAGTTACTTTCATAAAACAAATGACAACAAAAAAGCAAGAACAGATCTACAAGGATTAATATTTATTATACCAACAACCAGTAATGAATTTATTATGGACATCTATCACAGATTTCAGCCAATATATTATGAAATATTCCATCGAAAACTATGTTTTTGGCACGAAAATATGGATTAAAAAGCACAAATGATGAAATTATGTTAATCTCGAAAATACCATCAAGAGTGAGATGAAGATAACATAAAATAACCTTATACCGCGAAACATCGAGTTTTCGAATATTATGAGTGTACCTAAAAGTTGTTAATTTCGATGGAATATAAATAAAATATATTCAGTGTGAATACATATCATGGAACATGATTTCATATTCAGACGGGAAAGCACCATCGTGAATTTCGGCAATTTTCGGCAATTTCCGAAAACAATGAAATTTCCGAAGATTTCCGAAGGAATATACCTTTTCTCAGTATACAAAAAGTTCGAAATCGAAACGAAAATTTTGAACAATCATCTGAGATGGACATATTCTGGACATAAGTACTACATCAAAGTACTATCTAAACTAACTGGCGATGAAGAAGTGCGTAGCATCACTAAGCCTAGGGTGAACGCATAGACTAGGTTGTGAAACATGTCTACAGAGCTGCGTGTGCCCTTGAAAGGAAGACCTGTCTATATTTACACACATTGTTTAATTGAAATCACTTTTGTTAAAATATGTGCCTCAAAATTTGAAACATTTTTTATTTGTTTATGAATACCAACATTCGTTGTCTCTGTTACATACACCAAGATAGTGTAAAACATCAAACATTCGTTTTGAGAAACAAACCTAAAAAGACACGTATTGCAATGCAAAAGCTAAAGAAATATCCCACAGGAAAGTCACATGTATGGAGGATTTCCTTAAAGACCAAAATTTATCATTTTCTGAAATGAGAACGCAACAGTAGTTGCGTAAAACATAAAAAATGAATGAATCAGGTCTTTGGGAAATGTTGTAACACCACGCTATACAGAGTTACTTCCCTTAGGTCAGGCCATCGATAGTGTGGTGAATCAATATGTGCCTCCAGATAACAACAGAAAAGAACAAACTATACTGTCAAAATAACAAGACAAATAAAAGTCTGTATAAAATAATTTTCACATCACAATAAATATATCAAGTAACTACATATATAGAATAGCACGTATATACTAACGAAAATATATAAAGTAAAAAGCAAATGAAATGTTTAATTTCATCTCAACCTCAATTGTTTGATGAAAGAAATTGAAAATTGCCTTTAAGGGGCAGAGCGTTAAGATCTTCAAAAAGCAAAAATAATTAAACAATATAAGAATAAAAAGGAATTAAACCTAAGAAGACAAAAATGAAAAAAATTCTTGCTCATAAAATATCGGTTAAAATAAGTGTTTCTATATACTATGGAGGTAAAACGTGTATTGCGAAATAAGATGAGAATTTTGCTACTCTGACATATTGCCTTTGCTGAGAATTTGTTGGGCAAAGCGGACTGAAAAAGCAAAGTGCATGTAGTGATTGTTACGGATATGACACATTGTGAGATTCTTGTCTTATTCAGTTCATGGATCAGTTCAGTTCATTCATTCACGCTTGTGCACCAACAGCAGCTGGTCCAGGGACGTTCGTCATCCAAGGAGGAGTTCCTTTGTGGAAATCAGCGCTGTACGTTGTAGAGCTATCGAACTTTGCGTTACTCGAGAAAGGTACCGGAGCAGGTTTGAAGCTGTTGGCTTTGGAGCCATGGCGGTTTATGAACTCAGCCTGATGAGTTGTCATACCCTGAAAGGGTACGGGATTCGGGACAAAGGCTTCTTTTACTTTCCGTTCAGGACGATTTGCTGCTTCTGACTTCTGGAAACTATTGCTGTAGTTTGTTCCAAAATCAATTTTTCCTTCGAACTTAAGTGCTCCAGATGACGTGGGTCTTTTAGAAGCCTGTCTCCCTGTAGTTTCCGGCTGTTTAAAGTACTCATTGTTTGTCGTTCTAAGATCCATCTGTCCCTCAGGTCGGACATAAGCATCTTGTCTCTTCACAGGTCGACTCCCAACCTGGTAACTACCGTAATCACGCCTTGCTGTGGTGGTACTCTCTACAGGAGCACTTGACCTTAATGTATTTTCAGCTGGTTTAAGTGCCGTTCTTTTGGGAACCGTCGTGCCTGTGAAGTCTTGCATATTTGTTGTGACGCCATGGAATGGTTCTTTTGGATAATTATATTCTTCCTTCTGCTTGATTGTCTTTTGAGATAACTGATGTTCCTTAAATGTATCCCTATAACCCGTGCTACCCATGAAAGGTTCCTGTGACTTCTGGACTGTGTGTGTTGGTTTGAAATTCTGCCTCTGAGTCAAAGTATGCTCTGTGAAGTCTCTCTTGCTTGTCGTGTCACTGGCCATAGGTACTGCTGGAGACACATATTCTGGATTCTTCTTTACAGGTCGGGAAGCGAGGTCATGGGTTTTAAAGTCAGCACCATAACTGGTTGAGCCCTCAAACTGACCACCACTCTTCATGACTCCAGATGACAAAGGTTTGGTAACAGTTTGTTGCCTTGGTGTGTCCTTAGCTGTAAAGTTTATTCTGTTCGTTGTGTTGAAATCAAATCCTCCCTCTGGCGTTGTATAAGCCTGTCTCTCTTTGACCCACCTTGGCTCCACTTTATGTGCCTTGAAATCCTGTTTGGCTGTAGTTGTACCCTCCAAAGGAACACCAGATGTGTAAGGTTCCATACTGGGTCTGTAGCTCTGCTGCTTGGGGGCAAACACTCCTTTGTAGCTATCACCAGTTGTTGTTGAACCAGAGAATTTCGTGGCTGGGGCAATATACTCAGATTTTGCCTTCAGCTGTTTGGGCTGGATTTCGTGACCAACAAAGGTGTCACTGTAACCAGTTCTACCATCAAAAGGAATATCAAGCTTTGGAACATCAGTGGGGGGCTTGAAACTTTGCCTTGGTTCAATGCTTTTCTCAGTGAAGGCCATTCTATTGGTGGTATTGCCTTCCATCTTCACAGCTGGAGGTACATAGTCCTGGCTTTTCTTGACAGTCTCTCTTGGATGTACACCATGGGATACAAAGTCAGCATTATACCGTGTAGAGCCTTCAAATTTACCCTTCATTTCCATGATGTGGGATGACTCTTGTCTCTTGATGGTTTCTCTTGGCGATGCTTTTGAAGTAAACTGCTGTTGATTTATTGTGCTAAAGTCCATCGAGCCATCAGGCTTCCTGTACGGTTCGGGAACAACGACTTTGCGTGGTTCAATCTTGTGTTCTTGGTAATCATTCCTGGCCGTGGTTGTTCCATCTAATGGAACATTTGATCGATAGGGTTCCCCACTGGGCTTATAACTCTTTTGCTTTGGTACAAAATCCCCCTTGAAGCTGTCAGATGTTGTTGTACTCCCAACAAACTTCACAGTTGGAGCTGTGTATGGAACCACTTTGTGAGGAACCTTTGGTGGTAGCTGATGTTTGGGATAGTCAAGTTGTTGACTAGAAGCTGTCGCCATGGACACTGTTGGTCGCTGATAACTTTCCTTCTTGTTCAACAGTTCACGAGGGGTAATGTCATGGCCCTTAAAATCAGATCCATAGCTTGTTCCTGAATCAAACTGTCCATTTATTTCCATGATGTGTGCAGACTCTGGACGTTTGACTGGCTCCCTGACTGCTGCCTTTTCAGTGTAGTTGTCCCTGTTTGTAGTGCTGAAATTCATATCACCTTCTGGCTTCTTGTAAGGATTCTTCTGTATAGCTATTCTAGGCTCAACCTTATGTTCACAATAATCGAACTTGTTCGTAGTTTGATCATTTAAAGGAACTCCGGTTTGAAGAGGTTCATTGCGTGGCTTATAACTTTCCCTAGGGGTGATTTCATGTTCAATGAATTCAGATCTGTTTGTGGACATTGCTTCAAACTTGCCTTCTGGTCTCACATACTGAACCGGTTCTTTGATTCTTCTGGGTTCAATCTGATGCTCTTGGTAGTCCATTCTTGCTGTTGTCTGATCATCAAAAGGGACATTCGATCTTTGAACTGCATCAGTCGGTTTGAAACTCTCCCGTTGAGACAATGCATGTTCAGGGTAGTCCAGTCGATTGGATGTGGTGCTTTCCATTGCACCTTCAGGCTTGATGTATGGATGGGCCTCCCTTTTACCTCTTGGCTCTATATTGTGCTCAGGGTAATCTTCACGGGTAGTGGTCTTATCATCAAACGGATCATCAGACTTCTGGACAGAATGAACGGGCTTATAACTCACTCTTTGCGAAATGACATGCTCAGGGTAATCAGACCTGTTAGTTGTTGCACCTTCCATCTTCCCCTCGGGCTTTACATACTCCTGTGGAAGCCATTTGGCCCGTGTCTGAATTTCATGTTCTGGATAATCAGCCCGATTGGTGGTGTTGCCATCAAATGGTACATCAGTATGTAGGGCTGTGGCTGCAGGTTTGAAACTTTCACGTGGAGTGAGTTCATGTTCTGGAAAGTCCGACCGGTTGGTGGTGATGCTGTTCATTTCTCCATCTGGTTTTACATACTTTAAATGCTCTCTCCTTTGTCTTGGCTCAATCTGATGCTCTGGGTAGTCCATTCTTGCTGTTGTCTGATCATCAAAAGGGACATTCGATCTTTGAACTGCATCAGTCGGTTTGAAACTCTCCCGTTGAGACAATGCATGTTCAGGGTAGTCCAGTCGATTGGATGTGGTGCTTTCCATTGCACCTTCAGGCTTGATGTATGGATGGGCCTCCCTTTTACCTCTTGGCTCTATATTGTGCTCAGGGTAATCTTCACGGGTAGTGGTCTTATCATCAAACGGATCATCAGACTTCTGGACAGAATGAACGGGCTTATAACTCACTCTTTGCGAAATGACATGCTCAGGGTAATCAGACCTGTTAGTTGTTGCACCTTCCATCTTCCCCTCGGGCTTTACATACTCCTGTGGAAGCCATTTGGCCCGTGTCTGAATTTCATGTTCTGGATAATCAGCCCGATTGGTGGTGTTGCCATCAAATGGTACATCAGTATGTAGGGCTGTGGCTGCAGGTTTGAAACTTTCACGTGGAGTGAGTTCATGTTCTGGAAAGTCCGACCGGTTGGTGGTGATGCTGTTCATTTCTCCATCTGGTTTTACATACTTTAAATGCTCTCTCCTTTGTCTTGGCTCAATCTGATGCTCTGGGTAGTCCATTCTCGCTGTTGTCTGATCATCAAAAGGGACATTCGATCTTTGAACTGCATCAGTCGGTTTGAAACTCTCCCGTTGAGACAATGCATGTTCAGGGTAGTCCAGTCGATTGGATGTGGTGCTTTCCATTGCACCTTCAGGCTTGATGTATGGATGGGCCTCCCTTTTACCTCTTGGCTCTATATTGTGCTCAGGGTAATCTTCACGGGTAGTGGTCTTATCATCAAACGGATCATCAGACTTCTGGACAGAATGAACGGGCTTATAACTCACTCTTTGCGAAATGGCATGCTCAGGGTAATCAGACCTGTTAGTTGTTGCACCTTCCATCTTCCCCTCGGGCTTTACATACTCCTGTTGAAGCCGTTTGACCCGTGTCTGAATTTCATGTTCTGGATAATCAGCCCGATTGGTGGTGTTGCCATCAAATGGTACATCAGTATGTAGGGCTGTGGTTGCAGGTTTGAAACTTTCACGTGGAGTGAGTTCATGTTCTGGAAAGTCCGACCGGTTGGTGGTGATGCTGTTCATTTCTCCATCTGGTTTTACATACTTTAAATGCTCTCTCCTTTGTCTTGGCTCAATCTGATGCTCTGGGTAGTCCATTCTCGCTGTTGTCTGATCATCAAAAGGGATATTCGATCTTTGAACTGCATCAGTCGGTTTGAAACTCTCCCGTTGAGACAATGCATGTTCAGGGTAGTCCAGTCGATTGGATGTGGTGCTTTCCATTGCACCTTCAGGCTTGATGTATGGATGGGCCTCCCTTTTACCTCTTGGCTCTATATTGTGCTCAGGGTAATCTTCACGGGTAGTGGTCTTATCATCAAACGGATCATCAGACTTCTGGACAGAATGAACGGGCTTATAACTCACTCTTTGCGAAATGGCATGCTCAGGGTAATCAGACCTGTTAGTTGTTGCACCTTCCATCTTCCCCTCGGGCTTTACATACTCCTGTTGAAGCCGTTTGACCCGTGTCTGAATTTCATGTTCTGGATAATCAGCCCGATTGGTGGTGTTGCCATCAAATGGTACATCAGTATGTAGGGCTGTGGCTGCAGGTTTGAAACTTTCACGTGGAGTGAGTTCATGTTCTGGAAAGTCCGACCGGTTGGTGGTGATGCTGTTCATTTCTCCATCTGGTTTTACATACTTCAAATGCTTTCTCTCCCTTGTCTTGGCTCAATCTGATGCTCTGGGTAGTCCATTCTTGCTGTTGTTTGATCGTCAAAAGGCATATTGGATTTTTGAACTGTGTCTACAGGTCTGAAACTTTCCCGAGGTGGAAGGACATGTTCAGGATAGTCCAAACGGTTGGATGTGTTACCATCCATCACACCATCCGGCTTCACATATGGTACTTGCTCCCTCCTCTTTCGAGGCTCAATCATGTGTTCAGGATAATCCTGTCTCGTTGTAGTTTTATCATCAAAAGGGTCTTCAGATCCCTGCACAGAGTTCACTGGCTTAAAACTTTGCCTGGGTGTAATTTCATGTTCGGGAAATTCTGAACGATTGGTCGTAGCCACTTCCATTTTCCCCTCTGGTCTGATGTATTGTTGAGGTTGTCGTACCTGCCTTGGCTCGATTTGATGTTCAGGGAAGTCTGATCTGTTGGTGAATGATTAATTAAGTTATCGATGAAACAATCATCGAGAATTTTATGGCGTGATATTTATCATTAGTATTATAAGTATACAAACCATATGCCTACATGTGTGTTTAAAATAGATGAAATGGCAATGTGTTTTTGACATATAACAAAGTATTTGCTTTCATATCCTTGCCTTGGTGTCATGTGCATTTTCCTGAGGACATCTGATACCAAATATAAAGCAAGAGCAACAGCATCACATATCCTAATATCTATACTGCTTTCTAAAATCTTGACCAGGTCCCATCCTTACTAACCTGGCTGTTGTCCTATCTTCAAATGGATCATCAGACTTCAGAACAGCATTTGCAGGTTTGAAACTCTGCCTTGGTGTAAGTTGGTGTTCAGGATATTCCAGTCTGTTTGTGGACAAACCTTCCATCTTTCCTTCAGGCTTCATATATTTCTCAGGTGCTCTTCTTTGCCGAGGTTCAATTATGTGTTCAGGGAAATCCTGTCTAGCTGTTGTCTTATCTTCAAATGGATCAGTTGACTGCTGAACTGAATTAGTGGGTTTATAACTCTGACGAGTGGAAAGTTCATGTTCAGGATAGTCCAAACGGTTGGATGTGTTACCATCCATCACACCATCCGGCTTCACATATGGTACTTGCTCCCTCCTCTTTCGAGGCTCAATCATGTGTTCAGGATAATCCTGCCTCGCTGTAGTTTTATCATCAAATGGGTCTTCAGATCTCAGCACAGAGTTCACTGGCTTAAAACTTTGCCTGGGTGTGAGTTCATGTTCAGGAAATTCTGAGCGATTAGTGGTATTCCCGTCCATTTTCCCTTCTGGTTTGATGTATTGCTGAGGCTGTCGCCTCTGCCTTGGCTCAATCCGATGTTCAGGGAAGTCAGATCTGAATGTGAACGATTAGTCGAGTTATCTACGAAATGAACGCTTCTTTTAATTGTGCTTTGGGGTATTAACAATCTACAACTGATATTCAAACACCTGTTAGCTTTTTTAGAAAGTGTTTTCATAATATGAACTACCCTTCAGTGTAAATATCAGTGTGCAAAGTTACACGGTAAGCAGAAGCCTGTTGAAACATTGTATCTGCTTGGGAAAAATATGCATACCAAGACAAACGCGAGAATCGATGAAAGTCATTTCATTACTTTTGAAAAGAAATCGTTTCATACACAGAAACCATCAAATTTCTGAAATGGCTTCACCCACTTCCAATCTTAACGGAATTTGAGTTTGATATCATCCCAATCATTTTCCTTCCTTACTAACCTGGCGGTTGTCCTGTCTTCAAATGGATCATCAGACTTCAGAACAGCATTTGCAGGTTTGAAGCTCTGCCTTGGCGTAAGTTGGTGTTCAGGATATTCCAGTCTGTTTGTGGACAAACCATCCATCTTTCCTTCAGGCTTCACATATTTCTCAGGTACTCTTCTTTGCCGAGGTTCAATTATGTGTTCAGGGAAATCCTGTCTAGCTGTTGTCTTATCTTCAAATGGATCAGTTGATTGCTGAACTGAATTAGTGGGTTTATAACTCTGACGAGTGGAAAGTTCATGTTCAGGATAGTCCAAACGGTTGGATGTGTTACCATCCATCACACCATCCGGCTTCACATATGGTACTTGCTCCCTCCTCTTTCGAGGCTCAATCATGTGTTCAGGATAATCCTGCCTCGCTGTAGTTTTATCATCAAATGGGTCTTCAGATCTCTGCACAGAGTTCACTGGCTTAAAACTTTGTCTGGGTGTGAGTTCATGTTGAGGGAATTCTGAGCGATTAGTGGTATTCCCTTCCATTTTCCCTTCTGGTTTGATGTATTGCTGAGGCTGTCGCATCTGCCTTGGCTCAATCTGATGTTCAGGGAAGTCAGCTCTGAATGTGAACGATTAGTCGAGTTATCTATGACATGAACGCTTCTTTAAATTGTATCTGGACGCATTAACAATCAACAACTTAAGCCAAAACACGAAACCTATTGATTTCTTTAGAAATAAATTTCATAGTATGAACCATCATTCATTGTAAATATCAGTGTGTCACATCACACTGTAAGGAGAAACCTGCTTAAACATTGTATCTGCTTGAAACTTAAAATTACCTGTATATCAAGGCAAATGCAAGAATCGATGTGAGTCATTTCACTACTTTTGAAAAGAAATCATTTCAAACACAGAAACCATCAAATTTCTGAAATGGCTTCACCCACTTCCAATCTTAACGGAATTTGAGTTTGATATCCCAATCATTTTCCTTCCTTACTAACCTGGCGGTTGTCCTGTCTTCAAATGGATCATCAGACTTCAGAACAGCATTTGCAGGTTTGAAACTCTGCCTTGGTGTAAGTTGGTGTTCAGGATATTCCAGTCTGTTTGTGGACAAACCATCCATCTTTCCTTCAGGCTTCACATATTTCTCAGGTGCTCTTCTTTGCCGAGGTTCAATTATGTGTTCAGGAAAGTCCTGTCTAGCTGTTGTCTTATCTTCAAATGGATCAGTTGACTGCTGAACTGAATTAGTGGGTTTATAACTCTGACGAGTGGGAAGTTCGTGTTCAGGATAGTCCAAACGGTTGGATGTGTTACCATCCATCACACCATCCGGCTTCACATATGGTACTTGCTCCCTCCTCTTTCGAGGCTCAATCATGTGTTCAGGATAATCCTGCCTCGCTGTAGTTTTATCATCAAATGGGTCTTCAGATCTCTGCACAGAGTTCACTGGCTTAAAACTTTGCCTGGGTGTAATTTCATGTTGAGGGAATTCTGAGCGATTAGTGGTATTCCCTTCCATTTTCCCTTCTGGTTTGATGTATTGCTGAGGCTGTCGCCTCTGCCTTGGCTCAATCTGATGTTCAGGGAAGTCTGATCTGAAGGGAGAATAGTTCTCCAAATCAACAATGAACTGTGGATACTATCTGTTACCCGATTATCTTCACATTTTTTTCACATCTGATTTCAGAATAAATTTTCAAACAGCAAACAAAACCAATGACATCAACAAGACACTTCACCAGAATAAATGCGATAAATAATTAATTATTTCAGTAGTAACATCTGTAAAACATCAAACGTCATATTTAAATCTTGAATATAAAAAATACAATGATGACAACTGCAATTGAAATTAGTGGCACTTCAGTTCAGTGTCTCTCCACTTTTCAGACTGTACTAACCTTGCTGTAGTTTTATCTTCAAATGGATCATCTGATATGACAGCGGCATTGGCAGGTTTGAAACTCTGTCTTGGAGTAAGCTGGTGCTCAGGATACTCCAAATGGTTTGTAGATAAACCCTCCATCTTGCCTTCAGGCTTCGCATATTGTTCCCTAACTCTTCTTTGCCTGGGTTCAACCTTATGTTCAGGATAATCTTTTCTAGATGTCGTTGTATCATCCAATGGTTCCTCATATCGTTGTACAGTGTTTGAAGGCTTGTAACTCTTTCGAGGTGACAATTCATGTTCAGGATAATCCAACTGATTTGACGTGTTCTTCTCCATGACTCCATCTGGTCTCATATACTGTTGAGGTTGACGTCTCTGTCTAGGTTCAATTTTGTGCTCAGGAAAATCTTGCCTGTTAAGGGAATTACAAAACAGTTCTACAGGAAAACAAGAGGTCATGCAACTAAAACTATAATTATATATGACAGCATTTCTAGTTATATAAAAAATACATGTAATACCAAACACTAGCCAATAACTACAACTACTATTCAAACTCTTAACTAAAATATTTTGTGTCCATATGTTCTTGGGAAAACTGATAATACTAACCTAGAGGTAGTGTTATCATTGAACGGATCATCAGACTTCTGAACATTATGAGTAGGCTTGAAGCTTTGCCTTTGTGTGATTTGATGTTCTGGGAACTCTGCCCGGTTTGTTGATACACCGTCCATTGCACCTTCTGGTCTGACATACTTCTGGTATTCTCTGCGGTTCCTTGGTTCCACAGCATGTTCAGGGAAATCTTGCCTGGAGGTGGTCTTATCTTCAAATCGATCAGTAGACTGTTGGACAGTGCTAGCAGGTTTGAAACTTTGTCTCTTTTGCAATTCATGTTCAGGAAATTCAGATCTGGTGGTCGAAAGACCCTCCATTTTTCCTTCTGGTCTGGCATATTTCTGCTGTTCCCTTCTTTTCCTTGGTTCAACGGCATGTTCTGGATAGTCCTGCCTAGCAGTTGTGGTACTGTCAAATGGGTCCTCAGACTTCATAACGCTGTTTGCAGGTTTGTAGCTCTTTCTAGGTGAGAGTTCGTACTGTGGAAAGGCAGACTTCGTTGTAGTGGTACCATCCATCTTACCTTCAGGTTGAACATACTGCCTTTGCTGTCTCTTTTGGCGTGGGGTGACTGTATGCTCAGGATAATCCGACTTTGAGGTCGTTTGCTTCTCAAATGGATCCTCTGACCTCTGAACAATGTGAGAAGGTTTGTAGCTTTGCCTCGGGGTTATCTCATGCTCAGGAAACTCGGATTTACTAGTCGATACACCTTCCATTTTATCAACTGGTTTAACATACAGTTGAACATCCCGTCGTTTCCGTGGTTCTATTGCATGCTCTGGAAAATCACGTCTCGCTGTAGTTTTATCATCAAATGGGTCCTCAGATTTCTGAAACGTACTGGTTGGTTTATAGCTCTTCCTTGGAGAAATTGTATGTTCAGGAAAATCAAGACGGTTGGATGTATTACCCTCCATTGTACCTTCTGGTCTGACATATTGCTGGACCTCTCGCCTTCTCCGGGGTTCAATCTGATGTTCTGGATATTCTTTTCGGTTTGTTGTGCTCCCATCAAAAGGATCCTCAGACTTTAGTGCAGCGTTCATCGGTTTGTAACTCTGCCGTGGCTGTAAAGGATGCTCTGGAAATTCTGTTTTAGTAGTAGAAGTTCCATCCATTTTCCCATCTGGTTTCACGTATTGCTGAGGCTCCCACCTCTTTCTAGGTTCTACTGGGTGCTCAGGATACTCCGATCGAGTGACGGTGTTGCTATCGAAAGGGTCTTTCGAACTGAGAACAGCATTTGCTGGTTTAAAACTTTGCCTTGGCGTCAGTTCATGTTCAGGATAGTTCAGACGATTGATGGTATCTCCTTCCATGCGACCTTCTGGTTTCTGGTATGCCTGAGTTTGACGCTTTTGACGGGGCTCTATCTTGTGCTCTGGATAATCAGATCTTGCGGTAGTTTTGTTTTCAAGTGGTGCATCAGATCTGTATGGGTCAGAATTGGGTTTATAGCTCTTTTGTTTCGGTAAATAACTTCCCTTAAAATCATCTTTAGCTGTGGATGACCCTAAGAAGGGATCTTTCGGAGGGTTCCACAAAGCTCGTTCTCTGGGCTTCCGTTCAGGCAGCTCCCATTCAGGGTAGTCTTGTCTGTGATTGGAAAATAAACACAATATTTAGAACCATGCACCACTGAACCTGTCACCTAACCTGTTAATATGATATGCGTTTACTTTAACATAGAATTAATTCATATAATTAAGTTGCAATGATGACACCACCCGACACATATTGGATAATATTCAAGGATGTCATGACTATGCTGTAAAGCGAAATCCAGTATTCTGCATTCAAACAACAATAAAACAATTAGGAATTATTTTCCACAAAGAAATGACAGAAGTACTATTATTCATCGATACGTCCTTGTTATGAACTATGAAAATAACTAGCACCACCCCTCCTTTACATTCATGCATCATTTACTTTTAGAAATGTTGTATCTTTTAGAAATGTTGTATGTTTTAGAAATGTTGTATCTTTTAAAAATGTTGTATCTTTTAGAAATGTCTTCTGATGACGTTGATATCATGTTGATTAGTATGTAAGAAGTCACCAAGAACTGCAAAACAAGCTGTGACAAAAAATGACCAGGGCCCAGAATAGGTTGCTGTGGGCCTGGTTTGTAAACACCTCCCTCCCATATCATATTCAAAACCAATGAAGTGACTTTGTGACGTACAGTATGTCATAGAACGCCATTCATATCAACTGCACTGATGTCCGGCAGATTGGAGCTATCTTGGGTGAGTGCGTGCGGCACCACTTGCCTGACCATAACAGACTATAGATTGATACTTCCCCTTTATCTCAAGCGTGGCCAAGGGGCATTATCATAAATAACTAACACTATTTACTTATTACTGCGTGCAGGATCAACTCCATCCTAATATATTATTCAGCGTAACAATCTGTTCCATTTGAGGTTCCAATCTGGTTGCAATGTTTTCTTGGCCTCGTCAAAATTAAACGTTATATCCAAGGTTCATTATGTCTAGTGTGAGAGTGAGTTGGATTTTTTATGTTTGCGTTTTCTTACAACTATACAGAGAGGGAACAAATATATACGCTGTACATCTAAAACTGATTCGGTCTTTGCAAAATGAACACTACGACCAGGGCCATTACAAGGGACATGTTATCCTCGTCAAGTGCAACTGTTTTGAATTGTCTGTTTCACTTACATCCCATGACAACAGAGGGGTCACCTGCATCACATGTCAACACACATCTGCATGTAAGGGTCGCCTGCATCACATGACAACACACACCTGTATGTAAGGGTCACCTGCATCACATGACAACACACAACTGCATGTAAGGGTCACCTGCATCACATGACAACACACAACTGCACGTAAGGGTCACCTGCATCACATGACAGCACACACCTGCATGTAAGGATCACCTGCATCAAGGGTCACCTGCATCACATGACGACACACACACTGCATGTAAGGGTCACCTGCATCACATGACAACACACACCTGCATGTAAGGGTCACCTGCATCACAACTGCATGTAAGGGTCACCTGCATCACATGACAACACACACCTGCATGTAAGGGTCACCTGCATCACATGACAACACACAACTGCATGTAAGGGTCACCTGCATCACATGACAACACACACCTGTATGTAAGGGTCACCTGCATCACATGACAACACACACCTGCATGTAACGGTCACCTGCATCACATGTCAACACACACCTTCATGTAAGGGTCACCTGCATCACATGACAGCACACACCTGCATGTAAGGATCACCTGCATCACATGACAACACACACCTGCATGTAAGGATCACCTGCATCACATGACACACACACCTGCATGTAAGGGTCACCTGCATCACATGTCAACAGACACCTGCATGTAATGGTCACCAGCATCACATGTCAACACACACCTGCATGTAAGGGTCACCTGCATCACATGATAACACACACCTGCATGTAAGGGTCACCTGCATCACATGACCCACACACCTGCATGTAATGGGTCACACCTGCATCACATGACCCAACACACAACTGCATGTAATGGTCACCAACATCATATGACAAAACACACCTGCATGTAATGGTCACCTGCATCACATGACAACACACACCTGGATGTAAGGGTCAATTGCATCACATAACAACACACAACTGCATGTAATGGTCACCAAGATCATATGACAACACACACCTGCATGTAATGGTCACCAAGATCATATGACAACACACCCACACATAGGGGTCACTCACATCACAAAACAAAACACACTCACACACAGGGGTCACTCACATGACGCAACAACACACACTCACACATGGGGGTCACTCACATCACATGACAACACACACTTGCATGTAAGGGTCACCTACGTCACATGACATCCCACGCACATACGAGACGTACGCAACTGCCCCAAGTGTATTACAACCTACCGTTCCCTGCCCGTGAGCCAGTCACGGCTTCGAAATATCTTGATTATTGATGATTACATCAAAGTTATTCATCCGCTGTTAAACTATAAGCAAGGTTTATAACTCAATATCCATCGTCTACATCTCATCCCATTTGTCCCCAAAACCACCCGTACGTTAAGCGTCACACATCAGGAATGCAGTGTCCCGGCAGTCCAGGAGCCCCCGGGGCGTGACTGCCCTACCCCTCTTACCTAGTAGTAGTCTTGTTCTCCATGTTCGCGTCCACCCTCACAGGCTCGTAGGTGGGTTTGTAACTCTCCCGCGTTGGGATCGGATGGGTGGGGTACCGCTTCGAGTACTCGGACAGAAACGGTGCGTTGTCGTCAACATCGATTATACCATTTTGTCTGAAATATCAAATGATACGTTTGACGGCAGATGTCGTTGAGACGGTAGCTGATGATCAGTAAGAAGCACACGCGTTTGCTGTCACGGTATATGCTGTATCGTGCTGATCAAACATAGCCAGTCTGAAGTCTCTGCAAACCGCTGACACGACGTTGTAACCAGTTACTGAGTAATACCTATCTCACGCTCAACACGAACAATCGCCAGAACATGAACATGCGAAAATGAATACATAACGTTTTCAAACATGAAGCATCAGCATTCTTTCATGTCCATTCACAGTTATAATTATCAATTTTAAAAAACACACTCGACTCAGTTTAAAATGACTTTTTCTATTGTCGATTACAATAGTAGTTCCCCAACGAGAATAATAACACTCCCATATGTCAAGGAGCTATATTCTAAACGGCTGCACCATTTGCATTTTGTTCAGGTGGCTGTTGATAGCAACAGCACTACATAAGCAACCTGTCGTGGGCATAAATAGGTATATGTCACAACTGCCAAGTGCATTATATCGTGTAGGCTACAGCTAATTATGGCATACATGTACAACAGACCGGCTGAAACGTGAAGCCGACTCTCTGTACATGTTTGAATTGCAAAGCGTTCGATTTCATTGAAATACGAGGTCTTGTCATGGAATTAATTTCTTCCTAACCAGGACATAAAATATTCATTTTTATTAAGGCGATAGTTGTCAACGGCAATGAATGGATGAAACCTACTTAAAATTAACCAATAGCTTGTCCAGTACGTTCAACCACCTGTCAATCATTGCGTGAAATACGCAAGCTCAGGTGCCTGGGAAGCATGACAATGGGTTCAGTAATGTACCTTGGCCCAATGTTCCGCGACTTCGTACTACATACACAGCATTCATTTCAACAAAACAATGAATTGGCAATCAGTTTAGTGAGCTGATGGTGGTTAATCATGATTTCTACAACTCGAGATGTGTGTTGCCACCTGAACCAAGAGTTTTTGCCATTATAGCAACCACTCCTCCTCCTTAACCCGTGAAGATCCGGGGTAGAATTGGTATTCAGGAATTCATGCTTGTCGTAATAGGCGATTAACGGGATCGGGTGGTCAGGCGTGCCAACTTGGTTGACACATGTCAACGTATCCCAATTGTGTAGAACGATGCTCAGTGTTGATCACTAGATTGTCTGGTCTAGACTCGATTATTTACAGACCGCCGCCATATAGCTGGAATATTGCTGAGTGCAGCGTTAAACAACAAACCAACCAACCCCCTACCTCCACCACCTCCTCCTCCTCCTCCTCCTCATCATCATCATCATCAACAACAACAGCAACAACAATGCTATGCATCATCGTTGTATTCGTCGCTGCTTGAGTTGTTTGTCATATTTTGTCGTTTAATTAATATTACAAGTGTGGTTACATTGTGATTATAACTCTTAATTATGACCACTATTAGCCGTATTTCACGTTTAACACGTCCTTGGAGACCAAGCGCTACAACTGGCCTTCAATTATTTACAACCCGTCATTACGTGCCATATGTGTAGTGCAGTATATCACACGTAAACCTAGTTACATGGTGTATGTCACTGCTAAAGTAGCGTCCCTAGATACCAGACTAGCGTACTACATGTTATTAGCCGCGCTCTTGGTTACACGACCAGCAGTATTCTGGGCGTGAAAACAGATGGAGATACGTTAAAATTCAGCTGCATGAAATTCACGGGGTTTTAAATACATTTGTAGTTGTGTCTGTTGTGTTTTAATGATATTTGACCTTCGGACCGTAAGATCCCTGAACCATCTATATATGTGAATTACTCAATTCATCACTACATGCGTCTAGATTGACCCGTCCAATTATTTCAATAGTACTTTTTATTTTCCCGATTGTAGTTTTCAATAAAATACTTTCATGATATTTCTTTAACTGCGATAACATATCTACAATGAAAAACAAGGTATTTCCCCATGGAAGAAATTATAAATAATATACATTAAGTATGATAAATAAATAACACAGGTAAATGTGCATCCCGCTGTATTTTAGGAACATTTTAGGAAGATCAGGGTTAGAATTGATATTCAGTAATCCATGCTTGTCGTTAGAGGCGACTAAGGGGATCGGGTGGTCAGACTCGCTGACTTGGTTGACATATTGCGTATATCGATTATTGACAGACCACCGCCATATAGCTGGAATGTTGCTGAGCGCGGCGTTAAACAACAGCCAACAAACGCCATGTAAGCCTGTATACAGAGATACACCCACTGCACATAGGCATGTCTTCGGAGATACAACCACTGCACACGGGCATGTATTCGGAGATACACCCACTCCACATAGGCATGTATTCGGAGATACACCCACTGCACATAGGCATGTCTTCGGAGATACACCCACTGCACACGGGCATGTATTCGGAGATACACCCACTCCACATAGGCATGTATTCGGAGATACACCCACTGCACATAGGCATGTCTTCGGAGATACACCCACTGCACAACACCTTCAGGCGTTCTTGGTCGATTTCAAACATGTCAATCAAAATATACAATGAAAATAAGTTATCTAATCTGCTTACTTCGTCAGGTAACATTCCGCCAAACAAATGTTACTCGAACTATGGTCATACGACGTATACAAGTCAACAGCGTGTTACTGTCTCATTACACGCAACAATCAACCTATAGATAATCGAATCCCGATCAGATAAACCACTGATCAACAGCAAGAGCACGGACGCCGGGACACGGTGACCTACAATCAGCGAACAACCCAGTTCTCATTAGTCGGGTGGTCAGGGCGCCTCGGTTGAAGCCTGCTATTGTATCCCAACAGCGTAAATCGATGCTCATGGTGTCAAACACTGGAATATTTACATATACATTTGTAGCTTGAAAATTACAGAGCGACAAAAAAAACAAATCATCAGTCAGGTTGGGCTGTACTAATATACTAAGGTAAACATTCTGACGTAGAAAGCCCGCCGCTCATCTCTTACAAGTTACAGCTCGACTCTTGTTGATATAGCTTTTGTGTACTGTCAATATATACTAGCCTTATTTTTGGTACACATGCATTATACCGGATACCTGCAGGCCATTTTTAATTAGGTCACGTGATGCGAGCGCGGAAAGGTGAAAAAAAATAAAACTGAGATGAAAATAACCCTAACCCTAACCCTAATCCTAACCCCTAACCTAACCCTAACCCTAACCCTAACCCCTAACCTAACCCTAACCCTAACCTAACCCTAACCCTGGGTATCCGGTATAATGCATTTTAGCATTATTTTTTCAAACTCACCAATGTTGATATTATGCCACGAACAGAGACAGTGAGGAACAGACGACCAAGCGACGCTACTTCCTCGTTGCGACAATCATTACTACGGCATAGGTGATGATGTGACGTCATAAACAAAGGAACGCTATAATTGTGACGTCATTTCACATATTTCATGACGAACGTCGCGTCAAGAGCTTTATATACGATTCGTTCATTTAGTTATGATTTTAATTATACTTGTTCAGTTATTGCTCAATATAGATATATTATTCTTCAGTTTAAACTATTTCATCCTCTGATCACGTATCTATGAGATCAGTCGTAAACAATTCAATCATTTCTTCCAATTGGTTGCTTTGCATATGAACAAAAATTCTGTGTAGGCATGTTTTCAAGGTACTTCTCAGAGTACAGAATAACAATAACATGCCCATACTAGTGGGGTTATGTTATTGTGATAAATACGACTCAGGGATCTGTCAAAATTCGTGAATACAATGTTTCAATTTGACGGAAGAGTTAACTCTTTAATTCTGCACTGAAGAGTGAGTGAGTGTGTGAGTATGGTTTTACGCCGCTTTTAGCAATATTCCAGCAATATCATGGCGGGGGAGACCAGCAATGAGCTTCCCACATTGTACTCATGTGGGGAATGGAACCCGGGACTTTGGCGTGACGTGCGAACGCTTTAACCGCGAGGCTACCCCGCCGCCCTCTGCACTGAAGAACAGATAATAGATAAGATATATAGGCCATGATAGTCGGGTAAAGTTATAAGTCGTCACAGATATTAATGTTCCGATAGCATTAGGGCCATTTTTCATAGTGACATTATCTACATACTGATCTTATATTCACTTATTCAAGTCATTCTGAAAAAGGGAGTCTATTCTCTCCACTATGGCGGTTGTAAATATCCATTAATAAAAGTTTCTTCTATGTAATATTTAATTAATAAATACCAACATGATAAGTAAATATATGTTAAATGTAAACGTGGAATATGATATGCTGTGCGAAATGTGACTCGTATGTCTACATGGAGACGCTTGTACGTCCAGAAACAGGTATATACTAGCCGTTGGAACATCAAAAATGTCTTCCAAACACTCTCACAGCAATATGATCTGGTGCGTGTTAACGAAGCTTTCAGTACGACAGTATATCTCACGTCACATGTCGTCTGTCACATTAGCTTTACCGCGCACTGAGAGTATTTGTGAGCGTCTTTGTCGCTTTCATATGGGTTATTTGACAACTATGAGAATCTTATGAATGGTTTGTAAAAGTAGCATTGATAAGACATACTGACGATAGCATACTTCTGCACTGAAGAGCAGAGGCCATTTGCGCACGACCCCATTTTCCTTTGTTGTGCAGACGACATGAACATTAACAGATAGAGAGCCCCTCCCAACTCCACAGAAATGTACTAACGATAATTGAAGCTTACCTTCTCGCCATTTTGGCCCTTTCTTAAATCCCACTTATGTAACAAGCCTGATCAACACATCGCCAGTCCGAGCACTGCGGCGAAGGTATGTAGCGGGACACCACTGAGTCGTTGCTAGGCAAGCGTCGTCTGCGTGTTTAGACTTCCCTCCTTAGCAACGGTGGGAAGGTTTGTTGTGAGCGTAACGAGTGCACTGTAAAATCGACCGACAAATCTGTCTCGCTCTTCTTCAATCATTTCAACACAGAAGTCACAACAACACAATGGCACTTCATTTGTGTTCGAGTCTCGAACATGGACGTTGGTCAGAAGTGCTCTATTCAGGAAGTAATTGCCATGTAGAGTGAACGCTAAATGAAGCGTGTGTTTTATGTCAATAATGTTCTTGTCACGCATTATCAACTTGTCACTGGTGTCCAGCGGCTTTATCGGCCTTTAGGAAGAAATTTAGCCCAGGTGTTGCTTGATTTAGGCGTGCTTCATTTGCCTAAACTATTCTCATGATTATACCTCATATACAGGCCCAGCATATTGTGCTACTCAGATGGTGTATAAGTCAACTGTTAAAATACATTAATTAAAATGTACAATGATATATACAAAATGTGGGCGATGCAGGCCACCTATGACATTATTACTGTTGATCTTTAGTGTTCCTTTATTCCAACCTTTAATTCCTTCTTCAATGTTTATTATCCTTTTTCATTATATATTTATATTTTTATTTATTTTATTTTTGGTATGTATATTTTTGGTAGATGTTGAGAGGGTTGACGATGAAGAAGATAGAATGTAAAGGGGGTGATGAAGACCATAAAACTGTGGTGGCAGTGGTATATAGAGGATCTCAACCGAGTGTCTTTTGATATCAAATATATCACCACGAGTTGATAAAGTTACAAATATCCGAAGCTTGCCGAGGATATTTTACTTTTATCAACGAGTGTTGATATTTGATATCAGAAGACACGAGAGTGAGATTCTATTTATCATAAAAAAACACTCTTTATTAGTTTTCAATGAAAAATGTACATCACTGAACACGGTACTGCTATTAGACTTGCAGTGCAGTGATGTCATATCATTGTGACGTCATCAAGTTCAAGACGTCATAGCATTGTCAGGGCATTGTACAAAATCTACTGTCTCCTACGAGATATCGTTTGATCTCACACAAGCAATATCTCCTGAGGAACACAGTTTTTGATGATAAATCATTATTATAATCGTAATAAATAGTATTATTGTTATGACCACCTCCACCACCACCACCATCATCATCATCAATGTAAGGTTACGTCAATGTGAAGTTATTTTAAGGTTAAGATACACAATGTCAAAAACCACATCGAAAAGCTCATTACATCTAATGTCATGACGACAAACAGACGTCCTCTGAACATCCAATACACTTAACACTGGTTTCACGCCAACGGATATCGGGTATTTACGAACCCCTCGTTCCAAGCTAGATCCGGATTATCTACAACCATAACACAGGCACCTTACCCAAACAACCCTGCGCCAACACAATACCGTGTGGATGGTGTGGACGGATTTCCCAATGGTATTAATAGGGACTAAGTAAATATTATTATAGTTTTATTATCCCCGTCGTTATGGCGATCGCATGTAGCCTACCGTCTCACACAGGTACTCGGTGCGAGGACAAATGTAATCACGTCCTACACTATATCAGCTTACATATACATTCCGTACGTGCGTATGTTACACTTTGTCTTTTGTAAAGATTTGTGTTTGGTACTGATGTATATTATTGAGTTTGTCCAAGTATTTGCCTGAAACAACGGCAACAGTAGCGACACCAGTTTCGTTCGTGACTGTTGTCTAAGTTATCAAATTGATTTTCAAATGTCAAGTCAACGAACGGCAAAAGAAACGTGACTTCTGATTTGCGTAGATTCGGGGAACGCATCTATTTTTATCTCAGTCTAAAATTTTATTCAAGGTTGGCATGAATACAAATGTCAAAAAGCCTCAGAGTTTCAAACCCTAGTGGGTTTCACTGAATCCATGTGTCACATCCTAGAGGGTCTCACTGAATCCATGTGGCAGGCCCTACAGGGTCTCACTGAATCCATGTGGCAGGCCATATAGGGTCTCACTGAATCCATGTGGCAGGCCCTATAGGGTTTCACAGTTCCAAACCCTAGTGGGTCTCACTGAATCCATGTGTCAAACCCTAGTGGGTCTCACTGAATCCATGTGGCAGGCCCTATAGGTCCCACTGAATCCATGTGGCAGGCCCTAGTGGGTCTCACTGTATCCATGTGGCAGGCCCTAGTGGGTCTCACTGAATCCATGTGTCACATTCTAGAGTGTCTCACTGAATCCATGTGGCTAACTGTACAGTGTCTCATTGAATCAATGCGTCATACGATACAAGGTGTTATTGAATCTATTTGTCATACCCTACATGCGCTGACTGAATCCATGTGTCATACTCTCGTGTGTCTCACTGAATCCATGTGTCATACTCTCGTGTGTCTCAGTGAATCAATGTGTCATACCCTACAGGGTCAAATTGAATCTATGCGTCATATTGTAGAAGCATCGTTGAATCCTTGTTTCAGACATAGATCTAGAGCGTCTCATTGAACCTCTGTTTCAAACCCACAGTATTCTTCGTTTTCGCCAACAAAAGCGAGACAACTTGATTTGTATCATAAGTCAGCGGTGAGTCAACAGTAAGATTTGTAACATAATACAACGATCAGTTGTCATTTTATCAGTCAGTCTGAGATTTTATTTTCATGAACATTCAAGCAGAAATATTTTGGATACTTCCAGCACAAAGTTCAAGCCCCGAGTATGTTCCCATGGAGATGGGCTGTCGTGAGCTCCTCTCTATGTGCTGCCGGCTAAGAGAGACGCCAGTGGTGACAGAAGCTCCTCACACTGTCCTTCATGTCACCAGGAGACCAGAGATTATTCCAACTTCCAAAATAGGATCAATAACCTGGATCGAAGGTGGATTGACGCGTAAAGTACGACAGATAACGATGCTCTGCAGCAAATAGGCCATCAAGAGATGTGTTGTGTGTTTATTGTCGCCGTAACCGCTGTTGCTACAGCAGATCGTCATGGTGAAAGTGTTGTGTCTGTGGGGGTTGAAGGTTTACGCGAAGCCCGTTCACTGTATTGTCCAAATAGATGTGGGACATCTTTTCTTTAAAAATTCGATTTATTCGTAACGACAAATAACGACGTGTTGGTCGTAGTCAGGGTGGAGCTTCGTCATGAATGATCTGATTTTTTTTTAAGCAGGGTAGACATAAAGACTACCTACTGCCCCTGTTTAAGCGCTCCTTGTGTTGTTATTAAACACAGACAGGTACAAGTAAGCAGCATTCGTTATTGAATGTTGCAACTGTGTGCGTGATGGATACGAGTAACGCTGAATCAAATCAATTTCATGAGCAGGAACCGCCCGTCTTCAGCCATCGGGTGCTATACTGGCTTGGTTGTCTGTCGTACAGACCCTGAAGCAAATATATCCAAGAAAGCCAACGCAAGTCTAGAAAATGTGGCAAGTCTAGATTTCCTCAGCTTCAGGAAAATGAAAATGAAGAAAGTCTCAGAGCTTCTTTTCATTATATTTTATTTTTGTTTTACTATGAACCTTTTTCAGTAAAATATGTTCATTTCAGAGACTAGTTGTTAGTCTACTGGCTTGGCTGTGAAGGATGTCAGTATCGCACGAAGCCAACATACTCTCGAGGACATTTCAAAGAACCAAATTTCTTATTCTGTCTCATTCACATTAATAACAGCTAACATACTCTTTTTTCCCAGCAAATCAGGTTACAAGCAGGGTTGTATTTAAAGACAGTAGGCACAAATGAGTACAGTATAGGCAATATGTCTTTAGATACAGAGAAACAGTCAATGACAGTATTCTCATACAAACAGTTTTGACACAGTAGGCGTTACAAATTGTGTAGAAGTATGTGAATAGTATAACATGGTTCTGACAGAAATGTACAAAGGCGAATGACACAGAAATCATGTAATGTAAATCACAATAAATTAATAACATTATTGATGACACAGCTGATCGTGGACTGTGACGGTCCAAAGTCCCATTGCACATTTGGAATTTTACTTATTGCTAAATAGCGTAAGGTGATGGCAATTTTCAGTTCAGGTGCGATAGCGTAATTTCTGTCCGTGGGTGATTGCAAAGATTCTCTCACCAAATCTGTCAAAAATATGATTCCCGCTTGATCAAAACGGAATCTTTTGACTAATTCATTGTCATCGTAAAAAGTTAAAACGTCCTTACGTTCTCGAAAATGACTGAGGTGACGGCCGCGTTGTCTAGCGGCCGCCATTTTGTTGAATTAAGAAAATTCTGTGAGGACTCCTAACATTTGCTCACTATAAGAGTACTCTTAAGAGCAAAGAGGTTTTATAACTAGGTCTTAAGAAAATTCTGAAACTTAAGAGTAACGCTCACAAAATTCTCAGTATTTTCTACACTTAGGAGTAACTTTTAATTCTTAGAATGTTTTTAAATACGGCCCCTGGTCTTCAGCAACACGTGTGTCGTGTGAGGCGATTAACGGGATCGGGTGGTTTACTCGATGATCTGGCTGCACATGTCATGGCATCACGGTTACATAGATCGATGCTCATGGTGTCAATGACTGGATTGTCGATTAATTACAGATCACGGAGATATACCTGGAATGTTGCCGAAAGCGACAGCAGAGGCATCAAAACGTGATGTCAAGGGAAAGCAACGCTTATGTGTGATATTAGTTAAACACAGGACCACCAAGAAACGGACTTTCGAGAGTGAGAATTCGGACTTTACGTTTGCTGTGTTTCCACGACTATTTTCAGCACAGTAGCGTTTGATAACGTTGTTGTTTTGTTTTTTTTTAAATCAAATCTACCTTAAATTTTCATATTCCTTTTTTTTTAAATCTCTTTTTCAGGTGAATACTGATCTTCGTCCTTCAGTTCCCGGTTACTGTGGTTACAAAACATGCAGCTAATTGAGTTCTACTCTGGGGATAGTCATGGTTTTAAAACATTAGGACGTCATGTCAAGACCCGGGGGCCGGTTTCCAACATCCTTGATTGTTTCATAATGCCAAGGCCGTTGATTTAGCTGGCTTTCTATGTAGAGAAATACGGTCAAAGATAGATATATAAGAATACATCTGAATCCGGTGTCGTCCAATGTGTTTGTTTGTCTGTTGCTATTGTGGTCGTTAGGACATATTGCTGGGCATTGTGCATCTATATAAGGAAACATATGACATTGCTGCACTGACGCAAATGAAAGGTATTAAACTGGTCGTGTAGACCTCGAGCGGCCATCCAGGGTTTGCTGCACTGTACAAGTACATTGTACATTGTAGACGGCTGGCAACAGCTGGAAGCATTGTATACACTGCAAATGTAAACTATCGTATGGACGCGGTAATAAATAGCTGATAACCAGACTGCATATTTGGAATTGATCGTTTGTTTGTCTGACGCCTCAACTCAGCAATATCAACAAACATATATTTTAAGGAAACATTATTTATTTAATATATATCACTTTCTGGCACAATTATACAGAAAAACACTGTTCGCCTCAAACTTGGAGCTAAGTTCTACAATCGGGTTTGGCCCATGGCCTAATACGCTAGCGATCTGTAAATAATCGAATCTAGGCTAGACAATCCAGAGATTGACATAATGAGTATCGATGGCGTGCATCAACCAAGACATCGCATCTGCGAAGCGATCCTGTTAGCCGCCTCCTCCGAGCATGGGCTCCTGAAGACCAATTTAACCCGGATCTTCGTGGGTGCCGATTACATCTACTAGGTGTACTTAAGATATTCCACTACACGTGTTTTCTTTTTGTTTATCGTTGTGGGGTGTTAGAATGAGGGCGTGAGTGTTTACTGTAAATATCGCTGGCAATACGGTCTGGTTTAGATTCAGACGCTCGCTGATTTAATATATTACTGTTGCATGCGATTGATGTAACACATATTTTACAGCTATATTTTAGCTCTTGCATAACATCATATATATATTTTTTCATCAGGGTTCTCAAATGTCCCGCAGTCTGCTCCTTAATCAAACAAGTGAAGTCACACATTAACACTATGTCCACGTGGTCAGTTTTATTATGAAACAGTGGGACAAAAATAGACAGTACGTGTATGTTGCCTTTATGAGAGAGCCTGTGAAGATCCGGGTTAGAACTAAATGATTTAGGTCTTTCAGCAACCCATGTTTGTCGTAAGAGGGTGATCAGACTCTCTGACTTGGTTGACACACGTCATCGTATCCCATTGCGTAGATCGATGCTCATGATGTTAATCACTGGATTGCCGGGTCTAGACCCGATTATTTACAGACCGCCGCAATATAGTTGGAATATTGCTGGGTGCGGCGTAAACAACAAGCAAACAAAGAGAGCTCAAAATATATGCACACAAATACAATGTATTTTTCAAGTAACGCGCTTAAGCGTATTTTGAATGCAAAGAGAGCATTCGTCTCTTTATTTTACTCAGAAAGCGTAATCCCAAAATTAAAATAATGTGTATAACAGAATAAACGCCCCACGCCGAGCTCAGAGTGAGTGAGTGAGTTTAGTTTTACCCCGCTTTATTCCAGCAATATCACGGCAGGGGACACCAGAAATGGGATTCACACAGTGTACCCACGTGGGGTATCGAACCCGGGTCTTCGGCGTGACGAGCGAAGGCTCTAACCACCAGGCTACCCAACCATGCCCCTGGAATTGATAGCTTTGAGACGAGCGCATTCCATTTAGGCGTCGAGATTTGTCTCCCTTTAAACTTTCTCCCGCGCGTCTGACAGAACTACACTTCCAGTCATGTTAAAACTTGTCGCAGGCAGAACCGGCGCGCGGCTGATTTAATTTATCAGAAGCACTCGTAAAAAGCCCCATGTAGTCTGTCATAGGTATTAGCAAAGTTATGAGCACATTTATAGATATTGTTGATTTACTATAAACCTAATAAAAGCACAATGGTTTCTGCTAGCAATGATATGCTCATGTGATACCAGGGATAATCTACGTCTTCAAGATCTATTCTGAGTTTCTTCCTGGTAATACTGACCCGGTTTAGAATTAGGAGATAAACATCATGTGTTGGCCAATTTCCGGGTGTTATTGAGTGACGCCGTCGGTTCCAAATGAATTCCCGTGCTTCAAATACTCAATAACACCAGGAAATGAGGTTTATCTACATTGTAAACACAAAAGTAAACCAAAAGGTCCACACACGTTTTTGTGTTTTGTACATTTAACATGGCGGTAAGATAAATACGTGGTGTGCTTCTCCCTCGGGTAATACGGTCTGATGTACGCCTTTTTGTAGCAGTGTCATCCCTCGCCTACCGGCTCGGGTGACACTGCTACAAAGAGGCGTACATCAAACCGTATTACCCTCGAGAGAAGCATACAACTTATATTGTCTTTATTGGCCCTCTTACCTTCTTGAAAGTTAAAAATGGAAAACACACTTGACAAGACTTAATTACAAAAAGGTTGTAGTAAATATAATGCAGTACATTTTAGTGAAAACTATATATTTCACTTTTTACTATAATTCTAGAATATTTCAATATATTACCAGGACGGTTGCAGTTCACTAGGTGAACCTATGGTCTTAGGTCTGTGACAGGGTGACATTTTCATAACCAAACCCTGGACCTCTTTAAGAGATTTGCAATAAGGAAACTGGCGGGTGACTTATCTAGTGGTAGATCACAGGAGAGGTTGGGGTTGGGAAGTTTAATAAATGACCATTGAAACTCTGAAGTCCCGTGAAAATGAACTGTGCACCCCCTTAGTGACACCACGATCTACTTTTCAGGGGTTTGTATCCATGGAGACTCCAGCTACAATTATAATCCTTGACCTGTGAGAACATTTACATATGCTTGTGGGTTGTACCTAGACTCCAATGACGTCAGTGTCTAGTAATCATAACTGCCAGTATCACCGACTTGGGAAATTGAATCCCTAGTTATTACATCTGTCCAATCACTGGCAAACTGTAGCGCAAATAGAGTTGAACAACAAATAGAGTTGCGTCGCTCTCATATAGGAAGACTGGTCATTTTTCCTTTGTTGCGCAACTCTATTTGCGCTACAGTTTGCCTGTGGTCCAATTTGCCACAAATCCACACTCATAAATTTCATGGTACGATAAACATCACTTTGGGCTTTTCTCAAGATTAATCTGGCCTGCAATGTCATTAATGAAACTTTTAAAGCAGAATTATCCCATATGAGTGAGTTTAGCTTTACGCCACTTTGAGTGACATTCCATCAATATCACAGTTGGGGACACCAGAAATGGGCTTCACACATTGTACCCATGTGAGGAATCGAACCCGGGTCATTGTTGTGACGAGCGAACGCCTTAACCACTAGGCTACCTTATCCCATATCACTTACCATCTTAAACAAAAGCCAACGCTGAATGAAGTGACATTTGGATGTTTTATTGCGAGATATCTTTTCCAATGAATACCCAATGTTCTGATGAGAACATCAAAACCAGATCACAGATATGGTACCGATAATTGATAGAGTAAAGTTCACATAGATAAATAGTTACATTTATTTACAAAGACAGAATTGTCAATTTCAATGACAGTGGTATTCATTTCAGCACTGAAATGTCTCTGCATTCTTTCAACATGAGACAGATACATAACATACAGTACAAACACATGTATCTATCATCAGTGTGCAGTTAACAATGCACTCAGTCACTTCTACACTAATGAAACAGATTTAGGAAATGAACATTGTGAAATAGGAATCATTTCATATTTATCAATATTACAAACATTACAACAAATAAAACGTTACATATAATGTCGATTTTCCTAATGGTTTAAATTGGAAAATAATTATCATTCTAAAACATGTATAGCATTGTGTTGCTGAACTTTAAAAATAATAGTATCATGATCCTAATAACTTCAGTTACTTAAACAACACGCTTTGATTCTTCAAAATATCAAGAAAAGGGGTTCTCTAATATTTCCAATATCTTTTAATAAACAAACCATAAATGAAAGTCTTCAAAAGAAAACTGATGCTCATGATTAAGTAACAAGAATAAATAGGAAAAGCATGAAACCAGTCTTTTAGATCTTGCTTTTCTTCAGCACAATACCAACCCAATGTTCTGTGGTTCAGTCTCTTTTCCCTAAAGAATTCTATACTGGATTATAATTATTGTTCCTTTGTCCTAAAACCTTTGCCTTGTGAAAACAAAAACTCTTGTGATTTAGTACAATACCTTACATACAAGGCGTATATGGTTCTAAACTGAAACAGGGAACAAACTAAAATTCTCCTTTGACGTTCACAAAAAATCCGGCTGAAAAATTCAGACATGTAAAGATATTGACCGATGTAGTAATATCATGAATATCTTCATACAAAATTCTTCATAATCGAAATATCGAAATTGAAGATAATCACTCTCCCCCTGTCTTCACAAACTCAACATTTCCTCAGTAAATAACAATGTTCCTTACAGAAAATTTAAATTTGTTCATTGACAGTATTTACACTTGATTATCACAGTATGATAGACATATATGAGTAACATGCACATAGTAAAATAATTAACTATGAGCCAGCTGCTAAGCCCTGGCTGTTAAAATAATCTGCATAGACTTCTTTCTTAATAATAAAATCATTCATAAAATTTGCAAGAAAACTTAACGGAGAATCACTAACAATGGAATGAATGAAAAATATCTTCCTTCATGGAAAAGAAAAACAGGTCAAAACAATTCTCAAGTCAACTGCTTTGCCATTAAAAATTTAGTGTATTTCTTTCTGAACAAAATTTACAGCTATATATGAATATTCATAATAAAATTAACTGCGAAATATTACCAATGGAAGGACTAAACAATAGTACCCTTCAAGGAAACAAATATAACAGATTTATATATCAAACAAGTGGCTCTATGAAGGCAGTGAATCTACAAGACTTCCTACAGATAATAACAAAAATGTGGTTAAAAATATGTCTATATTATCAACTATGGCAGAAAAACATCTGTGCCATGTAGACACAATCACACATTTGGCAGATTGGAGGAGGAGCCTGCTGTAGCAAGGGAGATAACTCTGGACGGAATAATAGTCCTTTAATGCTGCAACACATTAGTACTATGTGTCTACTAAAATCCTCCCATCATGTATCAGTAGTTGGCTGAGCTTATGAAATTCTCGCTTGTGACCAAAAAATATGAAAAAATAACATTTAAGTGTTCAGAATTTACCCTATAATTTGATGGACATGTGTATGCATTGTAATCTTACACTCGTTTGCTTCAATATTTAAAAACAAGATCAATGTATTTTACTACTTTAGATCGATAATAAAATCAGAATTAGCCACAGCCATGAAAGTATACAAACTGTACATGTGGTTATTAGTCTTTTAAAAGTCAGTAACTATGCAACAAGAGTTTGCATTCTAGCTTGAGGGGTGCCTCTGCCAAGTGGCGTGACAGACTCAAACACAGGTTGATAAAGCTTGTGACCACGGGTATCAAGTTCCACAAATTTGTAGGTGGACCGTGTGGTGTCAATGACTGCAGCAGGGCATGGCTCCGACGCCTTCGGGGTGTAGTCCATCCTGTACATGGTGTTATCATCAAAGGGACCTTGGCTCTGGACGAAGTCATTGGAAGGTTTGCAGCTTTGGTTGGGGTTAAGAGGGTGTGGAATGTAGTGAGACTTCTGGGTGGACATGCCCTCGAATGGTGCAGTGTTGGGTAGGTATTCTTGCTTCATCACTGGACGGCTCCTCTGGCCAAGGTCCCACGGGCGGAAGTCCGTGGAGTAGTTTGTTACGCCATTAAAAGCTCCAGCCCTCATGACGTTAGCCGAGTGGGGCCTCTTGGCTAAGGCACGCTGTAAAGGATATTCCTTGAATGCCAGATTGTGTGTTGTGTTCATGTCCATGTCACCGACTGGCTTCTTGTACTGCTCTGGGTCACGTACAAATGGACGATCAGCTTCCCATCTCCGGTAGTCATTCTTGAAGGTTGTCATGTCTTCAAGAGGTGCCTGAGATTGGAATGCCTGAGCATCGGGCTTGCAGCTTTCTGTTTTTGGTGCATAAGCTCCTTGGTAGTCTCTCTTGAAGGTGGACAGGCCATCAAAGCGGACACCAGATGGTCTGTAGGTGTCCTTCTCCTTTACAAACTTTGCCTGAAGTGGATGTTTAATGTAAGCAGCATTGTAGCCTGTGTTTCCATCGAAAGGAACATCAGACATTTTGGCCGCCTCCATTGGTTTCATGGTGGTTCTGGGAGCCTGGTTGTAGCGCTGGTAATCACGGGTGAACGTGCTCTGGCCTTCAAATGGCTGCTGGGGAGGGTTCCAGGTGGAAACATCACCATATCTGTTAGGGCGACCAGCCATTTCCCACTTTCTGTAGTCACCTAGAAACAGAAAAATATCACATGAAATCTCACGTCAAAGAAAACATATATTTATTCAATCACATGCATACAGGTCAAGTCAATCCAACTTATTTATCCTTCAGAGGAAACATTTTAAATGCAACTGACTGTTTACTGACATTGGTACATGATATACTGATATACATATTTCCCTTTCACAGCAAACATACCACGGATCAAAAAACAAATCTGAATCACTGTTGCCATTTCCTGATGTGAGGGAGTAAGGCCTTACACCACTTTTAGCAATATTCCAGCAAAATCATGGCGGGGACACCAGAAATGGGCTTCACACATTGTACCCATTTGGGGAATCGAACACGGGTCTTCGGCTTGACGAACATACACTTAGACCACTAGGCTACTCTACCGCCCCATTTCATGAATTAAAACCCCATAGGAGTCCTAAAAGTTGTTCAGCTTATGGCTAGCCCTAAGTAGAAATATACACTTGTCACCAAGTAGTAAGTGCAGCAGAAGAGGTCAGTTCGTCCACAACAAACCACGGTTTTGTTCTTTTGGGGGAGAAGACTGAGTAACCGGTAAACCTCTCTCAGAAGCAAATTTAATGTAAAACTTTCTTTAAGTGATGCTTCTGTATATCTCAAACAAGTAACAAATATTTCATATGATACAGTATGTCAAACTGATGGGGCAGGAAGGCCTGAAGTGATGGGTTTCTAGCACTTCCATGAAACCCACAGGTATGGTGCAGACAACCCTGGAGTCATTGAGTTTATTTTTACGCCACTTTTAACAATATTCCAGCAATATCATGGTGGGGGACACCAGAAAAGGACTTCACACATTGTACCCAAGTGGGGAATCAAACCTGGATCTTAGGCGTGACAAGTGAACAGTTTAACCACTAGACTACCCCATCGCCCCAACAACCCTGGAAACAATGAGGGCCAGGCTAAGATTCAAACCTATTATTCCTGGTTTCTGGCATATCTGTGAACAATGGATTGTGGTGCCTTAAACAACGTGGCTTCTTGTCACCATTTGTTCCAAGAAAGAGTACAAATACTGGCCTACTCAAAGATATGTACTTACTTTTGTAAGTGGGTTCCCCTTCGAACTTCCCTGGAACATGCTGCATGCCTTGCTGCTTGATGGCCTTAGCTGGAGCTCCCTGCTTCTCTGTGGACAAAATCAACATGGTGAGCATTCTGCAACACATCAGACAGAGAGATAGAGGAACTACTTGCAAACAAGGATAAGCTGAGCACCGACCTGACAATTAACCCGTATTAGCATGTATGAGCGTCGTCCACTGCCGCTTAGCTTGTTAAGCGAAGTGACCCAGGTTGTTCACGCTTCAAGCCAGTTGTTACTACACTGAAGTGAAGAGAAAGGCCAGCTTGTTCAATTTCATCGTCATCAATGCACGCACTAGCCTACATCTGCTCTACCTTTCACAAACCAAATGGGTTTGCTCATTGCCATGCTTGCTACACTGACATCGTTCTCTGCACCGAGACCTTAATTTGAATATGTTGTCTTTGAGTGTTCTTGTTTATCATAAAGAAATGTTTAGCTTGCATGTAGTTTATGTTTTATTTGTTGCATGTCAGTATATGAGAGATATCAAAGTTGTTGTTTTTTCTGTGTTTTTTCCTTTCATAAAACAATACCATTATTTTTATAAACAATTTTAATGAAGTTGTATTTGAATGCAAATATACTTACTTGAATAACATTTTAGGTTCATGAATTTCTTGGTGTTTTTTTAAAACAAATCCACTTTTCAGACAACTGAACTCTTAAACGGAATCGTGACACATTTCTGTGTGATTGTGTTTTGCCTCCAACATATAATATTAGCTAAGAGAATATGGGGGAATAAAATAGATAAAAATTATTTTTCACACTGTATACCATTTTTTATTCTTAATCTGGTTTCTGCAGTGTAATACGTAAAGGATCAAAACCGACTTCAAGGTTTTGTTTGAAAAAGGGAAATAGGGGAGGGTGGACAGCCTGGCCCGACCTGATTTCCCAAGGCCAAGGGCGTACTTTTTCAAACAAAACCGAGGAGGATGTTTTCATTCAACTTATGAACCAACCGAAGGTATACTTTAGATATAATTTTAATATTTGATATTTACTGTTGAAATCAAGTGGGATGCGACTGGCAGCCGACACATGCTCTGCACGCGCAACCCGTGACTTGCATGTGCGCTGCCCGCGCTACCCGTCTTGTGAGGAACACATGGTTCATACTGACAAACAATCTCATTCTACAAAGTGATCCTTTGTAGCCTAGTGGATAAAACCGCCAAGCTAGTAAGCGAAAGGTATCGACACTATAAAATGGAAGTTTTCAATAATGTGATATTTTACAATCGTATTCAGTGATAGCAAGACAAAGTTATATCAATCTTCAAAACAAGTAATAATTCAATGTCAAGGGCTCTTCCTCAGAAAATCCCCAGGATGCGGGCAATTCTGTAGAGAAATCCCACGAAACTGACTGTAGAGGTTTACTCAGTAAAAGGAGAAACTGGCAAGACAATAGAGTGACGTCACTGGAGGTTTATAATTGAGGTTAGAAGATTGTTTTTTGTCTTACAGCAAACAATATTGATTTCCCCAAGTGTTATCATTGGTTGATGTGATACAGTTACACAAACACTCACAGAATACCGAAAAACATAAGTAATCAAATAAGGAAGGGCTAAAAAAAACACTGCCAGGATTTGCAAACTTACAAGAGTTACAATCAGTCAAAGCATGTATAGCATTACCTAGTGTCACGCCAGACAGGTGTGTCATTATTTATTCATGCAAGCATGAAGGTATACACACATTCACACTTCACATATCATGGATACCAGGAGCTCACGCTCTCCGACACAACAGCAAAGCAGGTTGTCAGGGGCAACAAATTGTCATCATGAATTGGTCGCAGTTACCACTGTGGGTTTTTCAATCAGTGTAAATTTGAATAGCAAAGGTTTGAATGGCAATAGATAAGATATACAGCACCTCTTCAACGTCTTTTGAATCCAATATGTTTGAGTGATATTGTCAAGTATTATGTCACACCAGTACACACTAAAGAGCTGAAGGGAACATAGTTCTTCAAGCGTTAGTTGACAATCTGATCAGGATTATTCTGAACTTTTAGAGATTCAAAGTTACATTTTTTATCATCTTGTACTTCTCAGTGTTGGGAGAAAGGTTTGTGGTTTAGTTATACTGCATGAGATTGGATATATCGGAACTTAAAATAACATTTTTTTAAACACCAAAACTTATTGCAACAAACTGAATAATCATGAAACAGTGCAAAGGGATCTCTTTATCCACAAAGCAATTGCATGTATAAAAGATGATTTACAAATCCACTATTTTTGTAACCATTTTTGGGTTTGGTTTTTGTTGACTAAAAATTCTGTAATGGAGAAGTCATAACAATTCTATTTCCAGAATCAACATATTCAAGACATTTCCATGACTTAAGTCATGTTATGGCTGTTGAATAATGTCTCTATAATTATGACCTACAGTTTTACTTGTTTAAATATATGCTAGGAATTTAATACAGAATCAACTCCAACAACAATTGTATGATGTCATCATAATGGTATAAATACTACTCCTTTGCTTTTCAGTCCATAAAATCCAAAACTCTGGTAGCCATTCAGAGAAAATATTCCAAAATTGAAAATATAACGTGTTACATTCAGGGTGGTGGTGGAGTTGGGTTTAAGGTCGTGCTTGAGAATATTTCGCTCATATGACGACGTGCATGCGTGTGTATGTGTATGTGCGCCTGCTTGTAATAGCCCAGACTGAAGCTGGTTTTATAGTGCTAGCCCACTGAGATACCATGCCGCAGTGAAGCATGAATACTCCACTCAGACACATTATACTGACTCCGAGCCGACCAGTCCTTGTTGTACCCATTAATGCCGAGCGCCAGGCAGGGACCAACAAGTACCATATTTTAACGTCTTTTGGTATGACACGGTCAGGGATTGAACCCGCGACCTTCCTATATCCGGGCGGACGCTCTAACCACTACACCACGGAGGCTGCATTACATTCAGGGACAGATATGGTTCCTTGTCTGTTTCTCAGAGTCAAGTGAAAATCTATGGGGACCACTGGTAGTTATTGCCTTTACTAAATCTAGTTACAGTCAAATCCCGATGAGTCGAATCGCTGGGGACCAAGTAATAAATTCGACTTATCGATGTATTCGAGACATAGGTATGTCTATGAGGGTAGAAAAAAAGATGATCCAGTCCTAATTCCTCCACCTAAGCATTTGTTTATCTAATGATTTCCCTATCACTAATAGGGGCACCTTATCAGTTCCAGTCTGATTAGCAAAGACAGTGATTTCCGTAAAATCACTAATCTGCCTTTTGAACTCTCCTGTCAATGGCGGAAAAGTGTGAGCCACGCTGGTTTGTTAATTGGATCAGTTTGCTACACCAATCAACTTCTCATTGACTGACTTCGGCTTATGTATACAAGATTGCTGTTGTTTGAATCTCATGGGACCAAATTTCCATCTTGAGTCATTGTGTGTATTATGAGACGAATTCGTGTAACCGGAAATCAAATGATGACAACTATAACAGGGAATGGTCGGGACCGACAGGTACTTCGAGTTATGCATAATATTCGAGACACCGGCATTCGACTCATCGGGATTTGACTGTATTTTACATAATATGATCTCCAATGAGTTGCACACTATTCAGACATGCTCAGTTGTGTCGGACATTCATGCAGGAACTGTTGCAGTCTCTCCAATAAAGGTCTTGACTAATTATATTTATCTACCCACCTGTGTAATCTTTGTGGTATGACGTCATCATATCATGCTCCCCAGCAGGCCGTTTGTACTCATCAGGGACATGGAACTGAGGGCTCTCGATGGAGTGGGGGATATAGTCCACCCTGAAATACAGGACAACATACAGTAACACACAGAAACGCACGTAGAACTATTGACAAGAAAGACAACAACATTCCAAGCATTGACTAGAATAAAACTAACACCGAGACAAGTCTTTCAGGAGATATTTTGACCAACAAATACATGTACATGTAACGAAATTCACACACAAATATAATATGACACGACAACAAATTGTGTCATCTTCATAAGGAGTCATAAAATCACTTAAAGATAAATACAATTATTCTGTGAATTTCAACATACACATGCCACTGGACAGTGGTGAATCTTAATTTGGGTAATCAAATAGATTAATAGTGATTGTTTTTCCCAACAAATACAAAATTCAGAATATATGATGACACATCCTTTCTTGATTTGCAGATTCATTCAGTTGACATTTTGGGTTTTAGCAGTTTACATTCATAGCTCTAGAGTTAAGATACTAACATGTCAATCTTTGATTTAATTGTTGCATTTTACTAGCACAGATTGTCTTTCAGTATCAAAATATCTTTCACAATTTGGCCTTTAGTATTTAGAATTTGCTACACGTTAATAGATGGTATGGTAAATTTCAAGAAAAAAACTTATATGATTCTTCTTGGACAACAATTAAAACAGTATGATGATATAAATGTGTTTTTATTATAACTAACACTTCAACTGTTTCATATGTTCCAAACTAGCAGTGAACATCATAATGATGTACTGTAAATGAACTATCACTGTAACCATGTGTTGCAATTTGTTTTGTGGTGAAGAAAATGGCAAATGATCAGGTTATTTTTCTTGCGTGTGTTTTTTCAAAATTCAGATGAAAGACTGAGAAATAATGCTGTATGTACTGTGTGTTTAAGCCACCAGTCCACTTCCACTAAAATTGCGTCCAGTCCAGTAATAATACTACAAGTCTACAGAAATGGTAATCAGCTCCAATTTTGGTTAAGTCAACTCAAACGTCTGTAAATGTATGGTGTTTATGTTCTGAGTCGTGACTGATCATTAATCATTGATCAATTGATTTCTCAAACCAAGGATCAATCTTGAAATTCAAACCAATTCTCCACACGAACGAGTCAAGCTCATGCACCAGAAGCATTAACTGAGTGAAGAAAGGTAACAGTTGGTAAATCTATACAGTACTACCAATCTCTAACCATGAAACAATGCCTTATCCAATCAATATTTCAGTAGAAAACCTACGTAAACAAATACTACCTTGTTGCTAGGCGGATGTAAAAGTAAGTTTGCCACAAAGATTACGTTCCTTAATGATCATTATTGACGTTGGTGCCAGGCAATTATTGACAACAGTTGATATTTATTGTTTATAGCAGCTGGAGTAAACAATGAGATGTGCAGTGAAGAATGATACTGTCTAGAGCAGCAAGCATGACATGTATGAGGTAATTACTTAAGCCTGATGACAAATCTTACTTGATACTGGCAACAGTTTATTTATTGATGATTTACAGTGACAAGGACGTATCTATAATTAGCATCAAAGCAAGCCAATCAATTTGCACAGTCAGCATATATTCTTTTGGGGCCATAAAGGAATACATAAGGTTGATTTGTGGTATCAAGGTGGTGGTGGGGTAGCGTGTTCGATTCCCAAAATGGGTACTATTCCCATCATGGTATTACTGGATAATTGTTAAAAGCTGTGTAAAACCATACTTACCATGGTGTCACCCAGACTTTTACAAACAAATCAAGCCACTTGCTATAGCTAGTTTCATGTATAGGGATTCTACTGTGTGTACAGGCTAATGCCGATTGTGATTACACCTGCAGTATTTCTTATGTAACATTTTCCATGCAGAGATCTTTGTACATATCTCTTCAGTACCTGGCTACAGTGTAGTGCTTGGTTTGAGATAGGCATGTTTTGGGAATTAACACTTTTATTTTTCTCACATAAATAAAATAACAAACTCTAATCTTTGGAAACTTGTCTGCAAGAAAAGGGCACATTGTTTTTTCTACAGAGTGGGGCCTATGTAGAAATAACTCAGTAAAATAGGGGCTACATTCTTAGAAAACCCTAAACCTTCCCCCCCAAGTCAATTGGTAGTTCCTTAACCTACAACAGGGGCTACATTCTTAGAAAACCCTAAACCTTCCCCCCCAAGTCAATTGGTAGTTCCTTAACCTACAACAGGGGCTACATTCTTAGAAAACCCTAAACCTTCCCCCCCAAGTCAATTGGTAGTTCCTTAACCTACAACAGGGGCTACATTCTTAGAAAACCCTAAACCTTCCCCAAGTCAATTGGTAGTTCCTTAACCTACAACAGGGGCTACATTCTTAGAAAACCCTAAACCTTCCCCCAAGTCAATTGGTTGTTCCTTAACCTACAACAGGGGCTACATTCTTAGAAAACCCTAAACCTTCCCCCAAGTCAATTGGTAGTTCCTTAACCTACAACCTACATTCTTAGAAAACCCTAACCTTTCCCCAAAATCAATTGGGTTCCCTAACCTACAACAGGGGCTACATTCTTAGAAAACCCTAAACCTTTCCCCAAAATCAATTGGTTGTTCCCTAACCTACAACAGGGGCTACATTCTTAGAAAACCCTAAACCTTTCCCCAAAATCAATTGGTTGTTCCCTAACCTACAACAGGGGCTACATTCTTAGAAAACCCTAAACCTTTCCCCAAAATCAATTGGTTGTTCCCTAACCTACAACAGGGGCTACATTCTTAGAAAACCCTAAACCTTTCCCCAAAATCAATTGGTAGTTCCTTAACCTACAACAGGGGCTACATTCTTAGAAAACCCTAAACCTTTCCCCAAAATCAATTGGTTGTTCCCTAACCTACAACAGGGGCTACATTCTTAGAAAACCCTAAACCTTTCCCCAAAATCAATTGGTAGTTCCTTAACCTACAACAGGGGCTACATTCTTAGAAAACCCTAAACCTTTCCCCAAAATCAATTGGTTGTTCCCTAACCTACAACAGGGGCTACATTCTTAGAAAACCCTAAACCTTTCCCCAAAATCAATTGGTTGTTCCCTAACCTAACTGAGAATTTCAGTGTCACTGTTGTCACCCATGTAGTATTGACAAAGATCTCAAGTATAACTATACATACCTGTGCGTAGTCCGGTCTTCCAGGGGCCCTTCCCCCTTGATGGCTACTGCGGGGGGTTTGCATGACTCCCGGGGCACAATAGGGTGGGCCCTGTAGGTTGTGTTGTACTCCGACAGCAAGCATGGTCTATCTCCCCTCCCGATAGTCACATTGGGCCGATGTGGGCAGCGATGGCGCCTGTGAGAATAAATCAAATGTACAACTCAGAATTCAAATTTGTATTCATCACGATACTTAAAATCATTTTGGTTTTTTTACAGGAATATTAAATTTATTTCTCCCATTATTTCCAAGTATGAAATATGACCATTGTTTTCCAAGGTTATGAAAAGGGTCTGCTCATTAAAATATTCCAACAATCAATGGCAAACCATGTCTAAGACATTCCACCCATACATTAGGTAGATATTAAAATGATCAGCAAATGATACCAAACATTGTCAACAATCAAACAAACAATATTAGGTAATCATCATAATCCTAAACACTGTTCCGTGTTAAAGTAAGTGAAGGATTGCTGCTTAACAAACATTAGTAATCTTGCAGCTATTCCTGGGAATCCTTGTTAAAGGTAAACAAGTGGAAAATGTACAGTGTTTAATGGTTGCTTTCATATCAGGGTTCCACATACGTTCATTTTCTAGGAAACTGGTTGTCAAGCAAAATGTAACTTACAAAACTATCGCTAAATCATAAAAATATCCTAACACCACTTTTTACAAGCACAATTACTGTATTTTTGTATTTTCATCTGGTAATATGGTGTTCAAGACATCACCTGTTTTCAAATCAAAACATTTTCTCCATACCTTAAATCAGTTTCCAGTTAATCTGAGTTTGAGTACCAAACGTAATAATGATCAGTTGATGACAATATGGAAAACAATTCTTTAAGTTTCAAAAAACTGTACCTGACCCTGTTGAAATGTATAAACGCTCCTAATCATTACTGATCTTACATGAAAACAAAGCATACTTCTCTATACTTGAACCAACCTTGGATATGATCAGACATTATTAGGTTAGGTCGGTTACCCCTTGTGATAAATGTCTACCAATCTTTCAAGAAACGTATTATGCTGCTCCAGAAGACCAAATCTGATAAATGTTTCTTTGTACTATATATCATACTGTCATTGATTACATCTAATCACTCAGAAAATCAATAATCCTGGATAATCAAAGTCAATAAATGTATCAGCTGAAGATCAATAGCCTGTGAATTGGTTACAGGGGCAATGGTGTACATACAATGGCAGAGTGTTCATTACATGAGCTTATTGCTGTCAGAGCTCTATTTCCAATGACGAATGGAATGACCGTTGTTCAATGAAACGTAATCAATCATCTGTTATCGTCTGTTCAACTTTAAAAACACATGCTGAATAATGAAAAGAAAACTATTAACTCTCACTATGTCTACCATATGTAAACTGAACTGTTTCTTGATTCTATTCCAAATTTATTTACTCATAAATTTCAAAATGGATAAATTAATTCTTCAAAAGAGTTTCCACTACATATGATAAGAGCCTTTAGTATTTAATTTTGAGTAAGTGAGTTTCAGTTTTATGCTGATTTTAGCAATATCACAGCGGGGGAAGCTAGAAATGGGCTTCACACATTGTACCCAAGTGGGGAATCAAACACGGGTCTTTGGCCTGACAAGCAAAGGCTATAACCAGTAGGCTACGCCCCATTTAATTTTTAAGTTCCATGTTCAGTTCATCAATAATATTAACAGATCTCAAAATGTCTTTAAATGCTGATAACCAAATATTTTTCAAATATAAATTAAAACGGAAAGTATTTAATACATGCATGTGAGCATATATAAATTACATTAAAAATATATGTTCTAAACAGATAGAAACGACCTATTATTTCAGTACTGTTACTATCCAAACAAATATTTTGAAGGGAACTATTTAGAATATAACTGATTATAAATTACCTTTTTATCAGATTTACTTTGCAATAGATCCCTGTGGCGTTAGAAATGTTGCTTGACATTTCTTATCCAGAAAGGGGATCAACTGCTCCCATGACACTACAACCCAGCCCCCAGCAGTGTACCTGACAATAAAGCTGAGAGCAGGTCCTCAAAGCTGACTTCTTGAAAATATACCCGAGACCTTATCTGGGAGATGGGGGGGTGCTACTATCAGCTTTATTTCTTTATTGATTTCAGATTTTGACATACTCAAGTTTCACCTTGTGTCGTTCTCCTGGGGTAGACATGTTGTAATGTATGGCAGCTTCTCATGTAGTAAATAAATGGCTAACTTAGCGACTCAGAAAGCCAGTGTGTAATGTATAAGGCCAAGGATTTGTTATTACATTTTTTACTGAAACATGTATTAGATACCATTGTTAGATCAGAACATAAATCTTGTTTCCCATAAAATGGAATTTTTATATTTCTTTATTATTTTTTTTTCAGCAGGTTACAAATCTATAACTTGGTTTTAGTTGCAGGTTATATACTCATGCCAATAATGGTTGTCACCCCCTTCAAATTTTTTTTATTGGAGAGGGGGTAGGGGTGTGTGTGGTTGGGGTGTGGAGGGCATGAGTATATATTTTCAACCAAAACCGAAGATGAACCATCAGAATATTGGCATTGGCAGAAGAAAGACTATGTGCTCATGTGCTCACAACTGAAGTGATGATTTGTGAAACTGAAGACCCTTTCCCTGCCTACCTCAGTGGCTCAGTTGGAAGACAGCAGGTTACAATACTAAACTTTTTAGTTTTAGGTTCTTTTCACGCCATGGACATATCATGTTAGTTTTGTTTGTTTGTTGTTTAATGCCTCACTCAGCAACATTCCAGCTAGATGGTGGTGGTCTGTTAATAGTCACGTCTCCACCAGACCAACTAGTGATCAGCATCATGAGCATCAATCTGCGCAATTGGGGCATGATTATGTGTCAACCAAATCAGTGAGCCAGACCTCCATATCTCAATAGTTGCCTCTGATGGCATAGGTTGCTGAAGACCAATTCTAACCCAGGTCTTCAAGGGTATGGAATTATCACATGAATCTACACTTTTCACGAGTCAAAAATCAACATTAGACACATTTTAAAAGGAAGTTTATAAAGTTGAGTACTTTGATGTTATAGAGACTATCAACTGAGTTTGTGGGCTTTCCACTATTAGATGACACATCATTATTTACATACATTATATTTTTATGACTTCTTTTGGACACCTTTAGGAATGAGTAACATTCTTTCGTTTCCAAAGGCAACACATTTTATGATTAATGTGATGTCATAGGTGCATGTACAAGCACAAATCACCAAATTATATTCATATCATATTCAAGAGGTGCTGGGAATAGGATAAGATCTCAAAGACTCATTACCAGTTTCATAAAGCACACAATGATTGACCAATCATGTATAAGAGCAGAGAAATCATACATTTGGAGAATTTCTTCTCCATATTCTTCACAAAGGTTTTTTGTGTTTATACATGCTATATACTCAATCTTTATCATAAGTTAACAATCTGAAAGAAGTTTAGTCTGAACTAAAGCCTCTTTGGTTTTAACTATTATGGCATGAATTTGAAAATGTTATATCATAATTTGGGAATATTTACTGACATCTGCTGCAGATGAGAGGCCACAGATTGGTGTTTAAATAACTCCTTTAAAAACCCAGCGTGGTTACAATTGCAAGTTGTCTTGGACAAAATCTCGTGTACAACCCAAGACACCAGCAAAATACAATTATCACTCCAAACTTGAATCACTACCTTTTATGGTATTTAATATTTAATACGAAAATGGATAATACTAGTAAGTTCTAAAAGATAGGTTCGGTCTTCTAGACCTAGATAACATATATATTCTCGCTAGGGGGTTCCAGTTTGAGTACAAAGAGCACCTTCAAAATTAAATGTTTATTCAACAGCACGAAATAAGAATTATTTTCTGTTACCTAGTGAGGTATATATAATTATTCTGACTCTTGTCTAGTTATAATTAAGCTGTGCTATATTTAGGGGATAGACCCCCGTTCCAAACAAGACTAGCAAAAATAAAAGATAACATTTTTCCTAGTGAAAGCAAAAGGGCATGACAGGGAGATGTGAAAAACGACAATCTGGCCACGGCAATGTGTTTGAAATGTCCCTGCCGACAGATAGTTCATGCATGGTCTTTTAAACTATTTAAAATCGGCCATCCAGGAGCATCTTAACAAAAGTTATACAAATGCTTTAGTTTTTACCTGTTATGTACTGAAAAGAATATATTAACGACGAAATCATGTGTGCTTCAGGAGAAACTTTCTTCACGTAGTTGTTCTTCACACCTCATATCAACAGGACCAGTGATATTTCACACTAAAGTCATAATAAACTACTTACCCGCATGTGCAAATCTCACATATGCATCTCCTCTTCGTCATTATTGGAAAATTGAGACGTGATATCTGGATGCAGTTTGTTTCAAGGTTGCGATTAGATATCACTGTTTCTTCTGGAGCAGGTGGTTACGATGAAACACAGGTCGCCAAGCAGACAACACAATATGTTTATCAAAAATGGCGGATGGCAACAGGGCAGTCCAATGTAGGGGTATCAGGTTTCGTCACAATCCATAAATCACATGTAGGGGGGATTTGCGCACGCAGTGAATCACGCACGCAAATGATATTTGTATTTACACAGAAAAACAGTCAGACGAAAAATATTGTTAACTGATCATGGCAAAACGGAAATGAAAGTGTTGATAGCGGTAAAAAGAAATACCCTCACAAAGAATGGGATACACCCACCGCGCAGTGTCACCTGGTGGTTGATTACTGTACTAATGCCGATATGTCACGTTGTGCATAGTCAGATAGGTGGCACATATGAAGGAATGTAGACAATACACTTGCTCGATCGGACACCTTTCATAAAAGTTTATATCATTATTTAAGAAATTATTTCATGATCTGAGTGAATATCAGCGCGATTAGATTCTTTGTAACGCCATGTGGTTGCACTGGCAAGTAGATCTATATGGTTGTGTTTGTTAGTTTCTTAGTTACCAACACCTTTGTGTGTTAAAATATTTACGAGTGGTTAAAAGTAGAAAAGGTGCAACTTGTTGATTAATATTTTTTTCACTCGAAACCAAACAGTTGATTACTTTTATTATTTCCCCATGAGCATCGACCTAATTAAGTGAGATACAATGACATGCTCAATCCAAATCCGATACCGTTAGTACGAGACGCGTTCAAAAAGTAGTCAGCCTAACTATATTATATGTTTGAAAAGCTTCCATTTCATTTTGAAGGAATCATTAGCAAAGCCATATCTTTAGAATTTCACATATGTGGGTAATGTGGTTAACGAGATATTAGTCATCACTACACATTGGAGTATAATATTTCTTTAAAAATTGCAGAAAATGAAAAACGATCTGCCATTTGGTACTTTTTGGATAATGGTATGCCCTCAGATAATATCATATAAAATATGTTCAGTAAAGTATTGGATGACTTCCCGTCATAATCAACATTCAAAGATTTGGACTGCATGAGGCGTGTTTTTTAAGGACACTCGGAACTCCCATTTTAATCTTTCAAAAACATTGTGTCCAGATATTCAAGTTGGCATGCACTGTTTACAATATATTGAGTGCTGAAACTTGTGTGACCATTCCGCATTTAGTTTGAACCCTTGGCATCATGTATGAATAAGTGAAAACATTAGATTAAGTTATGTCCTTATGATTACGTCATCTTAAAGGGGGGTGGGTATAGTGTCTCCAAAACTAGCTCTTTCAGTAAACATGAAGAGGGGATCGAGTTCAATTTAACAAGCGATTGCAGTTTCAAATTGCTTTTGTATGCACTTTAATATCTAAGTTTGATTCTAGCGGACTTCTGCCTATCTTAAACACATACATGTAGTATGTTTCTTACATATTTTGTTTCCTGAAGTGTGTGATGCATTTATTTGCAGATTTGCATTTTGGGGGGGTACCAAGATAAAAGTCAAGCAAAATGGGGATCGGGAGGCAGGAACATAGCAAAACCAATTTGCTTGAGGTTGACAGATAATATATAGAGAAATTAAAACATAAAAGCAGCTGCATTTGTATCATTTTCTAGGTGAGGCTGACTACTTTTTGAACGCCCCTCGTAACCTCGTGCAAGCACAAAACCGGGTCTTCATGGGTGCTCGCATTGATCAACAAAGATGAAATACAGTTTCGTCTGGGACTTAACAGGGAAATGCAGCAGAGTATGAAATAAGCCAAAAACCCTGCCAGACATCAGGGCTGGTAACTTCAAAATGTTACCAGCCCAAAATGAATTTAACCAGACCAGACAATCCAAAGAAAATACCTAAAATTTTAGTTACAATGAATAATTTAATTAACCTGATACATGTATTTACTGTTTAACAGTCTATTCACACAGGTCATTTTGAGAGAAATCCGACTCCGAGATGTAGTCAGAGTCGAAGGGATGGAACATTGTAACAGACCATCGGGATGGTGAGCTGTAAATTTAGATCGTCCGTCAGAAATCTATCCCGTCTCGGGTGGTCGGACGGGCCTTATTTCATACACTGAATGCAGACATGTTGGTGTGTTATATCGGTAAAATGAGAAAAGTCTCTTGCATGATATTGTGCAATTTTCCTTTGCTCTATTTAGACTTTGCCGCAAACTAATGATTTCTCTTGACCATTGGTTATCAATCAAATCGTGTATATGATAACAGTTAATGTGTAAAATGTAAAATTTCTCTCAGGCAATTAATAATACCCCTTAATATATTTGCTTCTTTTTTTAAATTAGCTGCAAATATATGTCCATCTATGGACGCGAGAGTGAGTGAGTATGGTTTTACGCCGCTTTTAGCAATATTCCAGCAATATCGCGGCGGGGGACACCAGACATGGACTTCACACTTTGTACCCATTGACCTGAGAAGATCCGGGTTAGAATTGGTCTTTAGCAACCCACGTTTGTCGTACGAGGCGACTAACGGGATCAGGTGGTCAGGCTCGCTGACTTGGCTGACACATGTCATCGGATTCAAATTGCGTAGAACGATGCTCATGCTGTTGATCACTGAATTGCCTGGTCCAGACTTGATTATATACAGACCCTCGCCATATAGCTGCTATATTGCCGAATGTGGCGTAAAACAACAAACCAACCATCTATTATGAGAACAATTGTAAACAGTATAAAGTTTAATGCAGCTCCTTGTGACTGAAAATAGGATTGAAAGAACACGGAAGTCAACATACATTTTATATTGTTGGCGTTTAATCCCAGAAAAATCAGCCTAGTGTGATGTTTCAAGCACCACATGTCATCGTAGTTGGATGCTCATGCTGTTAATCACTGGATTGTCTCGTCCAAACTCCATTATTTACACACTGTAGCCATATAGCTAGAATATGGTTGTGTGAGGCGTTAAACAACAAACAAAACATAAAAAACAGGTACCCCTACGCACCTATAACAAGACATTTTGAAAACGACGTCTGTGAACACCTTCCCAAGCATAAGAGGAATGTATCCATCAATATCCACATAGACTGACTGACTGACTGAGTTTGGTTTTACGCCGCTTTTAGCAATATTCCAGCAACATCACGGGGGGCTTCACACATTGTACCCATGTGGGGATTCGAACCAGGGTCTTCGGCGTGACGAGCCAACGCTTTAACCATTAGGCTACACCACTGCCCCTCCACATAGAACAATACCCAAGCATACATACATAGCTGACGTTTTCAAAGTCAAACGTCTTTTTAGAAATCGAATATTGTGAAATACATAGAGACTGTATATATTATAACTGTTGTTAGATTCTCAAATGGCCACGCAAGTGTGTTTGTGGGTGTATTCCGTCTGCTTTTGTAACCCTGCATACATATAAGGTAAAATTTGTAACAATTGACCATGAGTAAGTTACAAGTGAATAGTGACATATGTTTATTCCATCTAACATGGGTGACACCGAGGGAGAGGTTATTGCTGTATGCTGTTTCGTTGCTTTTGAAACTAAAGGTTGCTGCTGTATAGAGAATATGAACGGAACTTCACTGTTTCAAAATAATGCGTACACTTATGGACTCACTTCAGCAGTACCACTACATGCTCAGTAGACTCACTTCAGCAGTACCGCTACATGATCAGTAGACTCACTTCAGCAGTACCACTACATGATCAGTGGGCTCACTTCAGCAGTACGGCTACATGATCAGTGGGCTCACTTCAGCAGTATCACTACATGCCCAGTAGACTCACTTCAGCAGTACCACTACATGATCAGTAGACTCACTTCACCAGTACCACTACATGATCAGTAGACTCACTTCACCAGTATCACTACATGATCAGTAGACTCACTTCACCAGTACCACTACATGATCAGTAGACTCACTTCACCAGTACCACTACATGATCAGTGGACTCACTTCACCAGTACCGCTACATGATCAGTGGACCCACTTCAGCAGTACCACTACATGATCAGTGGACTCACTTCAGCAGTACCATTACATTGTCAGTGGGCTCACTTCAGCAGTATCACTACATGATCAGTGAACTCACTTCAGCAGTACCACTACATGCTCAGTGGACTCACTTCAGCAGTACCACTACATGCTCAGTAGACTCACTTCAGCAGTACCACTACATGATCAGTAGACTCACTTCAGCAGTTCCACTACATGATCAGTGGGCTCACTTCAGCAGTACGGCTACATGATCAGTGGGCTCACTTCAGCAGTATCACTACATTGTCAGTGGACACACTTCAGCAGTATCACTATATTATCAGTATACCCGCTTCAGCAGTACCGCTACATGATCAGTAGACCCGCTTCAGCAGTACCACTACATTGTCAGTGGACTCGCTTCAGCAGCACCACTACATGATCAGTGGACTCACTTCAGCAGTACCACTACATGATCAGTGGACTCACTTCAGCAGTACCGCTACATTATTAGTGGACTCACTTCAGCAGTACCACTACATGATCAGTAGACTCACTTCAGCAGTACCACTACATGATCAGTGGACTCACTTCAGCAGTTCCACTGCATGATCAGTAGACTCACTCACTTCTAAGCTCAGTACCACTACATGCTCAGTAGACTCACTTCAGCAGTGGACTCACTTCAGCAGTACCACTACATGATCAGTAGACTCACTTCAGCAGTACCACTACATGATCAGTGGACACACTTCAGCAGTATCACTATATTATCAGTAGACCCGCTTCAGCAGTACCACTACATTGTCAGTAGACTCACTTCAGCAGTACCGCTACATTATTAGTTGACCCTCTCAAGCACTTCAGCGGTACCACTATATTTCATAAACCCTAACGGCAGTTCCCACAAAACAACCAAACAATATTTGATCAGGAACAAATTTTAATCACAGTAAGACCAAAGTCTTGCTTCACAAATATTTAGTGTCCATCTCATAAAGAATGTTCTGGTCATCAAACAAAAACTGGAATTTGTATGAACACACTCAATTATTCTTCAACAATCACATAACAATCTCTAAATGTCGTAGTGCATCTGGCGAACTCTTCTTGAGTATCTGAGTGACTGTTTGGTGAGATTTTGATCACTCTTAATGTCCTTCGTTCTGAGTTCTTTCCCAGGAGTCACCTTGGTCTTTCTCTCATCCATGGTCTTCTTCACACTATCCCCACAACCAGAGGGTGTGCTCCTGTTGTTCTGTGCAGGCTGGATCTTGGCCGGTACTCTGCTTTTGGTTTTTCCTGTATAGGGTCTTTGTGCCTTCTTCGGGTAGGCTGGAGGAGCTACCACTGGGAGACTGGCTTGTGCCTTGACTGGAGTTTGGCAGGTCAGAGATAGAGCCTGACGCCGGATGGATTTCAGCTGCCTGAGCTCTTGCTCCAGCTTCTTCTTCTGCTCTGCCTCCGCCTGTTTCTCATTCTCCCAGCTATTGGTGAGCTCCTCCAGCGTCTGTTTTAGTTCCTGCAGTTCGGCATGCTCCATTGTCAAACTGAGCTTGAAATTTAGATATTCTACTCTGAACTCCGCCCTCTCTTTTTCTGCTTTACGTCTCAGTTCCTGTTCACGTCGGAGCTCGCGGCTCTGTTGCTCATTCACCTGGCGCAGGTTCTCGTTTTCTTGGAGAAGATGGTCAAGAAGGCTGCGGAAAGAGACATAAATTGCTTCAAAACACATGTGTTATGATTATACAAGAGTATGCAACAACTGTCCTCAAAATGCCTTTCATATGATTGAATATATAATTTCATACTTCTGTTTGTAATATCTCCCCACAACACAGTTTATTCTCAGATTCAGGAGTACTGACGGTATATTTTCGGGCCCCTTTTGGATATGTTTTGCCACCGGAAAACAGAAATAATATCTAGTCGTTCAGCTTCTGCTTACCTCTCTTCCATATCTCCAACTTGAGCTTTTAAGTCCATGTATTGGGCTAAAAACAAAAAACACGAACTGTGTTAAACAAGTCCAACATCAGGACGTGATCAGTGACCTGAACGCAGATTCTCTTCAGATGTTTAGCATATTGATAAAGATTCCGCATCCACTTGAAACATTAGATTTGTAAATCTATGTGACTTACAAAAACGCATTCCAATTTATCTATTTGTGTTGTCACTCTTAAATAAATAATATAAAAAAACTTCAAATAGAGTAGACCGATGACCTACCAAGTAATTCAGTGTTTAGTTCCTTTGATCTAGGGCTAGACAAGGTAGAGGCCGCCTCGTCTTCCATCTCGAGGATGGGAGAGAGAAGTTTTCGTTGCTTCAAACGACCTTCCGTGCACAAAGCCATCTGTTTGATAGAAAAAAAATACATATTCTTTTTAAATTTCGAAATTTGAAGAATTTCCGTATAGATTGCTAAATGATATCTTTTGCACTTGTTATATGAAATTCCGTTTTTGGCACTTTCGGAAATGCCTCTCCCGACGAATGAGGTCAAGATTATTTAATGGCGTGTTTTTATTTTGGAAATGCAAGATAAAAAGCACATAAATAGTATAGTCTTTTCAACAGACTTGCTTACCTCGTCTGCAGCAGATGAAGCTCACAGGTATGAAATATCAGCAATCTTCAACAGTAATAGGCTGATGTTTATGACAAGCAACAAATGTACGTCTGAGCACAAAGACAATGCGCTTAGAACTGAGAACTTGGACTAGGAACGTCGTCATGGAACCATTCTATGACGTCATTGCTATTGTGACGTCACACACACTGTTTGCTTATCATGGACAACTCATTTTGAATGTAATGTTTCGGTTCCTGAAGTTCGGCATGCTCACACCATAGTTAAACGATCCATGAAAACACGGGTTAGAATTGTCCTCGGCAGCTCGTGCCTGTAAGAGGCGACTAACGGAATCGGCTGATCAGGCTCGCTAACTTGGGTGATACATGTCATCGTATCCCAACTGCATTGATCGATGCTCATGCGTTTGATCACTGGATTGTCTGGTCCATACTCGATTATTTACACACCGTCGTCATAAAGCTAAAATATTGCTGAGTGCGGCGTTAAACGACCAACAAACCAAAACCACGTGTCCCCCAGAGGATCCGACCCGTAGGCAATGCGTCATACGCGTATAGGGAAGTATAACTACTCAGGTCTGTGTGGTAACCCTATGGTAAAAGCGTTTGTTCATCACGCCGATGACCCCTTGTTCTATTCCCCATATGGGTACTATGTATGAAGGCCATTTCTGGTGTCCCGAGCCGCAATATTGCTGGGATATTGCTTAGAGCGGCGTAAAACCATAGGGAAGTATAACTAAGAGGCCTGCGGGGTAACCCCATGGTTAAAGCGTTTGCTCGTCACGCCGAAGACCTCTTGTTCGATTTCCCACATGGGTACAATTAGTGAAGCCCATTTCTCCTGTCCCGAGCCGCAATATTGCTGGAATATTGCTAACAGCAACATAAAACCATACTCATTCACACACTCATTATAACTACTACTTTCGTTTAGGTAAATGTGCAGTTCTAATTATGAACAAGTTTAGTTTGCTTACATGGCAGTCTATATCAAAACCAGAGGCCGTTCCCAGACTGTCTTTAATTAATTATACCCTGTCTCACAGTGCCTAATCCACAATATTTTCCTTAACGCCCAGCGGTTTCTGTAATGGGAGAGTTCTAAATGAAGCAAGTCTAGATCTCCTCAGGTTCAGGAATCTACGAGCTCACTGGCATCCTTGTCAGTGTAAACAGAGTTATTTGTTTCTTTCAAAATTATTGTTTTCAGAGACTAAGCTTTTGTCTAAAATAATTAGTGCATTGGTCGTTCTGATAAAACTGACAGTTAACTATCCCAGGCTTTGAAAAAGACAGCTTCAATGTATGTAAATATACGTGGCAGCCATCATATATGTGTACTTGAACACTGAGAAGGTCACACACTTTTTAATATGGATCTCCGAATGTAAGAGTTCGTAAAAATCTACCTTAGAGGACTTTGTACTTTAGACAATGGATATGAATGTCAGATAAAAGTCTCACTTTCATCATTATCGCTATGAAAACTGTCTAAAAATCCTTTAACGGCATGATACAAATGTTTGGTTCTCGACTAACACGCAACACAATAAGGGACCGTTCATAATAATTTATGGCTAGTGTGTGTGTGTGGGTGGTGGTGGTGGTGGTTTTGATGTGATGATTTTAACGAGAAGCATGTTCAATGTGAATTACCCCTAAAATGTATGTACAGAATATGTGACCCCCCTGCATGTCATGTACAAAATCAATGAACCCCCTCCCCTTCCCATACTTTCTAAGCATAATTTTAAACATGCTTTTATGAACAAAACTGCTGAACCCCCACCCACCCCTAGTACGTGTGTACAAAATTGATGACCCCCTTAAAATCATCATCACCACCACCAAACACATACACACCCAAAAAAACCCCAAAACCCAAACCCACCCACCACCACCACCCCACCACCCCAACCCCCACCCATTAATTATGAACGGTCCCTAAACACAAAAATATATTATTGCTCTGTGTGGAACATAATAAAAATGAAAGTTCAAGTTTAAAGGAAAAGCTAAGATATATGAAAAACCAAAGACATAATGAAAATATGAATGTCATATAGTTAGCTATCGTTTAAGCGACTCTTGAAGCCGTGGTATAAAGAGTAGTATTTGGATATTGGGTGCGCTTGCACCAAGGAGAGAGTGCCCATTTGAGACGGCAAAGAATGGGGGGAGTTATTTCCCTTTTACGGAAGTGTTGTAATCCGACAGGTGGCGCTTGCCGGAAGCACATGTGCAATAGTTGTTATTGCCACTCGTAATGACATATTGTGTAAATTAATACTTATATGAAGTTGATCTTTCACATATTGAAACAGAAATGATATAGCAATATGTAAGTATTACCTTCGTAGTTATGTTATTAATATCCTGTGGATATAATTAGTAATATTCTTATTTTCACCAACCGATATTGTTGAAATTCTGACAGCCTTCCATCGCAATACCGCGTGAGCCCGTTTTGATTACCTTCATTTAAAGCACAAGACTGTGTTATCTGTCCATAACTACTGCTGCTGTAACTGTAATGTAGTTGTACAACAACAGCGCTACAACTGCTACCCTTAGACACTCACATGCCCCCGAACAGAAGTCCGTAAATTACGTTGTATGTTTTGATGATATTCTACCCTTTCATATATATTAGAGACCAGCCTATTTCATTTATATTTATCAGTATTCCGATTGACCTCTGTACTGACACAAAATCTGACCAAAAATACAGATGCTCACTGAACACATGATTACTGGTTATGCAGCTTTTCACTTTGTATAAACCATTCTAACATTTTTATTCCAATTAAATATGTAAGGTAAATTGTGTTTATCATCTGTTTCAGTTCTAGAGTATTTTAATTTGGAAGTATACATCATCAATATGAGGACCAAGACACTGGATCAGTTAGCAGCGCTTCAGAAAACTCCCAGCAATGTTCGCAACATATGTATTCTGGCTCATGTAGATCATGGTAAGTATTGAGTTGGATACCTTGTTACATCTGTGTTCATGAATAGATGTAATGCAGTAGCATGTTCACCTGTTATATGGCAGCATTCTGTAACAGTGTAAATAATCTAGTCTGGACCAGACAATCCAGTGATCAACAGCATGAGCATTGATCTATGCAATTGGGACACTATGGCATTTGTCATCCAAGTCAATGAGCCTGACCACCCGATCCCGTTAGTCGCCTTTTACAGGGGTGGAAATAACCCATTGCCCGACGTCCCAGTCTAGTGTTTTTTCTGTCGGGCAAGCAAATTTGCATATCATGCTGTACCTGTGTCCATTTGACTTTCCAATGTTAATTATGTTGTTTACTTAAAAAATCAAGAAGAAAATAGGCCGGTATAGTGGAAAAATTATCAGGGCAAGTGATTTTACACGTGCCATTGTACCGGAGTACATCAGCAATTTTAAAGTTAATTCCACCCCTGCCTTTTGGAATTTATGACAAGCATTGGTTGCTGATTCTACCCCAGATCTTCGTGGTTGCTTACTTCAGAAGTACCCTTGCTTCTCAGATCATATTAGAAATACGTCTGTTGAACAAAAAAAATTTTTTGATCATGTCAAGTGAAGTTTATGAACTGTGATAAACAGCTGATTCGCATTGGCAGCAACTTAAGTCTTGGCATAATTTATCTCAGAGACCTGTGAAGGTCCGGGTTAGAATATTGATCTGATAACCCCAGTAAGCCCGGGATGCAGGCTTGCTGACTTGTTGATACATGAGGCCCAATTGCTAATGCTCATGCTGTTGATCACTGGTGTCTGGTCCAGACTCAGTTATTTACCGACTTATTGCTGAGTTGTAAAACTAAACTAACTTCGCTATATATCTCAGAAACATGTGGCAACAGACATTAATCACTACAGGATTTGATATATATATGCTTTCATGCTGTTGATCACTGGACAAAGTCTGCAATAGTCTCACCAAATGAATCTCAAGCCTTTCTATGTTTTGTGGTATTCACAGGAAGACAACTCTGGCTGCGCCCTGGTATAGCAATGGCATCATCTCCCATTGGCTGGGAGTGCGGACAGTGGAGGATGAAGGAGAGAGGCATCACCATGAAGTCGTGCCATTTCTCTCTTCTATCTCACAAAAGGTGGGTGTTGGTCATGTGTATATTTCTTTAATTAATCAATAATATGGATGTGATAAAAATCAATATACATCGACACATTTTGCTGCAATAGATCTCACCAAACATGCTTGCGTGTCCTATTTCTAAAACTTTATCGATTCAAAGGATGCTATATCCATCTCCGTCAAAGTCTTGATAGTAAAATTAGACCAGATGGCTGGATAAATAGATGTAGCTAGCTTTACTTAAAAATAAGAAACAGCTTTTGTGATTGGCTACACTATTTTGATGGACCAATCACCATGAAGTAATGCTATGAAAAGGCTGATAATTATATCTCGCTATCACAAAGGTTATCAATGTATATTTCTTTGGTGTATCGTGACACCAATAATATATATTCTACAATTAAAGTATTCATATGATTCATTTACCTATTACAGTGAATATGTGAATGTCTTGATTGTAAAATCAACCAACATGATGATTTCTGTATTGAATGACTAGAGTATTGAGTTCCATATCTTCTTGACTGTAGTGCATGCCTAAGTATAATGTGCACCTCTCAGGGATTCAGTATTTTTATCCCCCGGCGCACGTTTAGCACAAAGCAGGGGATATGGTATTACGCTCCGTCCGTTCGTACGTACGCATCGGTTCGTACGTACGAATTGAAATATCTTAAGAACCGTTGACTAGATTCTTTTCATATTTGGTACCTAGGTACATCACAGTATAAAAAAGGTCCCAGTCGGGTTTAGTGACCGTGACCTTCATTTCAAGGTCACACGGGCACTTTAACGTTTTACCTTTGCCAGCAAGATATCTCAAGAACCGTTTTCTGGATTTTCTTCATATTCAACACAAAGCTTTTCCTAGGGAAGACACAGGGCCCAGTCGATTTTGGTCACCTTCACTTAATTTTCAAGGTCATGGCGACACTTTGAAGATTTCAGCATGTTAACCTGCATGTAAAGATTGTCAGCGAGATGTTTCAAGAACAGTTCACTGGATTTTCTCCATAGAGAGGAACACCCAGGTGTACTCGGAGCACGTGCACAAGTGCCGAAAAAGTTATTGAATCATTTACCTGTGCTGTCTCCATCCTTTCTGTCACACCTGGCTGTTCCTTTCTTTGCACCCCTCCCTCGTAACAAATAGTGAACTGTGTCAAACTTTTAATGATAGTTTGTTAAACAACTTTTTTATTTTTAGGACATAGATTCTGCAAAAAAATCACAGAGTTGGTCTGATGTTTTGATTATGATCAGTGTTTCATTTCATCAGTGTTTTATATGTTTGGCAGTTTTCGAGTTAGATTGCACTTCATCGGACTGATTTTGAGCCAAACGGACTATAATGGCATGGCACAAGGATGATCTGTAGCATAAATTATGATTATGTTTTCTTTTTTCTATCATAGACTTGGGTGGTGGGGTAGCCTAGTGGTTAAAGCGTTTGCTCATCACGCCGAAGACCCGGGTTCGAGTCCCCACATGGGTACAATGTGTGAAGCCCATTTCTGGTGTCCCCGCCGTGATATTGCTGGAATATTGCTAAAAGCGGCTTACTCACTCACTCACTCTAACATAGACTGTTCACACAGTTACTAAGAAAACTATAAAACATTATGGGAAATAAAGTCGAACAATTCAATGATTGTTGAAAAATTGAACACATTTTTTACATGGGTATATGATATTGGGTCCCTTGTGTGATAGTCTAACCCTAGTTTACAAATTTGGTTGTATTTGTTACAGATGGCAAAAGTGTTGAGTCAGCGATGAATTTTCTAATGATTTAACTTCCTTGACCATGCTGACCACTAGTGAGGGACATAGTTTAGCTGTAGTAGTCCTGGTTGTAATCTGGCAATGCTTGCCACCATTACCTGTTCTGGACCTGTAAACTCCAGCATTTTGGAACCTGGCAAACTGTGTTCGGCTGTTGTTAAAAGCCACATTGAACATTCAAAGCCTCATTGTGACACCCTTGGTTGTGTTGCAGATGAGGACAAGTACCTGATTAACCTGATTGATTCACCAGGCCATGTAGACTTCTCCAGCGAGGTGTCGACGGCGGTGCGGCTTTGTGATGGGGCTGTGGTGCTTGTGGATGTTGTAGAGGGAGTTTGTCCGCAGGTACCGTCGTAGACCTGTCTTGTACTGTTTCTTATGTTTGCTTGTAGATTAACACAGCACTAAGCAATATTCAAGCTATATGGCAGCGTTTTGTATATAATCGAGTTTGGACCAGAGATTCTAGTGATCAACAGCATGAGTATCGATCTACACAATTGGGATGCAATGACATGTGTCATTAAAGTCAGCAAGTCTGACCACCCAATCCCATTAGCCACCTCTTGAGACAAGCATGGGTTGCTAAGGACCAATTTAACTCAGATCTTCACAGGCTCTGTCTTGTACTGGTATCCTGCGTACATGAGAGAAGACATACTCTCCATAATTATCAAAAACATTTTCCTTTCTTACTCAAACTAGGGGAGCTAACTCTAGTGGGCAGACTCACTAGAAGTAAACACATTTCACTGATTATATGAATGTGTAGTTCCATTTGATTAATGCAAACTAAGGGATGTAACTCTTTAATGTGAGCAGACACACTAAAAATAAACACATCTCGCTGATTATAAATGTATAATTCCATTTGATTATACAAACTAGGGGAGATAACTCTATAAAGTGGACAGACACGCACAAGACACACATATCCCTTGAATTTATATTGTCATTTCATTATTCAACCAGGGGGAGGTAACTCTATAAATTGGGCAGTTTGATATTAGCTACTGGATTGCACTATATGGTGTGATAACTGATCCTGCTGATATTCACTTCAAACAGACCCATGCAGTGCTGCGGCAGGCATGGCTGGAGAATATCAAACCTGTGTTGGTTCTCAACAAGATCGACCGACTTGTGCTGGAGCTGAAGATGTCTCCCCTAGAAGCCCACATACACCTAAAGCAGATACTGGAGCAGGTGAGTCTCAATGTTTGTCTTAAGAAGGAATTTCATTTTTTTTGCAGTATTCGTAGTAGCTGATTTGTACTTAGCCATTGGAACAGATCGTTGCTCCTCGAAAATACTTTCTAAGTATGTCTTGTGATATTTTGTTTCAGGTGAATCTCTTAACCAATGAGCTGTTTACATCCGAGGCCATGGAAAAAACATCTACAGTAAGTTGCATATTTTTCAATGTCAGAGGTCAAGGCCACAATTATTCTGTGATGTTTTTAAGGGTCTATTTTACAAAAGATGAGTGAGTTTGGTTTTACACAACTTTAAGCAATATTCCTGCAATTCTGGGGACACTAGAAATGTGCTTCACTTATTGTGCCCATGTGGGGAATCAAACCTCGGGCCCTCTGCATGATGAGCGAACACTTACAAAAGATGATATGCTGGACAAACGTAATGTGTGATGTCACAGTATTTTTTACATGTTTTTTCCTCAACAGGAAATTGACAAACTACAGCGCTCCACATCCAGAGAGGCTGACCCACAGGTAAGGCAGATTTATCAATGAGCATATCTATTGATGTCTAATGTTCTGCACAGTCTCACAGTTAAAGAATAATTTTTTAAAACCTTTTTTGTTATGGTATAAATATTGAAGGCATTTATATGTTATCTTTCAGAGTTTCTTCAGTGTTAAGTGAAAACGTTTGTTAACGATAGCACAAAGTTACGAGCTACGACTGGACCACCCTTGTTAATGGTCCTTGACATGTTCTCAGAGCTACTACTGGACCACCCTTGTTAACGGTCCTTGATATGTTTTCAGAGCTACGACTGGACCACCCTTGTTAATGGTCCTTGATATGTTTTCAGAGCTACGACTGGACCACCCTTGTTAACGGTCCTTGATATATTTTCAGAGCTACGACTGGACCACCCTTGTTAACAGTCCTGGATATGTTTTCAGAGCTACGACTGGACCACCCTTGTTAACGGTCCTGGATATGTTTTCAGAGCTCCAGAGCTACGACTGGACCACCCTTGTTAACGGTCCTTGATATGTTTTCAGAGCTCTGACTGGACCACCCTTGTTAACGGTCCTGGATATGTTTTTTTCAGAGCTACGACTGGACAACCCTTTGTTATTACCGGACCTGTTAACGGTCATATGTTTTCAGAGCTTTCTCGACTGAACTCACCCTTGTTAATGGTCCTGGATATGTTTTCAGAGCTAACTTGACTATACCACCCTTGTTACTGGTCCTGGATATGTTTTCAGAGCTTTAAATTCTGGACCAAAATGTTAACGGTCCTGGATATGTTTTCAGAGCTACGACTGGACCAACAAGTTTGTTAACGGTCCTGGATATGTTTTCAGAGCTGACTGGACCACCCTTGTTAATGGTCCTGGATATGTTTTCAGAGCTTTTCATGAGCTGAACACTAAAACTTGTTCACTATCCTGGATATGTTTTCAGAGCTACACTGGACTTTAACGGTCACATAGACTAGATCACCCTGTTTTCAGTCTCTTCTTGTTAACGGTCCTGACTACCACCCTGTACTGGATGCCTTTTGGTAGTTTTAACATTTCTGAATAAAATGACTGGACCACCCTTGTTAACGGTCATGGATATGTTTTCAGAGCTACGACTGAACCACCCTACTAGTGGTCCTGGATGGATGTTTTCAGAGCTACTTAAAACCACCCTTGTTAATGGTCATGGATCCACTTTTCACCCTGTTAACGGTCCTAGATATGTTGCTTTCAAGAGCTGAGCTAAATATTTGACATACTAACCACCCTTGTTATAATCATGGATATGTTTTCAGAGCTTCGACTGGACCACCCTGTTAACGGTCCTGGATATGTTTTCAGAGCTACGACTGGACCACCCTTGTTAACGGTCCTGGATATGTTTTCAGAGCTACGACTAGACCACCCTTGTTAACGGTCATGGATATGTTTTCAGAGCTACGACTGGACCACCCTTGTTAACGGTCCTGGATATGTTTTCAGAGCTACGACTGGACCACCCTGGAAGATGAAGATGAGAACATGGAGAACAAGAACATCTACTTCTCTCCGGACCAGGACAACGTTGTGTTTGCCAGCGCACTCGATGGCTGGGGATTTAGGTACAGGAACTTACATTAAGTTGTGGGTTTCAAACTATGCAAATCCTCAAAACTACCAATGGATCTCCTCAAAACTGATTACATTTAGAAGCAGAGTTCATGGTGGCTATTCAAACATGCCTTTTCAAAGATCTTTACCAAAATAGTTTAATCCTGTGGATTGTATTGCACCAGTATTAATGCCACTGGCAGCCTATCTGTTGTCTGTTGACTGTGAGGCTATGGTTTTACAGAATCTCTCACTTTGCTGAGCTGTGGGCCCAGAAGCTGGGGATGAGCAACAAGGTTCTACAGAAGACACTTTGGGGGGACTACTATCTCAATGTGAAGAACAAGAGAGTCATGAAAGGTGCACAGGTATGGGTCCACTTGCAATGTGTTGATGTTTTATGTACTTCCACAAAGGGGATCCCTGTTTACATCAGTCATGGCCACCTAACAAACAAATCTCCATCAGCTAGCCAAAGTTCGACTTGACCTGCAGGGCTGGATGACATAAAATCACCTAGGTCACACATTGTGACAACCACTTCTCTTAGATTAGAGAGGCAGTAGGGTAGCCGAGTGGTAAAAGCATTCACCCTGAATGTGTGAAGCCCATTTCTGGTGTCCCTGCCATGATATTACTGGAATATTGCTAAAAGCGGCGTAAAACTAAACTCACTCACTTTCTGGGTGTCCCTAAAATTGAGTGATATTATTTCAGCTTTAGAATATTGCTAAAAGCCTGTAGTAAAACTAAACTCTCACTCACTCATTATTTGGTTAGAGAGCTAAAATTGACATCATAGGCCTTATTTCAGCCATTTAGTAATCTCATAATGTTTGCTTGAAGCTTAATGTCAGTGATGCCAGTGAGTGAGTGAGTTGGGTTTTACGCCGCCTTTAGCAATATTCCAGCAATATCACGGCAGGGGACACCAGAAATGGGCTTCACACATTGTATACATGTGGGGAATCGAACCGAGGTCTTTGACATGACGAGCGACTGCTTTAACCAGTGGACTACCCCACCGCTCCAGTGATGCCAGTTGCTGTTGTTTGTGAAAACAGACATCAATTGATAAAAACTGATTTTGTTTTGTATTTCAGTCTAAAGGGAAGAAGCCATTGTTTGTACAGTTTGTGTTGGAGCAGATCTGGGCCGTGTATGATGCCATTGTCATATCAAGGTGAGGCATTTAGTGTCAAACACTTCTGTACTCTGTGATCAGATCTGTTAAAGGAAAGTCATCGAGTAGTAATGGATGTGTGTTTTATCCCAGAGACAAGGAGAAGACTGACAAGATAGTGAAGTCTCTGAAACTGAAGGTGTCTGCCCGGGACACCCGACACAACGACCCTCGCATTCAGCTACAGGCAGTCACATCTCAGTGGCTTCCTGTCTCATCAGCCGTTCTAGGTATGTCACAGTCTCCTGTTGCTGGCACCTTGCATGATTCTTTGATTCAAAAATACGGATGGGTCGATATGGATTTGGCTAAGAATATAAATGTCATGCATCATCTATTTGGTTAAATGCAATTCTCATTGTATTTGCACCTTAAGTCATTAAATGACTCTTCTTGACTTGCCAAATGTTCATATCAGTTCTGACAAATTTATTAAACATTTCACCTTCCCACCTGGAAAGCTTGCATTTGTTTTGAGATTACTACATACTTTGCTTGATATGTCTGAAGGTGTACAAGGTCTGTACTCCAATTCTGTTTTAAAACATTTTATAGCTTCACTGGTCGTGGACTCAATCTTACAGTGGTCTGTTTGACAAATATTGTTTTAGGAAAATATATTTCAGTTATACATTTTCCTTGAGGCTTTTAAGAAAATTGTTTTGAATGACTTGTTCCTTGTCAACATTGTACACTAATAAACAGGTTAGATATTTAGCATTGACTGTCTTAAACCAAATGTGCTTCCTGGTTGAGTAGTAGTGATGTCCCTGTTGCAGCTGTTGTTGTGGACACCCTGCCGTCCCCGCTACAGATGACGGAGGAGCGAGTAGAGAAGCTCATGTGCAGCCACATCCAGAGATTTGACTCCCTGCCAGAACAGACTCAACATCTGAAGCAACGTGAGTCATAGGAATATGGAGAGTGCCGTCTGCTCTCAGTCAGCAAAGGGAGACAACTTAATAAATTAGCTCGATCCATCCCGTTGTATTAAAGATTAGGTGGTTACATATAGAGACATTGATGATTGTGTATCATTGTGTACAGTGTGCACTGGTAAGATGGTGTTAGGCTGCTGTAAAAACCTGGAATATTGCAGACCACAGGACTACACAACATTTACACCGAGTTGAATGGGTGGCCACTAGGCAAATGTGCACAGTTGTGTCCCTTAGTCATTCCATTGCCAAGGTCATTGGAGTTTGTGTATTGTTCAGTGGGTGGAAGGGTATCCAAGTGGTTAAAGAATTCACTCGTGAAAACCCAGGTTCAATTCACCACATGGGTGTAATGTGTAATGCCCATTTCTAGAGTCCCCCATCATGATGTTGCTTCGATGTTGGTAATAAATGTGAAAACCATACTTGCTCAATGTACTTGTACTTGTTTGATGGAACCATTTTCTTGGGATTGGTAGTTGTCTGACAAGGTTGAATATGTTTGAATTTGTTGAAAGTTTAGTGTGCTTCTCACAGTGACATTGTTCCCCACATGGAAACTATGTGTGAAGCCCATTTCTGGTGTCCTCTGCTGTGATATTGGTTGAATATTGCTGAGAGCGGCATAAAACTGAACTCACTCACTCACAGTGACATTCATTGTGTACAAATAATGACAATAGAACTCATCTTTCTCTGTCCAGATTTCTTGTCCTGTAACCCTACAACTGACACTCCTGTGATTGTGTTTGTGTCCAAGATGTTCCCAGTAGAGAGATGGCAGCTGCCACAAAACAAACAGAGGTCAGTCATGCAAAGTCTCAATTGATTTATCGTATAATTTACAAAGAACTTGATTGAATGTTATTGGTGGATTTTTTATCCCTCAGGCTTTTTTTTGTACTCACACTGAAGAAAATAAGCAGTGTGTGAATATGAGAGTCTACTGCCCATTTATATATAACCACCCTGTTGGTTTTCCTCCATTGTAAATGTGCAGTGTTATTTCAGACCTCTAACAGAGGAAGAGCTTCAGATTAGGAGAGACATCGCCAGGAAAAGACATGCAGAAAAGATGGCATTCGAAGAAGGGAAGACAGACACCAACACAGAAGATTCGGAGACAGCAGATACTCCTCCAGAGGAAGGTAGAAATTTCAAACTCATTATTGGAGAGTGGGGAGCTATTAGAGAGAATGTTGAAGTTACATGGGGATTTTCTAAAGACATAATGTGCTATATTGTCCAGTAGCCATGTCAAATCTAAGTGTAAACATTGTACATGGTCAACAGAGATGCCAACCACTCCGAATTTGGAGGAGTTACTCCGATTTTTAAATACAAAATCCACACTCCGATTTGTCTATAAAAACTCTGATTTTTAGAAAATACAAATATGTTTATAAATTTAGAATGTTTGAAAGAATTTTTGTAATTTGTTCATTTGAGTTAAGAATTATCTGGTTAAGTATGCCCAGAGATTGTATATTTCCAGGCTAAATCTAAAGATTTCCACAGGGGAAGTCCCCCAGACCCCTACCATCAAACGCTCTCACACCAGAGACCATATAATAGATCTATTATATTATCTCTGCTCACACTCACCCCCACCTTCAGGGCTGGGGAATCGCTTTTAGCAAGGCATGACTCCACTTTCATTTGATTCAGGGTCGGCATCTCTGGTTCAAACATGTTTGTGTGGAAGCTTGTCAAAAATCATTAGGTAATGGTGAATGTATTTGTATTTCCTACGAAGAGATCTGTGAAATAGTCTTCTAAGGTTCTTTTACTGGAACATCTGTTTTTAGTCCCAGAAGCTGCAACAAATGGAGTAGCCATCGAAGCTGGCGAGGCATCAAGTGATCTGGGCGGACACGTGTTCATTGCCTTTGCTCACGTGTTCAGTGGCACAGTGAAGAAAGGCTGTACCTTGTATGTTCTTGGGCCAAAACATGATCCAGGGAAAGTGCTTGACAAGGTATGGAAGTCTGTAGCAAATAGCACATCGTTTTGTAGTTGCTCTTCTTGGGGTCTTGTTAATGTAGACGTTTTACATTTGCTTTGCAAAGGCAGCAATTTTATGGCATTAGGCTTTCTCCTCCAAATGGTACTGCATGAGGTAGTTTGAGGAATTCAGGAAAAAGCCAGGAAGGGAATGCACTTTCTTAGGGAATTAGCTAGAGACAAGCATCTGTTGTGAAGAAAAAAGTGTGAGTGAGAATGGTTTTGCTCCACATTGACCAATATTCCAGCAATATCATGACCATGGACACCAGGAATCGGCTTCACACATTGCATACATGGGGGCAGCATGATGGACGAACATTTTAACCACTGGGCTACCTCTCCACTCAGAGAAAACAGAGCTGATGTTAAAACACTAGAAGTGCCTTGGACTAGGTTGTGCTACATGATCTGTGTGTACTTTATGCTGTATCTAACCTGTTAAGAATATGTATTACAATTACTTGTGTTTTTAGTACTCCCTTGTTTATTATCATGGTGGAACACAAAAGTGCACAAGTCACAAGTTTTCAGCATGCTTCTGTTGTTTCTACAACTCACTACGTTGTACATCAGATAAAACCTGTGGTGTTGAATACATGACCTTTGTGTGTTTGTTGCAGCCTGACCTGGAAGGGGAGATAACCCCGGGGATGACTGTGCGAGACCTATCCAGCAGCCAGCATATCACCAGGTTCACTGTCAAGGACCTCTACCTGTTCATGGGACAACATTCTAGGTCAGTCTGGAGTTACAGGTCATACAAGGTACCCACAGACAACATTCTAGGTCAGTCTGTAGTTACAGGTCATACAAGGTACCCACAGACAACATTCTAGGTCAGTCTGTAGTTACAGGTCATACAAGGTACCCACAGACAACATCCTGGGTCAGTCTGTAGTTACAGGTCATACAAGGTACCCACAGACAACATCCTGGGTCAGTTTGTAGTTACAGGTCATACAAGGTACCCACAGACAACATCCTGGGTCAGTCTGTAGTTACAGGTCATACAAGGTACCCACAGACAACATCCTGGAGGTCAGTCTGTAGTTACAGGTCATACAAGGTACCCACAGACAACATTCTAGGTCAGTCTGTAGTTACAGGTCATACAAGGTACCCACAGACAACATTCTAGGTCAGTCTGTAGTTACAGGTCATACAAGGTACCCACAGACAACATTCTAGGTCAGTCTGTAGTTACAGGTCATACAAGGTACCCACAGACAACATCCTGGGTCAGTCTGTAGTTACAGGTCATACAAGGTACCCACAGACAACATTCTAGGTCAGTCTGTAGTTACAGGTCATACAAGGTACCCACAGACAACATCCTGGCTTAGTTTGTAGTTACAGGTCATACAAGGTACCCACAGACAACATTCTCTAGGTTACAGTTACAGGTCATACAAGGTACCCACAGACAACATCCTGGCTTAGTTTGAAGTTACAGGTCATACAAGGTACCCACAGACAACATCCTGGGTTAGTTTGGAGTTACAGGTCATACAAGGTACCCACAGACAACATCCTGGCTTAGTTTGAAGTTACAGGTCATACAAGGTACCCACAGACAACATCCTGGGTTAGTTTGGAGTTACAGGTCATACAAGGTACCCAAGCAGGGTTAGTTTAAGTTTCTGGTGAGTTGGTGTTTCAGTTGGTGTCTAGGTCTTGAATGGCCTATATGAGTTTCTAACTACATTTCTATTTCAGTTGTTTTCATAATGACATTTTCAACACAATTGTTTTTCTTCCTCTGTGGATTGAAGTTGTATCTGTGTTGCAGGTATTGGGGGCTTGGAGGACCACATCTTGAAGTCCGGCACCATTTCATCGACTGTGGCTTGCCCTGCATTCACAGAAATGTTCTTTGATGCCGACCCCATTGTTAGAGTCGCCATAGAACCAGCACACCCAGGTCAGGTTCTGATTAATGTTCGATCTTAGCCCCAGCTTACATTCAGATAGACCATATAGCTGGAACATTGCTGAGTGCGGCTTAAAACTGAACTCACTCACTCACTCATTCAGATAGAAAAGTAGGTTATAGGAAGGAAGTGTGCATGTGTAGTTGTACCTTGCAGTAGTTGTACCTTGCAGTAGTTGTACCTTGCAGTTGTGTAGTACACAGTAGTATTGTTATATCTGTATTGTGCTGCTGTAGTAGCATGTACCTTGCGTGTAGTTGTACCAATTGTGGCAGTGTAGCTACTGGGATTACATGCGTATTATTGTGCTGCTGTAGGTGACATGACATATGTATTGTGCTGCTGTAGGTGACATGACGTGTGGTGCTGCTGTATGACGTGTATTGTGCTGTTCTAGGTGACATGACATGTGTATTGATGCTGCTGTAGGTGACGTGTGTATTGTGTGCTTAGGTGACATGACGTATTGTGCTGGTGACATGACATGGCATGTGTATTGTGCTGCTGTAGGTGACATGACATGTGTATTGTGCTGCTGTAGGTGACATGTGTATTGTGCTGCTGTAGGTGACATGACATGTGTATTGTGCTGCTGTAGGTGACATGGCATGTATTGTGCTGCTGTAGGTGACATGACATGTGTATTGTGCTGCTGTAGGTGACATGACATGTGTATTGTGCTGCTGTAGGTGACATGTGTATTGTGCTGTTGTATGACGACATGACATGACATGTATTGTGCTGCTGTAGGTGACATGACATGTGTATTGTGCTGCTGTAGTGACATGACATGTGTATTGTGCTGCTGTAGGTGACATGACATGTGTATTGTGCTGCTGTAGGTGACATGTGTATTGTGCTGCTGTAGGTGACATGACATGTGTATTGTGCTGCTGTAGGTGACATGACATGTGTATTGTGCTGTTGTGACATGACATGTATTGGCTGCTGTAGGTGACATGACGTATTGTGCTGCTGTAGGTGACATGACATGCATTGTGCTGCTGTGGGTGACATGATGACGCTGTGCTGCTGTAGGTGACATGTGTATTGTGCTGCTGTAGGTGACATGACATGTGTATTGTGCTGCTGTAGGTGACATGACATGTGTATTGTGCTGCTGTAGGTGACATGACGTACTGTGTAGGTGACATGACGTGTATTGTGCTGCTGTAGGTGACATGACATGTGTATTGTGCTGCTGTAGGTGACATGACATGTGTATTGTGCTGCTGTAGGTGACATGACATGTGTATTGTGCTGCTGTAGGTGACATGACATGTGTATTGTGCTGCTGTAGGTGACATGACATGTGTATTGTGCTGCTGTAGGTGACATGACATGTGTATTGTGCTGCTGTAGGTGACATGACGTGTATTGTGCTGCTGTAGGTGACATGATGTGACGTATTGTGCTGTTGTAGGTGACATGGCATGTGTATTGTGCTGCTGTAGGTGACATGACATGTGTATTGTGCTGCTGTAGGTGACATGACATGTGTATTGTGCTGCTGTAGGTGACATGACATGTGTATTGTGCTGCTGTAGGTGACATGACATGTGTATTGTGCTGCTGTGTGTATTGATGACACATGACATGTATTGTGCTGCTGTTGTAGGTGACATGACATGTGTATTGTGCTGCTGTAGGTGACATGACATGTGTATTGTGCTGCTGTAGGTGACATGACATGTGTATTGTGCTGCTGTAGGTTACATGACATGTATTTTGCTACTGTAGGTGACATATGTATTGTGCTGCTGTAGGTGACGTGTATTGTGCTGCTGTAGATGACATGACATGTGTATTGTGCTGCTGTAGGTGACATGACATGTGTATTGTGCTGCTGTAGGTGACATGACGTGTATTGTGCTGCTGTTGGTGACATGACATGTGTATTGTGCTGCTGTCGGTGACAAGACATGTGTATTGTGCTGCTGTAGGTGACATGACATGTGTATTGTGCTGCTGTAGGTGACATGACATGCATATTGTGCTGCTGTAGGTGACATGACACGTGTATTGTGCTGCTGTACTGACATGACGTGTGTTGTGCTGCTGTAGGTGACATGACAGCTGTGATACAGGGCCTGAAGCTGTTGAACCAGGCCGATCCCTGTGTGCAGGTCCTGGTGCAGGAGACCGGGGAGCATGTCATCATCACTGCTGGGGAGGTGCATCTGCATCGCTGTATCGAGGATCTACAAGAGAGGTGAGACGAAGGGATGCTCAAATGGATATCTGTATCTAGATATCGCTACATTAAAAGTCAAGCTCTTTCATAGGTACAAATGTTACTCTTGGATTATTGTCCCCCGCTGCAACGGGGGACTGTGTATTCAGCAGCGTCTGTACGTATGTCCGTCCGATTCTTGTTAACATGATATCATATGAACTGTTGTATCCAATATCTTCACATTTGGTGACAGCCTACATAGGGGGATTACCCAGACACTAGTCGATTTGGTTGACCTTGACCTTATTATCAAGGTCACCACAAAACTTTGACCACTTTTCAAACTCTTGTTAACGTGATATCTCATGAACTGTTGAACCCAATGTCTTCAATTGTGTCGACAGCCTACACTGGGGGATCATGCAGACACCAGTCATTTCAGGCATCTTTTTTGTATCTATTTTTCAAAATTAATACTTGAAGGCATTGTTCCCTTGTGTGTCACATTTCCTCAAAGACTAGGGCTGAGAGTCTGGGGCAAAACATAGAATAGGTTTTGAGTAGTTTACACATCAGAAGAGACAGCAAAAATGGGATTGAGTGATAACACCATACAGAACCAGTTATTGATAATGCCACTGATCACTGGTTCAGATTGACCCTGTCATAGTGTTGTCTCAGGACAAAATACACATGAATCTACTGTTTGGGATAGAGGTTTGAGTGAAGTCCAGGTATGGGGTGGAAATATTTTATAACTTGCTCAGCATTATGATTTATATCAGAATTAACACAGTCACGCTAACACAAGTCTGGGTGTATGGTTAAGGGGAGGTAACTCATCACAACTGCTTCAAAGTTTCATCACCTCATTCTGAGTGAATGGTTTGGAAACGTTTATTTTATAAATTTTTGACAAAACAGCTGTTTTAGTCCTTTAGGACCTCAGATACCTATTAGTGCAACACTTCTGAGATGCATCTGGTCACTTTCAGATATGCCAAGGTTGAAGTGTCAGCATCGGCCCCTATTGTTCCTTTCCGCGAGACAATAATTGATCCCCCCAAAATCGACAGGGTCAATGAGGCTATTCAGGATCAAAACCAGCCAATCAAAGCAGCTATTACAAGAGAGGGAGAGACAGAGGAGGAAGATGCATTAGAGGAAGGTTTGATAGAGGTGTACACTTCAAACAGGAAGTGTGTGCTTCACGTACGTGCTGCTCCTCTCCCAGAGTCAGTCACCTGTCTCTTGAGTAACCACCCAACCATCATAAAAAGCCTGGAGCAGAACACAACTGCAAGATTCAGTGATAAATCAGAATGTGAAAGTGAAGTAAAAATGAACACAGCAACGATTGAAGCTTTGAAGGATTTGAAGGCAAAGTTGAAAAAAGAATTTGAACATTCTGGAGACTTTTGGAATGATGCTGTTGATCAGATATGGAGTTTTGGACCTCGTCGGAATGGACCAAATATTTTGTTGAACCGAATTCCAGGCTACCAGAGGCCATCGGTGTGGAGCAGCATTGAGAAATCTACATGCTCCATGCAGTGTCAAAACTTTGATAGCTCAGTGGTCAATGGGTTCCAGATGGCGACTCTGTCAGGGCCACTGTGTGACGAACCAATGATAGGTGTGTGTTTCGTGGTGGAGAAGTGGGACTACGTTAATGTAGAGAGTAGCTCAGTGAAATCTAGGACTAAGCGCTCAGGTCAACCTCAGGTCAATGGGGAGGTCAAGGTCAGTTCTAGGTCAAGGACTGCTGCTGACTGTGATGAAAAGCTCGACTGTGATTCACCTGAAGAGGATTCTCATGTGTCTAAACAGAAGCAAGTAGCGTTTGGTCCTTTCTCAGGTCAGCTGATGTCATGCATGAGAGATGGATGCCGTCGGTCGTACCAGGCTCAACCACAGAGGCTGTCAGTTGCCATGTACAAGTGCACAATACAGGCCACAACAGAGGTGCTAGGTAAGTTCAGGCCTAGGAACATACACAAGAACATGCACAGGAACACAGTAAGAAACATATGGAGGAACATGCACAAAAACACATGCAGGAACTTACATGTGAACATGCAAAGCACATACAGGAACATCCACACCTGCTCATCAACCCCTCCCACATCAGCAGAATACCCTGCATCAAATAATTTCCTTATACATTTGGAGATAAAAATGAATATTTAAACTACCAGATTACAGTTTTCTTCATAGTTCACCAGCATATACGAATATGTTCATCATGTCGTAGAAGTAGTAGCATGTTTTGCTGTACTTGTTTTCAACCATAGTCAGTATTATCTGTACTCTACTGGCTGTGGTCCTATCTCCTGTTAACACCTACATGCTGTTGGGCGGTGATGAGCCCAAGTCTGCAGCTGTTGTCAATATCTGGAATATTAACTTGAAGTGCTTGTGCTGTATTTTTTCCATGGCAAGACTGGGAATGTACCAGGAAATATCAATATGGTTGACATTGATAGAAATATTAACATACTGTAAATCATGAAATTAATGCGAGCATTTTATTAATGCAAAAAATGGGTCTGTACTCTTCTCGCATTATTATAATGACGCATTTCAGTCTGACCATGTCTACTTAATAAAAGACAGAAATCATAAATCTGTTGACACTACACATTACACCAACACAGGCCACTTCCTCATTACAGGTATCTCAAACCACATGTAATTATCACTGGTTACAATCACTGGTCATTGTTTAAAGTCACTCAAGCACATCAGCCAGACTGGACATTCTCCAGCCACGTGTACCTGGGTAGATGACTTGTGTCTTTCAAGTCGGATTACGTTTATACATGTTGTCGTAAGACAAGTAGTAGCAAGCAATCACGTGATCAAACATGGCAACGTAATCAAAACATCGTCAGCTTGTTTCCATTCATTGCTTAACAAGCTCAATTCAGGTTATTTGGTAAATAACAAGTGTGAAAAGAAAAAGAACAACACCAAAGATTCAGGGTGTCACATTTTATCATCAACACAGATTCCTGAGCTCGCATTAAGTTCGTGACGCATTTTAGACTAGACCCTCGCACTCACATTAAATTCGTGACGCATTCATTTCATGATTTACAGTATTTAGCATGCTTAGTAAATAGTTGCCCAGATAATATGGGAGAAAGCGTTATGAAAGGAGGCTCTATATAGATCTGATTTATCCTGAAATGGCTATTCTGTCAATACGAGATACCAACATTACAATATGTGTTTACATAATTATTGGCCATTCTTTCAAAACCACATCGTCAAAAATACAAGAAGTGTTGCCGAGATCTCCATGACAACCATTTCTCATCTTCCTTCTCCAGGTAAACTATATGCTGTCCTGGGCAAGAGAAATGGCCGAGTGATCTCTGAAGAGATGAGGGAAGGGACACAGATTTTCAGCGTACAAGCCACGCTTCCCGTCATTGAAAGTTTTGGATTTGCCCAGGACATCCGTAAGAAGACTAGCGGTCTAGCCAGTCCACAGCTGACCTTCAGTCACTGGGAGGTAGGTGCTTCTCTTACAGTCTTCCAATAAACAGGACAGTCTCTTCATCCATGATAGATCAGGAATTATAAAATAGTCGTCTCCCCACTACTTGATTTTCAAAAATTGGAAGCAGGCATTTCGGTGTCAAGTTATGGATTTTTTCATTCTTTATGGGTTCGTTTTATCCTTGAAAGCTTTAGTAATTAACAGGTCAGATGGTCTGGCTTGTTGACTTGGTTGATACATGTTATTGTATCTGAATTGCTTGATGGATCCTCATGATGTCAAGCACTGGATTGTCTAGTCCAGTGGCGTTAAACAACAAATAAACATTGTCAGTAGATGAGCGGAAGTCACCATGGAACACACATTGCGATTTACTTTCGTCTGTTGGCATTTGAGATCATGTGGGGATGAAACTGGGATCGTTTGTTTCTTAAGGCTAATGGAAGATGGAAAGCATGTTTCCATGTTCACTTTCCTTAACAAGGTAGCACTAGTAGTCCTATTATGTTCCTGTACATAAACAATTTAATGTCTTTTGCACACTTTCAGACCCTTGATATTGACCCGTTTTGGACACCTACAACAGAAGAGGAGTATACACACTTCGGGGAGAAAGCAGACTCCGATAACCGAGCTCGCACGTATATGAACAAGGTCCGCAAACGTAAAGGTCTGAAAGTCGATGAGAAGATTGTGGAGCATGGCGAGAAACAGAGAACCCTGACAAAGATGAAATAGTTGCCAACTGCTTACACTTCATGATCATCAAGGGACACGGGTTACATAGTTGTATATTTACATTGTTTAGATATGAAAGAACATATTTAATTGAAGTTGAATCTAAAATCATTGGATTTAGATAAGAGGTATGGGGAAAATGTCACATTTTAGAGTTATCTCCCATGGTTAGCTGCTTGAAACTTGAATGAACAACAATATGATGGCTACTTGAATAGCATAGAATCTTTAGAATCTTTTATTGTTCTATTTCGCAGTTTAAGGAAACAAGATGTTCTACAACTGACTTCATGTGAGTGGAATAACTAGCTAGACTAGTTTGTATCATCTTGTTTCCTTATGTTCCTGTAGATATTTGTAAGTGCTGGAATACAAGTCAACATACTCATGATCTGTTCCCGTAGACCAGCATTGTTGGGGTTTGTTTAAAAGAGAAGGATACAGGCAGTTCACCATTAGTTTCTTCCATCCTTGGAAATTTGGTACTTCAGTGGAGTGCTCATGGTGTCAGAGAACCCAGTACCCAATGCTGGTCATACTATAACCACCTTCTATGTAGAGTGTTCATGGTGTCAGAGAACCCAGTACCCAATGCTGGTCACACTATAACCACCTTCTATGTAGAGTGTTCATGGTGTCAGAGAACCCAGTACCCAATGCTGGTCATACTATAACCACCTTCTATGTAGAGTGTTCATGGTGTCAGAGAACCCAGTACCCAATGCTGGTCACACTATAACCACCTTCTATGTAGAGTGTTCATGGTGTCAGAGAACCCAGTACCCAATGCTGGTCACACTATAACCACCTTCTATGTAGAGTGTTCATGGTGTCAGAGAACCCAGTACCCAATGCTGGTCACACTATAACCACCTTCTATGTAGAGTGTTCATGGTGTCAGAGAACCCAGTACCCAATGCTGGTCACACTATAACCACCTTCTATGTAGAGTGTTCATGGTGTCAGAGAACCCAGTACCCAATGCTGGTCACACTATAACCACCTTCTATGTAGAGTGTTCATGGTGTCAGAGAACCCAGTACCCAATGCTGGTCACACTATAACCACCTTCTATGTAGAGTGTTCATGGTGTCAGAGAACCCAGTACCCAATGCTGGTCACACTATAACCACCTTCTATGTAGAGTGTTCATGGTGTCAGAGAACCCAGTACCCAATGCTGGTCACACTATAACCACCTTCTATGTAGAGTGTTCATGTAGAGTGTGTCAGAGAGGAACCCAGTACCCAATGCTGGTCACACTATAACCACCTTCTATGTAGAGTGTTCATGGTGTCAGAGAACCCAGTACCCAATGCTGGTCACACTATAACCACCTTCTATGTAGAGTGTTCATGATGTCAGAGAACCCAGTACCCAATGCTGGTCACACTATAACCACCTTCTATGTAGAGTGTTCATGGTGTCAGAGAACCCAGTACCCAATGCTGGTCATACTATAACCACCTTCTATGTAGAGTGTTCATGGTGTCAGAGAACCCAGTACCCAATGCTGGTCACACTATAACCACCTTCTATGTAGAGTGTTCATGGTGTCAGAGAACCCAGTACCCAATGCTGGTCATACTATAACCACCTTCTATGTAGAGTGTTCATGGTGTCAGAGAACCCAGTACCCAATGCTGGTCACACTATAACCACCTTCTATGTAGAGTGTTCATGGTGTCAGAGAACCCAGTACCCAATGCTGGTCATACTATAACCACCTTCTATGTAGAGTGTTCATGGTGTCAGAGAACCCAGTACCCAATGCTGGTCATACTATAACCACCTTCTATGTAGAGTGTTCATGGTGTCAGAGAACCCAGTACCCAATGCTGGTCACACTATAATAACCACCTTCTATGTAGAGTGTTCATGGTGTCAGAGAACCCAGTACCCAATGCTGGTCACACTATAACCACCTTCTATGTAGAGTGTTCATGGTGTCAGAGAACCCAGTACCCAATGCTGGTCACACTATAACCACCTTCTATGTAGAGTGTTCATGGTGTCAGAGAACCCAGTACCCAATGCTGGTCACACTATAACCACCTTCTATGTAGAGTGTTCATGGTGTCAGAGAACCCAGTACCCAATGCTGGTCACACTATAACCACCTTCTATGTAGAGTGTTCATGGTGTCAGAGAACCCAGTACCCAATGCTGGTCATACTATAACCACTTTCTATGTAGAGTGTTCATGGTGTCAGAGAACCCAGTACCCAATGCTGGTCATACTATGACTACGATCCTTGTTGAGTGGCCCTGGTGTCGGAGAACATTACATTATAGTTACAGCATTGTTCATTGGTTTTGGAAAAAATGTGAAATATTTAGTGAGGGATGAGCTAGTGGTTTTACATTTTCGACCAAACCGAGGAGCGGCGTTTTAACCAGCTTATGAATGAGTTAAAATGCAAGAAATATGTAACAATATGGAGCACATTGGGTATCTAAATATGAAAGTGAGTGAGTGGATGAGTTAATATTTATCGTCACATCGGCCATATTTCAGCCATATCGTGACGAGAACAATTAATTATTAGAGAACAATAAAAGTAGAAATTAAAAGCCTGCTGACGAAGAACAGTAACACTACCAGTGTATCACAAATATTAAAGTAAAACTAGCATGTTATCATAAAACGATATTATAAATAGAACAATATAATATAAAACATGCTATAGATTGCCAACAACTGAAGGTAGATCACCATACTAGGGACAGTTTGTAACTTATAGTACATTTGCTTCTTGCATGGAGCCTAGCTAGATTTACACCATACCTTCAGCTATTAGCAATTGTAGATAATTTAGCCATTAATTAAAATAACATATATACTACGATTAAAAATAATAGTAGGATTAAATTTACCTTGATTGCTTTGGTACTTGCGTACCCTCTCGGGAGGACAATAATTTTACAATACTTCAACCCCCTTTGAGGGGAAAATGTGAAAGAATGCATCGAATATATTTATGAATAGAATATATTTGATGACAAGTGAAGGACCATATACAACTGACATCATGATATATAAGGACCATATACAACTGACATGATATACATGGTCCAGGTACAACCGACGTCATAATATATAAGGTCTATGTACAACTGACGCCATGATATATAAGGACCATATACAACTGACATGATATATAAGGTCTATGTACAACTGACGCCATGATATATAAGGACCATAAGCAACTGACTTCATGATATATAAGGTCTATGTACAACTGACGCCATGATATATAAGGACCATATGCAACTGACTTCATGATATATAAGGTCTATGTACAACTGACGCCATGATATATAAGGACCATAAGCAACTGACTTCATGATATATAAGGTCTATGTACAACTGACGCCATGATATATAAGGACCATATGCAACTGACTTCATGATATATAAGGACCATATACAACTGACTTCATGATATATAAGGACCATATGCAACTGACTTCATGATATATAAGGTCTATGTACAACTGACGCCATGATATATAAGGACCATAAGCAACTGACTTCATGATATATAAGGACCATATACAACTGACGCCATGATATATAAGGACCATATGCAACTGACTTCATGATATATAAGGACCATATACAACTGACTTCATGATATATAAGGTGAGGTGAAATTGGGTTTAACGTCGTGCTTGAGAATATTTCGCTCATATGACGACGTGCATGCGTGTGGATGTGTATGTGCGGCTGTTTGTACTAGCCCAGACTTCAGCTGGTTTTATAGTGCTAGCCCACTGAGATACCATGCCGCAGTGAAGCATGAATACCCCACTCAGACACATTATACTGACTCCGAGCCGACCAGTCCTTGTTGTACCCATTAATGCCGAGCGCCAGGCAGGGACCAACAAGTACCATATTTTAACGTCTTTTGGTTTGACGCGGTCGGGGATCGAACCCGCGACCTTCCGCTCTCCGGGCGGACGCTCTAACCACTACACCACGGAGGCGGTCTGATATATAAGGACCATATACAACTGACTTCATGATATATAAGGACTATAATACAACTTACGTTATGATATATAAGGCTGAACACCTGTCTATGTGGCTGTGTGGGTTACAATACTGAACATAATATTTAAAGTTAATAGATACGACTCGCGTCTTGAAATTTTCATATGAAAAGAATATAACTGTAAAAATTCAGCAAATGCATATAGAAGGCAGTTTACACAAAGTAACTTGAAAGCCAAAGAGTAAAATCTCTAAGCAGGTGCAACGTGAAAGGGTTACTTCGTCAGTCACTCGCTGTACCACATTAACTTCCCTTCCACAAAGCCCTCACTAAAGAGCCATAATCAAATTATAATTTTCTCAGGTTCGTATCATCCCATCTCATTGTGGCCTCTCTTCAATTTAAATACCTATCTATTAAGTCGACTTCAATCTCCATTGGAACCAAATATGCTCGTTTGGGAATAAACTTGCCGGAGCACCAGTTATGTTAAGCCTGTGTATGAAATAAGGCCCGTCCGACCAACCGAGACGGTCTAGATTTCTGACGGACGGTCTAAATTTACAGCTAGCCAGCCCGAAGGTCTAGTAAAATTTTTAGATGTTCCATACATCTGAATAATTTCACCATATTTGGTCTGGTTAAATCAATTTTGGGCTGGCAACATTTTGAAGTTACCAGCCCTGATGTCTGGCTGGCTTTTTGGCTTATTTTATACACTGGTTAAGCTCATGTACATAAAGATATTTACAATCGCCACGGTGACTTTCAAAGGTTAGATGCAACTTCTCACGGTCTCTGGGGACTAGGACAGTTATCTATATTACGATCCTTTCCTCCAATAACTGGATGTCAAGGTTGAAAACATTGGGTCCGTTGCTCATGTTGCCCACACAATAGTACACCAGCCTGAACAAAGATAGACCAGCAGGACCAGGAAGAAGATGAGTTTCGTCACCTTAAGTAACAATGAAGCGATGACGTAACCAGACAAACATGAGACAATTCATGAATACATCACACGGTTTATGGATAACGACTTCTTTTTATTCTTTATGCAAAAAAAGTTTCAGGGCTAAGTGTTGTTCCTTCATCAGATGAACAGATAGAACATGTTTACACATTGCAAGGTGGGAAAATGTACAAAGATAACAATATAATCTTAATGTCAATTAGGAATAATGTACAAAGATCGCAATGTAAGGGCGAAGTCAGTGAGATTAACGGTATAACACTGCAAAGAAGAATATGAAGAATGAGTTTAGTTTTACGCCGCTTTTAGCAATATTCCAGCAATATTCCAGCAATATCAGGACGAAAGAGACCAGGAATGGGCTTCACACCTTGTACCCATGTAGGGAATCGAACATGGGTCTTCTGCGTGACGAGCGAAGGCGTTAACCTTTGAGCTACCCCACCGCCCCGAATATAAAGAGTATAAAGAATAAAAAGAAGTTGTTTTATAATCCTCACAAAAAATTAAGCAACAAGTAATTTCAGTGTAATATTTTTATCAATCTCGAAAGCGATTTTTGCCGACACGTTACTGAAAGGTAAATATTCAAAGAATATATAACCTTTAGTGACTGTCAAATTGATTTATCGGATAACATTGACAACATCACCCGAACACAACCACCCTCAGAAACAACATGCAAGATGTGTGGCATGAATGTGCTCCACTCTTCACACATGCACCCTGATCGGTGTAAACCTACCTGTAATCATTCCTCTGGTACACCATTCGGGTCCTAACTTTATTTTTATCTATGAAAATGCCAGTCCATGGATGATAATGCCCAAGACTAGAGTTGTTAACGATTTTGTTTAGATCAACGACATCACACATATGGATTGGTCTGCAAGGTCACTTGATCTTAATCCCATTGAACATTATTGGAAGTCGTGTTTACGGTCTCCATGTTCGCCCCCAGACTCTGGATGACCTTGAGCAGGCGTTACAGAGATAATGGCAGAACATTCCACAACAGCAACTTTAAAGGCTCATTTGGTCAATGCAAAGACGAGCAGAAGCTTGCATTTGTGCTCATGGTGATTATACGCGTTACTGAACACTGCTTCACTGTCCAAAACTGACTTGAACCTTAATGTTAACATTTTGCTCTATCAATGCAGCACATTTTGCACGACTGTTTCACGGGTACAAGCTTTTGATGATTTGAAAGTCTATTGTTGCTCACTACCATTTCATTTCATTTTGTTAATCGTGTGTACATATGTTGCACCTTTTCATTGCATCATTCCATGATTTGCAATTTCAATAAATGAAAATGTAATGAGACTACAAATTTGTGTTGCTTAACTTTTTGTGAGGAGTATATATAAAACGTGTCATGTATTCATATTCGTCCAACTTCTATATGCCTTTCAAAAACTTCAAGAGACAGTTCAGGTCAGTAAGTGCTCCGATAGCCAACAACGATTATACAAGAGGATATACATAAACATACAGGATGCTTTCAATAAAGATGAAGACGACCACACCCTCGAATGATTTAGACACTAAGTGGTAATATTATATGGAAATGTGTCCCAAACAATGGACAGATGTTTCAATGGATATATTTTGGTTAAAAATGTTGTACGCAATTTATATCACAGCTTGAAAGAGCATGCTAAACATCTCCACTATACACTTATAACATTTTGTTGTAGGTCAAGGTGACATATGAAACATTCACAGTGTCAATCAGTAATTTTGTCACCAGCTAATGGGATATATTTAAAAAAATAAAGTAGTTCTTTAGGATACGGTTGACGTTACAAAGGGGTAGGATGACTGGTACCTTTTTTCTCCCACACAAATCCTAGCTTCCCCTCCCAGAAATTTAAGCCAGTAGTCCCTTGTTTACAAAGAATGAACAAAAATGGTCTCGGTTTGTGCTGTCAATCATTTAGCTGCACAGAACTGTGAAATTGCTGATGGGAGGCAAAAAATATTAACTCCTTTTGAAAATTGTGTGAATCTTGAGATTTGTAAACTTTGTCCAAGTCAGAGAAAGTTTGGAAGAATTACATATAACACAGCCATGGCAAGAATTCTTACGTAAACACGCATCCTTTTCTTGGATGGCTGAGAAAACACTGCAGGAAAAGAATCCTTGAAAAGTCCCAGGGCAAATACAAGGCGTTCTCATGCACTGTGGAGGTGGATTGTGCAGTGTCGATGTGCCAGTGCTGCACATACGACGGAGGTGCAATTTGTACATATCCAGATCACAATCATATAACCTGCAAAGATCATCAGCTGTGCAACTAAAAAATAGGTCTGTTCTTTACACCAGGGGCACAGTTGTTTTAATGTGCAGCGGGGCGGTGGGGTAGTCTAGTGGTTAAAGCGTTGGTTCGTCACGCCAAAGAACCGGGTTCGATTCCCCACTTGGGTACAATGTGTGAAGTCCATTGCTTGTGTCCCCCGCTGTGATTTGGCGGGAATATTGCTTAAAGCGGAGTAAAATCCAACTCACTCACTGATTTCACTTCTTTTGCTCCAGTGTATCAGACAGATTAAGTAAGATTGCCCTAGTGTATCAGTGAGCTTCATTAGCTATGATAAACAGATTCTACGTATCCACACATTTTATATTACGCAATCAGTTCCTCATCTTTAATTTAACTCTACACCTTCCATGATCGACTTAATCTACGATGTGTAACTGCAACGTTCGTTCAGCATCAACTGACCTAAGTGTGCGTCTACCCAAATCAGTGAGAGAGTGGGGCCATGCGGGGAATCGAACCCGGGGTTTCGGCGTGACGAGCGAACGCTTTAACCACTAGGCTATCCCACCGCCCCTTACCCAAATCAAGTTTCCTCCGTAGCCCGACCCATATGATCGTGTTGATAGCGTCAGTGTTGGGTTGAATGTGGTAGAGAGTGTGGATTACACTTTAGGGGTCTATCCTTATCCCTTTGCCGGGTGAATGCATCTTTATATAATCCTTATTGTCCCCTGTCACGAGTCTGGAAGGGATATGGAATTGGTATGTCCTATTATCCGCTTCGCCCTCCGTCAAAACACAGACGGGGCATAACTAGGCTATATTTATTATATCAAAAATTGCGTATCTGCCTAGTACAGGATCTTGTGTCGTTTTGGATGAAAAAAATTCAATATGGATCAAATAATCCGGGTTTGTTTCCAAAGTGTAACATTAAAAAAATCAACTTGAACATTGCATTTCAGAATTTTCGATTCGTCTATTTTCTCGGTTTCCATGTCAATACATTTAAATCAAATTCAAAGTAGAGAAGTATATATATCTAGTCACGAATCATTGTAATTCGACATATACCGCTCAAATGATCATTTGGTGATTTTCATATTTCTCCAGGGCGGTGGGGCAGCCTAGTTGTTAAAGTGTTCGCTCGTCACGCCGATTCCTCACATGGGTACAATGCGTGAAGCCCATTTCAAGTGCCCCCGCCTTGATATTACCGGTATATTGCTAAAAGCGGCGTAAACCCCAACTCACTCACTCATATTTCTTCATTTTCTGTCTTACATTTGCATTTGTAATTCCCATGTCAAGAAGGGAAGTGGGAAGCCATGCGATCATTTTTCATATGTTATTATATTATTATGTTATATTGTTGGGATATTGCTCACTCCAAACTCTATTCTGATTTTACCCCTGATCTATTCATTGTCTCACTAGTCTACCGTCAAGACTATAAGTACCAGCCAGCCTAGCAGTATACCGATCAGTCTTGGGTTCAGTGTCATGTATTCTAAAGGCGGTCTCTTACACTCAGTGACACATCAAGGCGGGGGTATACGAGACACCGAGTCTTTGAATGACTTACTCTCTCTTTCATACGAAAATAGTATGAAAGTCGATGGAAAGAATATCATATGATTATGATAATGAAAGTCCTGGCCGGGTCGCATGTACGTTATCAGCACAATGTTCCGGCCCGTTAAAGGGTCTGTGGGTTGTCTTTATGACTATCTTAATGCCACGGGCAGTAACACTGATTGTCTGTACTGGCCCAAAACTGCTTCTTTTCAGGGCCGAAATTGTTTGGTCCCGATTTGCCCAATTCTAGATGTGCTCGAAATTAGTATTGTTCCAACAAGGTGCTGATCCCAACGGTATCTACATTTTTTCACTCAAGGATTTAAGCGTGTACTATTATATGTGTGGTATTTTGCATGTGAAATGCTGAGTGAGTGAGTTTGTTTTACGCCGTATTTAGCGATATTCCGGTGGTATCACAGTGGGGGACATTAGAAATGTATCATATCGTATCTAAGAGAGGAATCAGATCTAGGTGTTCCGTGCTTTAAACTCTTTTCTACAGGGTATTGATACTTTGACAGTAGTGTTCTGTTTCTGTCGCTATGTTACTGGAGGCGTAATTTGCATAAGCCGTATGATGCGTGATATTACTCAAATATTTTCCGAAGTCACAAACAGCTGTGAAATGAAATATTTGAAGTGTGTAATGTTCTGAAAGTGGTTGATGTAAACAAATCATTAAGCTCGTGCAGTCCCTCAAAGTTTCTGTGAAGCTCCGGGTTAGAATTGATCTTCAGCAACCCATGGTTGTCGTAAAAGGCGACTAACGGGATCGGGTGGTAAGGCTCGCTGACTTGGTTGACACATGTCATTGTATCCCAATTGCGTAGATCGATGCTCATGCTGTCGATCATGGGATTGTCTGGTCCAGACTCGATGATTTACAGACCGCCGCCACATAGCTGGAATATTGCTGAGTGCGGCGTTTTATAACAAAGCAACGAACTACCAACTGAAATACTTTAAAATCCTTTGTATTCTGCTACTTCCAGTTAGTATGTGTTATATCTCTTCATTAAGTACCAAGCAGCGATAGCTGAGTGCGGCGTTAAACACCAACCAACCAATCAAACTGAATGAACATTTGAATAAAATATTGATAAAATAAATCGCAAAAGTCAATCCACATACACAATGAATACTTGTTTTAACCAGTTTGCGTAAGATAAGTTAAATTTACACTTCGGTCGCATGATACCCGCCCCGTTGATGTTAGTTGCCAGGTGATGACTTGCATATTCAGAAACGAGGCGTTTGTCTACAGGAGCTCTTCATGTTGGTGTGTTTAGGTTGAATGCATCCATTTGATATATTGTGGGGCTAATACACCGACGTGTCAGCGTTCTGCATCTCAGTCCAAGCACAGTGTTTGTTGTCGATAGACAACCGACCGTTACTTTGGGTGGGGCGATATTACTTGCAAGGCCTACACTTAAGGGCTATACAAAAGCATTTATGAACATATGCATTGTCAGTAAATTACTGTTTAAGTCCTTATTGCACAATATCTAAAGCATTAGTATCCTTAGGTGCAGGGAATATGATATATTTATTATTAGACCAATGTCATTATTTATTATTAGACCAATGTCAAACGTAGAAACAGTGAAATATTGACAACGATAATAGTTTGTGGATATTTCCTAAATATTGTATCTTGACATCTTTTTTATACCAAAGGGTGGCCAGTAATTACCATTTTTAACTGCAAGTTGACTGGATTTTCTAAGTTTAATTTCAAACCCGTAAAAGCTGTTTGATTAATGTAAAATTGTCAAGATCCAGTGATAGATTTCTTATTCCTTAACAATGGGGCAGAGTCATCACAAAAAAAACACCCTTCATTTCTTTATTGTCAAATATTAGTCCATTAATTTCTTTTTCACTTCGGACTTTACTGTTTATTAATTCAGCACATCTAATACACAAATGTGGACTTAACTGAAATCCTTGTTTTGTGCCTCGGCTATTAGAAAAACAATTTGTAGAATTTTCTTTATTCATAACACAGGAGGATATATTTGTGAAACAAAGCTAAACATAACTTATAAATTTCTGAGGAAAATCCAAATTTCCTTAAGGAAATTTCTGAAAATGTGGATACCAAAGAATCAAACGCCATTTCAAAATCAAGAAAAATCATAATATGATTCAGTAATATCAGATATAAGTCAGATGTATATTCCAAACCTGTCTGCGACTCATGAATTAAATTATTTATAATCAACTTGAGTCTGTCTATTTTTGTAGTCAGTGTTAAGTAAAGTTATTGGCCTCCAATTCTTTAATAATTTTCCATTTTTATTTGGATTTTCAATCAGAGTAATCACTCCTCTTCTTTGAGAAATACTCAAACAGCCTTGCACTATTGAATGATAAATTGAGGATTTGTAAAATAAATTTATATCAGTCCAAAATTCCGAAGTGAGTCCATCAGAACCTGGGAACTTGTTAGACTTCATTTGTTTAAGTGCTTCAAATAGTTCATTTTCTGTAATGTCATTTTCAAAAACAAATTTATCAATATCACTAAGTTGTTGCAAATCATTATCAAAATAGGTATCAACATCTTCACATGAACTGTTTGTTTTGCTTTTTATAGATGGGAATAAAAGTTTTGAATTTCTTCAAGTATCTCATTTTCTCCAGAAACAGTTTGCCCATTTTCAGTCCATCATGTAACATAAACACTGTTCAAAGCGCCGTTAAAATCCATCTCACTCACTCATTCCCAAACCACTTTCTGGTAGAACAGCCAGGTGTGCGAGTTGCCCGTTTGAAATTGACATGGCTTGTTGATTACCTGGCTGTTCTACCAGCAAGTGGTCACCCATCGTAAAAACTAGTGGTAAATAACAGCAAAATAATGATCGTTTGTTAAAAAACTTAATTCTTTATTCGGGTGTCCAAAATTATGAGACAAATCATCAGAGTTGGTCTGTCGATTTCATGTGACTGTGCAAAATTTGGTTTTGTTACAATAATTAAATTTGAATTAGTGAGCAATTCATCGGTCTTTGAACTTTAGACCCGTGAAGGTCCGGGTAAGAATATTGATCTTCAGTAACCGATGCTTGTCGTACGAGGCTACTAACGGGATCGGACGGTCAGGTTGGTTGACACATGTCATCGGTTCCCAATTGCGCAGATCGATGCTCATGCTGTTGATCACTGGATTGTCTGGTCCAGACTCGATTATTTACATACCGCCGCCATATAGTTGGAATATTGCTGAGTGCGGAGTAAAACTAAACTCACTCACTCACTCTTTGAACTCTGAGATGTAAAAAAATCCTCATAAAACACCTGAGCATCGTAGACACCATGTCTTTGAACAGTAATTTCCAAAATTGCATCTCCAGCATTATAAACACTGTAACGCCAGTCTTCACTGAGTCAAGTAGTGAACTAATAAATTCCTCTCCACAGATTGCGTTTTACAAATTTTTGAATTTGTTTATGGATAAACAGACATAATCAAATTTATCGACATCAGTTTTCAATTACATAAAAAATAGGTTTGTATCTAATCTTGGATGCAACCGTTTTGCCAATTGTAGTTCTCCGTAGGCCAGCAGACCGTCCTCGTTTCTGGATGGGGCCAAGGTAAGTCGGTGTTACAGTACATATTTAATACTTGACAAAGGTTTTAATTGAAAACTCCGCCTGCAGTACCTGATCACCTATCCGTTCCTAAGGTCCTCTCCCAGATAAAAAAACCCACTACCGTTATATATGTGAACTGTTTTATAACTGTTTTGTTTCGGGTCAGTGACAACATTGATACGAAGCACAGACAGAGAAACACCCAATGTATGGGATGGGCAAGTTTAGGCTTGAAAAGACAAGCAAAAAGAAACTTACATTTATTTGCCTATACATTTCAAGAGCTAAAATTATTTGTATGTGTGCACGTACATCTATTGTTCGTCGCTACGAGTACATTCAATAGGAATGTTTAAACACCCTCTGAACCGGATCTGTATGTCTTCTACTCCATATAGCCATGTTATTTTTTACCATTTTTGTCAAGTTGTTAAGTCGATTAAAATATGTAGATTAAAGAATAGATAAAAGAAGCTGCTTGGCAGAATGCCATGTTCATTGTGCTGTATCATACAAAGTTCTATACGGTTAAACACAGAACGTCTGTTTGTCTGTCTGTCTGTCTGTCTGTCTGTCTGTCTGTCTGTTGTTTGTTGTTTGTTTGTTTGTTTGTTTGTTTGTTTGTTTGTTTGTTTGTTTGTTTGTTTTGTAACGTCGCACTCAATAATATTCCAGCTACTTGACGACTGTATTTAACTTATCGAGCCTGGACCAAACAATCCAGTGACTGACGTCACCTGCATCGATCTTCGAAATTATGATGACATGCATCAACCAAGTCAGCGAGCCTGACCACCCGGTCCCGTTAGTCGTCTCTTACGACAAGCATGGGTTACTGAAGGCTAATTCTAACCCGGATATTCACGGGTCTCCAGACGGATAACATTCAGAGTGATACATTCTGGACAACTAACTATTGCTTCAACACAACTATTTGAACTAATCGTAACACAGACAATGTAGTGCCATCACAACATCACCTAAAATGTAGATGTTTCTGTGCGAATTCACATTTTACTACATGTACAGTCAACTTGGCTTCATTGAGTTCTCTAGAAGGCAGGCATCCCCTTCAGGTGTTTGTCTCACTCCATGGAATGACTGATGACATCAGTAACGTAGGCTTCGGCACCCTCCAAGATGGGTTGCAATGCTATTTATGAGGCCGTCGAAGGTGGCTGAAGCTACAAATGGCATGACTTTGCATTAATAAAGTTGTTGGCTGGTAGTCTGACTGCTGACTTGGTTGGCACATGTAATTGCTTCCCAACTGCGTAGATCGATGGCCATGCTGTTGATCACTGCAATATATGGTCCAGCCTCGATTATTTACAGGCCGTCGCCATATACTATGATGTAGCCGGATCTTCACTAGTCGTTGATAAAGTCCACCAGGACTTAAAAACGCAGAAACCCGCTTGGCGCGCCCAGTCGATGAAATCTGCGAGTACCTTATTATTAGGTCGAACTTGCTGACGTACCTTTTTGACAAATTCTGTTGATGCAGTGATCATTCTTGGTATTCGGTAAAAGTCAGTCTTAGAATTCACGTGTTTTTATTCTGTATAGCGTATGTAACTAACATAGGGTGTCGACACAAGAATGCAAGGTGAACTCCAATTACTTACTTTGTTCAAAGATACCATTGTCAAGCATGAAATTATGTATTTACACTCCATAAAACATTTGATAAAGGCCCCGGGATGTGTGTGGGCGTTAACAAGGGGTGTGGTGTAGGCAGAATGAGTTTAATAATGGAACTAGTCTATAACTCCGTTCATACAGACGGTTCAAGAACCATGACGTGGAAGCAGAATGGTATGGTCCTTCCACATTGCCTGTAGACAAAAGGAGTACAGTGTTCATGTTACCGACGAATTGTATGGATAACTTACTGAAGTAAAACTATGCTGAGTCACGTATATTTCGCTTTTCATGTCCGACATCATCTTTATCTCCCTGCATGGCGTCATAATGTTTTCACTATGGGCGCAGCTTCTATGCAAAAGGTCAGCATGATGAGACCGGCTAATGTTCTGCTCACAATGTACATGACTCTGAATGTATTTCCGACTTTAGGCATCAATTCACACAAGACTATTTCCATCTACGTGACATATTTATATTTTATATCAATATATTTCCTCGTTGAAGCAAAATAGACTTACCAACATCTTAACATGTGCATTATTAAACCAACCAACTGTAACTACACCCAACCCTTTCAATTCAGATCAAACCAGATTGTATACGTGACATTCAGTCAACCACTGTTGGGAGATGTAACATTACAAAAGAACCTCAGCCCAATGACTCTCGTAAATCTACGTTAAGGTCTGGGAGTTAAGGTCCCTTTGCAGAACGGCCCTGAGCCCCGAATCAAAAGCGTTCGTAACATTACGACCTGTCGTAACTCTTTGGCTCATTAGTTTATCATTGGCTTACGAATGACGTAGTACTACGAACGTTCTGTTGATCGGGGCCCTGCTGTGCTACCGATCCTAACGTTGAGACGGTCGTACCTCACATACGTTAACATAAGTCTCGAAGACAATCGAAGCATTAAGGTGGCTTTGTGGACCTGGACCCAACTGTTACACCTGGGTGTATACTCAACGTGGATTCCGTAGTTACGCGCTCCCCACAGCCAGTAACACACAGTTAATGCCATTAGACTGCAATTCACACGGCATGTCGATAGAGATGTTTCTCCATCACTTCCACGCGAGTAAGCAGTGATGCTATCGTGCGTGAATCATGTTTATCACGCATGGATGACGGTCATGCCAGAACAATAGGCTCGTAGCCTTTACCTCTTTTTATTACCCACGGATCGCAGGTAGGGCCTGTTGTAATAACAGACAAACTGATAAACAAGAACATCTTACAAGAACGAAGCATGCATCGTACTATCACAAGCATGCATCGTACTAATGCTGGCAACTTTACGTACTGAAATATTTGAAGGGTAATCTTACAAAGAGAACGCACTCACTAACGGGGTTTTCTGCACATCAAGTGAATAAATGTGAGGGTTACTGTGAACCGATTGGGAGTGTATGCTACTGACTGGGTGGGTAAAGTTGATAAATATATTTGAAGTCAGGAGAGAGAGAGGCTCGTTATGGTATGGGCGATGAGGAACCTTCAGTTTATACACACGCGCGGACGCTCGCTCGCACGCACGCATGCACGCACCGGGATATAGCTGCATCACATTCTAAAATTTATATGTTAATGTGAACCCCTCCTTTTATAAGACGTGAGTTTGTTTTGGAGTTGGAAAAGAGTATTGATGCTCAAATAGACTTGCGGGTCTCTGGTGAAAAGTTTTTTGTGTTTAGATAATAATGGCAGTGGGGTAGCCTAGTGGTTAAAGCGTTCGCTCGTCACGCCGAAGACCCGGGTTCGATTCCCCACATTTGTACAATGTGTGAAGCCATTATACTGGTGTCCTCCGCCGTTATGTTGCTGGAATATTTCTAAAAGTGGCGTAAAACTAAATTCACTTACTGATTTTGTATACGCGTGCCAATCATTCCGTACCAATCAATCGTCGGGTCAGGGCCAGGCGTGTTAAATTGCATATCGATTCATTGTCAGAGTTTGATACCGTGAAATATCCAGTTCAAGTGTTCTGTCGTAACTGCGTTCGGGCGTCAGTACACCCTACTAATCGTATTGCCGTTCCATGTTGTCATGGGGCATGGGCGGATCCAGGAATTTTTAAAGCGGGGTGGGGTGGGGGTGGGGGTCGAACCCCTGAACACCCCACCCCACCCACCCCCATTGGCTCCGCCAACGCAAACAAAATCTTAAATGTGGTCTTAAGTCATTTTCGGGTGGGGGTGGGGGTGGGGCAACCAACCACCACCCACCCCGATCCGCCAATGTGGGGAATATAAGCTCGGACTCGACACCCACATGGTCCGTCGAGGGTCGCTAAGTCAAGGAGTGACGGGGCGGGCGACCGTGAATCCCCTAACTAGCCACATCACATTCATACACATATGCACGGTTAGTCAACATGAACAAAAGAAGGATGAATAAACGTGTATTCATCTGAGCTAAGGCTCAGAATATGAACAGAAAGTGCTAGACTTGGCGTGTTACGGAATATCTTAAGGACCATGGAATGGGTCACGTAACAGCCTGTGACACGTTGGAAAGCTGCCTTTTAACTAAGACAGTTGCAAGAATATCTTTTGAAAACTATACGTCGAACTGGAGTGAGAAAAATCAATGCTAATCCTGATATAGCTGGAATATTGCTGAGTGCAGCGTAAAACTAAACTCACTCACCCATTTATACAATGATTAACGCAACACCAGGTTCTATAATCACATAGGTTTACTCAACCCCTCTCTTCATTACATGGTGACTCGGGCTGGACAGGACAGGCTCTATACCAAGTGTTGAACTGCAACGATCGCGATGTGGACTATCTGCTGAAAACCGCTCATCTTTGCCCGTGTCGACGGTGTCTTCAAGTTAAGGTGTTCGAGCCTGCTCCGCCCTTGTCACATGTCACGATACAACATTTCTGATTCGTTCAAAGTTCCGTCATTCCAGGGTCTCGTGTTTTACCTCATGATCGGAGAATTACTGTAAGCTACTCATTCACCGTTAACTAATACTTTGACCCGTGAAGATCCGGGTTAGAGTTGATCATCAGTAACCCATATGGTTGTCGTAAGAGGCGACTAACGGGATCGGGTGGGTCAAGCTCGCTGACTTGATTGACACATGCATCCCATTTGCGTAGATCGGTGCTCATGATGTTGATCACTGGATTGTCTGGTCCAGACTCGATTATTTAAAGACCGTCGCCATATAGCTGAAATATTGCTGAGTGCGTCGTTAAACAAGTAACCAACTAACTAATACTCAAAAACCATTTTGCATTCTGCTACTCCCAGTTATTATGTTCTATATCTCTTCGTTTGATTTATTACCTAGCAGCGATAGCATCCATTCTATCTCGAAAGAGACGCAATTCTTAACAATGGGTTTGTTATACTTTTCTTGCTTAGAAGGAACATGGTCTTACCCTATAATAGTACACTTCAAAAACCACGATAACTCATATAAGTCGAAGCCCTTGCACAAGATCAGTGAACGACCTCCCAAGGGGAGATAACTCTTAGTAAAAGACTACATCGCCGGAAGGAGTTACATCACATGTGACACGCCCTTCCAAATACACCCGTGAACTCAGTATCTTGAACACGCACGTGATATATCCACATGCACGGCTTAACGAAATACAATTGTTGATAGGGTTCAGGTTCACGGTACATGTAATGATAGGATTGTAGTGTATTGTTGAAGATTAAATACATTCTGCATGACTGCCTGTCTTTGGTGAATGGGCATAGGCATGTTTACTTGGGTTATTCCGGTAGGCTACACACGAGCCGATTACTTCCAGCTTCAGTTGGCCGAGCTCAGCAGCGCCACTAGACTTGCACAAGTCTCTAAGGTAATATGTAATAGTTTAAATGCTAATATAAAAGAGATTTAAATGTCCCTCTAACAGACTGGGGTCCTTATTGCAGTGCACTTTCCACTTATCTAGACATGCCTCTTTGAAGGATAGAATTACTAGTCTATACATCCATGGGCTTAGCCTTCAGTACAGCCTTGGAGCAAGCCTACAGCGCCTTCACGAGCAGGTCCCATTAACGTCGTGTTTTGATTTAGGTGTAATTGAATTGTGGAACTGCGCTAGATTTTCATTTTAAGGATTGGTTTACAGCGGATAAATAACCTTCTGACGCCTTGACTGCAGCGTTAGGCTATAAGCCGAGTCACATATTCTTTAAACATCACGATCCCTTGATACAGTCGGTGTCAGTTTCTCCAGCCACGTCATCGTGGAGATGTGTCCTAAGAAGCTGTGCCCAAACGTGGTTGTTTATCTCAACACAGGGACACATAAATAACGCAGATGAAGCTGGAAGTGTGTCTCGTACATCATCTCAAAAACTACATTCTCAAAATATATTTTCCTTGTTCTTATTCATAAAATACGCGTCGACTGCAAAAGCAATAATTTTGTGTAGCCCATGAACGCTGAACCATATGAAATACATTCTCGCGTACACCCACGTACTTTGTCTGTGTGGAACCGGTCCTACCGAATTATTCTTATATGCATGCTCTTAGACCTGTTATCTTAAAGGTATCGTGTTACGAAAACAATAAATCAAATTGATAAACATTGTGTCATGATCCGATAAATATGCAAATGAGGTACCCGACACAAGTACATATTTAATCAGATTTAGTAAGCTTTGAGCATCTGAACAAAGCTCATTAAACGGTTACCGGAGGTGTGTGTGGGTGTTTGGGTACACAAACATCGCTTCCAAACATTTGGCACTGTATGATCAAGTCAGCATGGTATTGTACACAGTTTGTAGTCGTACCTCAGCAATAGACATTATGTCTTAAATATCTATTATCTTAAAATTGTTTTTTATATATACTGTATATAATAGAAATAGTGTTGCACCCTTTGTTTCTGAAGCGTAAATATTATATTCATGTATCAGTGAGTGAATTTAGTTTTACGCCGCTTTTAGCAATATTCCAGCAACATCACGGCGGGGGACACCAGAAATGGGCTTCACACATTGTACCCATGTGGAGAATCGAACCCGGGTCTTCGGCGTGACGAGCGAACGCTTTAACCACTAGGCTACCCCAACGCCCCGCATGCATGTATCAGGAATATAAAGCCAGATCGTCGCATAACTTACCGACTGTTTTGTTATTCCTGAAATGTTTACAACACACGATGGATGAGAGAGAGGAAAGCCTAAAGAGATGGAGGTTTGGGACGTTTATCCTATTCGGTGATTCACCCTGCACGGGTGTGGGTCTGGAAACATAAATTTAGGATTCGAACACCCGATTGGGTATCTCTCGGCCACGCATATGGTACACAACCCCATGCACGGTGAATTTAGGCACTCAGACGACTCCCGTAGCCCCGCCCCATCTATTGCAAAGTAGATATTACGTCATGTAATAAGTTAGTGGGGACTATGTCTGGGGTGTCCTCCCATTACGCAGACAGCCAGTTCGCAGACACCTTAAAACAACAACATTTACGGTTCAGTGAACAGATTATCTACTACCTGTTACCTGCACATTATATTGGAATAGTCCAAATAAAAACACAGGAACAAACTGAAGCTATATTATTTATTTTGAAAGATGGATGAAAAGACAGTAATTTGAACAGTTTATTTTCATAAACATTTCTAGTCTAACGGGAGTCGTCATCATCATATTGAAAAAATTAGCTTCTCTATTAGAAATTACGACACTGTTGTATCATATAAATCAAATAAAGACAAATGTGAACCTAAATATTATTCATATGGAATAAAGAAGTTATATGTTTTGCACACAATATTAAGATATATGACGAGTGCACTTGAGTACGATTTATTTAGAATAATTTTTTTTTAAATTACGCATTATGTCAATGTGGCCATGGATGTGAGAATGTTTTTCATTACTTCCTTGAATGTCCATTGTATACTACGTTATACTCAAAGACATAAACTGTTACAATCTTAAGAAAGTATTGCTAAAATTAGAACACTGATTGGTATTAATCGTATCTTACATGGCAATGCAGGTGTCTCATTTACTACAAATCAGAATGTTTTCAAATATGTACATATCTATATCTCTCCAACAAAACGTTTTCTCAATTAACTTCTGTTGTACATATGCTATTATTGGGAGGGGGCTTTTCTATCAATAAACACAATATAACCTCTCAGTGACAAACCTGTTTTTATATTCGATAGTAATTGATAGTAAAATCAATTTTGAGAAGAGATATCATTTATCATTTAATCGCAACAAAGTTCTATTTACCCACAATCAAACTTCTCAGTAACGAACTTGTTTCAGGCTCACCCTGCTCTACTCACAAGACAGTGGATTGTTCCATTATACCCGTAGGTGTTACCCTAATTAACCTTCTAGTTCAGTGTCTGCCAATTGGGTGTCTGTCAAATGGGTGTCTGTCAAATGGGAGATAACCATGTCTGGAGTTTATGCCTTCGGTTTGATCATTGGTCGTATGTCTGGTGAGGTATGGTCGTGTGGTGGGGTGTGGTCGGCTCTTGTGGTGCGATGTTGTGTGGTGTGGTGTGGTGGGCTCTTGTTATACGATGTTATGTGGTGTGGTGTGGTGGGCTCTTGTTATACGATGTTATGTGGTGTGGTGTGGTGGGCTCTAGTTATACGATGTTATGTTATGTGGTGTGGTGTAGTGCGATATTGTTTTGCGTTGTGGTGTGGTGGGCTCTTGTGCTGCGGTGGTGCGATGTTATGTGGTGTGGTGGGTGTGGTGTAGTGCAATATTGTGTGGTGTGGTGGGTGGGTGTGGTGTAGTGCGATATTGTGTGGTGTGGTGTAGTGCGATATTGTTTTGCGTTGTGGTGTGGTGTGGTGGGCTCTTGTTATACGATGTTATGTGGTGTGGTGTGGTGGGCTCTAGTTATACGATGTTATGTTATGTGGTGTGGTGTGGTGTAGTTTGATCTTGTTTTGCGTTGTGGTGTGGTGGGCTCTTGTGCTGCGGTGGTGCGATGTTATGTGGTGTGGTGGGTGTGGTGTGGTGGGTGTGGTGTAGTGCGATATTGTGTGGTATGGTGGGCACTTGTGGTGTAGTATGATGTGGTGTGGTCGTTTGGCGTGAAGTGGTATGGTGTGTTGGGCTCTTGTGGTGGTGTGTGATGTGGAGTCATTTATGTGCAGTGCGGTGTGCTCTTCTGGTGTGGTCGTGTGGCGTTAAGTGGTATGGTGTGGTCGTGTGGTGTTAAGTGGTGTGGTGTGGTCGTGTGGTGTTAAGGTGGTGTGGTGCGATGTTGTGTGGTCGTGTGGTGTTAAGTACTGTGGTGTGGTATGGTGTGGTCGAGTGGTGTTAAGTGGTGTGGTGCGGTATGGTGTGGTCATGTGGCGTTAAGTGGTGTGGTGAGGTATGGTTTGGTCGTGTGGTGTTAAGTGATGTGGTGCGATGTTGTGTGGTCGTGTGGCGTTAAGAGGTGCGGTATGGTATGGTCGTGTGGCGTCAAATGGTGTGGTGCGGTATGGTGTGGTCGTGTTGTGTTGTGTGGTGTGGTCGTGTGGCGTTAAGCGGTGTGGTGTGGTCGTGTGGCGTTAAGTGGTGTTGTGTGGCCGTGTGGCATTAAGTGGTGTTGTGTGGTCGTGTTGCGTTAAGTGGTGTTGTGCGGAATGGTGTGGTCGTGTGGCGTTAAGTGGTGTGGTGCGGTATGGTGTGGTCGTGTGACGTTTTGTGGTGTGGTGCGGTATGGTGTGGTCGTGGGGCGTTAAGAGGTGTGGTGTGGTGCGGTATGGTTTGGTGTGGTGTGGTGCGATGTTGTGTGGTGTGGTGTGGAGTGGGTGCTATAAGTTTTCACGTCTCCATACATCCAGACCGATCATATGATGTCAGTGTCAAGCGGATACTTTCTCTCCTTCAGACGGATTAGAACTGATTTAACTTAGAGTCTAAGCAGCTTTGGATTAAAATTATTACAATCAAGACTGAAACTGATAACTGATATCTGTTTGTCAATCTTTGTCCACAGGTCACAGGTGGGTCCGATGGGGGCGCCATGCGAGGCCGACATATATAATAGACATGCAGGGAGGTGCGCCAGGCCGAATTGCCGGTGTCCTTTGAAGTAATTCACGAGAATTATCATTGTTTTGACAGTATGGGGTCGGGCCGTCTCACCATTACAGTGAATTTAGTTCATGACGAGTTCACCACTTACTGAATACATTGTGTTTGAGTTTGAGGTCACCACTTAAGTTTATAAAACAAGTTCACCACTTATTGAATTTACTTTGGAAAGTGTTTGAGTTCACCATTTTAACTAATGCTTATTAGTGAACATTTTCCCCAAGAGTATAAATAAAAGAATGATACATTTACTAAACCATGCATTTGCAGTCTTGGCTCACGCACAGATAGATCTTCAGTTTATTCAGTCCCACCGTGGATGAAGAATATTTGTGCATATATTAGTCCTCCCCGGGCCCGATAGACACAACCGCTCACGGTGTCAGCATGGCGTAGGTACAAGTCACACAAGCAAAGCAGTGAAATTGTTACAAATATTCCAGAGGAGATATAGGTCTGAGATAAACGACGCATTTTTGTCTAGAATGTGAAAGAAACCCCAATTCTTTACTATGTTCCCAAACAGCTGTAAAATACTACCCCTTTTTACGTTATTCGAAATACCGGTTGAGTTTCACTATTTCAGTTATGCTCATCTTGTATCAAATTCAGGTTTCAAAAGAAATTCGGTTACTGGATCGTGAGAATATCGTGATTGCCGATAAGATTATATTTCTTTCTCTCACAGAATACCGCACATTCGTGAACCCGGCGAATGAAGCCGCCGTGTCGCGGGCCACATATTAAAGGTATATACAGTACAACACAACATAAGCACAAGAACGAAGAATATTGCTATCGTAGAAGTATCTAGTGCGTACATTCAAGCATCTCCATAGACGTAGCTGGTACGTACATTCAAGCATCTCCATAGACGTAGCTGGTACGTACATTCAAGCATCTCCATAGACGTAGCTGGTGCGTACATTCAAGCATCTCCATAGACGTAGCTGGTGCGTACATTCAAGCATCTCCATAGACGTAGCTGGTGCGTACATTCAAGCATCTCCATAGACGTAGCTGGTGCGTACATTCAAACATCTCCATAGACGTAGCTGGTGCGTACATTCAAGCATCTCCATAGACGTAGCTGGTGCGTACATTCAAACATCTCCATAGACGTAGCTGGTGCGTACATTCAAGCATCTCCATAGACGTAACTGGTGCGTACATTCAAGATTCTCCATAGACGTAGCTGGTGCGTGCATTCACGTATCTGTATAGAAGTGGCTGGTGCCTACATTCACGTACCTATATAGAAGTAGCTGGTGCGTGCATTCACACATCTCTATAGAAGCAGCTGGTGGGTACATTCACGTATCTATATAGACGTAGCTGGTGTGTGCATTCACGTATCTATATAGACGTAGCTGGTGCCTACATTCACGTATCTATATAGACGTAGCTGGTGCCTACATTCACGTATCTATATAGACGTCGCTGGTGCCTACATTCACGTATCTATATAGACGTAGCTGGTGCCTACATTCACGTATCTATATAGACGTAGCTGGTGCCTACATTCACGTATCTATATAGACGTAGCTGGTGCCTACATTCACGTATCTATATAGAAATAGCTTGTGCCTACATTCACGTATCTATATAGACGTAGCTGGTGTGTGCATTCACGTATCTATATAGACGTAGCTGGTGCCTACATTCACGTATCTATATAGACGTAGCTGGTGCCTACATTCACGTATCTATATAGACGTAGCTGGTGCCTACATTCACGTATCTATATAGACGTAGCTGGTGCCTACATTCACGTATCTATATAGACGTAGCTGGTTCCTATATTCACGTATCTATATAGACGTAGCTGGTGCCTACATTCACGTATCTATATAGACGTAGCTGGTGCCTACATTCACGTATCTATATAGACGTAGCTGGTGCGTACATTCACGTATCTATATAGAAGTAGCTGGTGCGTACATTCACGTATCTATATAGACGTAGCTGGTGTGTACATTCACGTATCTATATAGACGTAGCTGGTGCCTACATTCACGTATCTATATAGACGTAGCTGGTGCCTACATTCACGTATCTATATAGACGTCGCTGGTGCCTACATTCACGTATCTATATAGACGTAGCTGGTGCCTACATTCACGTATCTATATAGACGTAGCTGGTCCCTACATTCACGTATCTATATAGACGTAGCTGGTGCCTACATTCACGTATCTATATAGACGTAGCTGGTGCCTACATTCACGTTCCTATATAGAAGTAGCTTGTGCCTACATTCACGTATGTATATAGACGTAGCTGGTGCCTACATTCACGTATCTATATAGACGTAGCTGGTGCCTACATTCACGTATCTATATAGACGTAGCTGGTGCCTACATTCACGTATCTATATAGACGTAGCTGGTGCCTACATTCACGCATCTATATAGACGTAGCTGGTGCCTACATTCACGTATCTCTATAGACGTAACTGGTGGGTATATTCACGTATCTATATAGACGTAGCTGGTGCCTACATTCACGTATCTATATAGACGTAGCTGGTGCCTACATGCTGGTGCCTACATTCACGTATCTATATAGACGTAGCTGGTGCCTACATTCACGTATCTATATAGACGTAGCTGGTCCCTACATTCACGTATCTATATAGACGTAGCTGGTGCCTACATTCACGTATCTATATAGACGTAGCTGGTGCCTACATTCACGTTTCTATATAGAAGTAGCTTGTGCCTACATTCACGTATGTATATAGACGTAGCTGGTGCCTACATTCACGTATCTATATAGACGTAGCTGGTGCCTACATTCACGTATCTATATAGACGTAGCTGGTGCCTACATTCACGTATCTATATAGACGTAGCTGGTGCCATTCACGCATTCTATATAGACGGTGCCTACATTCACGCATCTATATAGACGTAGCTGGTGCCTACATTCACGTATCTCTATAGACGTAACTGGTGGGTATATTCACGTATCTATATAGACGTAGCTGGTGCCTACATTCACGTATCTATATAGACGTAGCTGGTGCCTACATTCACGTATCTATATAGACATAGCTGGTGCCTACATTCACGTATCTATATAGAAGTAGTTGGTGCTTACATTCACGTATCTATATAGATATAGCTGGTGAGTACATTCGAACATTCTTATCGAATATATAAAGGTGAGTGGTTCGTGTTGTAACTGTGTATCTCAGACATGTGACATATCAAATCGTCTAAGTACATTATGATTGTGTGATTGATGGTTGTATTGTTGTCACTTAGGCCGTACGTTTCAACCCATTCTCAGCCTAGAACCAACGACGTAGACACACAATAATAACTGTATGTAAGTTCGGATACTTTCTCACGGACACCGGTGATGTTGATATCACCATTAGGCGCTGATGGGTTTGGATGTTATCATGTGTGCTGTCAAGCTGTCTGCTTGACGCACGTTATAAACTCGAAATATTATTCCGTTGCATTGTGTTCACTTTAACGTTACAAAGATTTAACGTTAACAATGTTTCAAAATGCAATGGTTCAAAATTTTCACTTTCTATTAAAGTGAATAAAAACACATTATATTTGGCACCCTGAAGTTCCATGCCAGTTAAGGAAGCATAATTAGTTGTAGGAAATACTGCTGATATGAGTTGTCTCCCTTTGTGACCCTGTCCTACGAAGTCAACATGGCAGTGATATAAATAACACACCAGTAACGATAATGTTTAAAACATTGTCTCGTAACATGCTGAAACAACTGACACCGGAAAATCCATTAGGAACCACCGAATGTCTGAAATCAATATTGGGAATCATCTTCTCAATAACACTGTCAGTTCCAATGCCAAAATTATCAATTGTGTTCTTGAATCACATTTCTACCTGTACACTCACAGGTTTGAGACAGCCATGACGTCACTCTGGACTTTCATGTACTCATGACACAATTTGAATGAGTGAGTGAGTTTAGTTTTACGCCACACTCAGCAATATTCTAGCTATATGGCGGCGGTCTGTAAATAATCGAGTCTGGACCAGACAATCCAGTGATCAACAGCATGAGCATCGATCTGCGCAATTGGGAACCGATGACATGTGTCAACCAAGCCAGAAAGCCTGACCACCCGATCCCGTTAGTCGCCTCTTACGACAAGCATGGGTTACTGAAGATCAATATTCTAACCTTCGGACCTAATATTCGGACCTTCACGGGTAACACAATTTGACATTGTCAGGGTATTTCCTGAATATCCTCCACTGGATAGTATCCTTTAATATGGATTTGTACTCCTCTTTAGCAATAATTTCCCAAACATAATCCGTGTAATTATCACTCCCTTTTAACAAGGTATTTTCGCTAAACGAATATAAATCGTTTCATGGGAAATGACTTACAATATATACCGTTAGGTCGAAGATTGGACTCTTCTATGGCGAACATTTACTTAACTTTGTACATACATTTCTTACCTGTTTTAACCAAAACAAATGGCGATGAAGAAGCATAACATACAAATATATATGAAACAGAAAATAATATGCTTTGGGGTTTTTTTTCGTAACCGATCGGCAAGACGTGTAAAATCACTATCAACACTGCTTTTGTTCATTATTGTTCAGAACAAACTACAATGTGATCAATGACCCTGATCACTAGAGCACGTGGCCTTAGTACCAGGAAGTATGGCGCGATTGTCGTCCAGGAACCGACCCCAACACCACGATTGATGTCTCGAGTATTCTCAAGTATAGATGACTGAGAGATTAGATTACTTTCTGGTATGTGCTTCTGGTCTTTCGTTTAAGACAATGTGACAAAGAATGTGGGTATATTTAATGACTACTCCTTCCCAATTGTCATTAGCCTGAGAGTTAATTTCTCAACTTCGCGAGACTGCAGCTATATGACGGCGGGATGTGTACATGTATAACAGAATCAATGACCCACGCCGAGCTCAGAGTGAGTGAGTTTAGTTTTACGCCGCTTTTAGCAATATTCCAATAATATTACGGCGGAGGACACCAGAGATGGGCTTCACACATTGTACCCATGTGGGGAATCGAACCGACGAACGAACGTTTTATCCACTAGGCTTCCCCACCGCCCCCGAGGTCAGACTCACTGACTGACTGACTGAGCTTTTAGCAATATTCCAGCAACATCACGCCGCTTTTAGCAATATTCCATCAACATCACGGCGGGGGACACCATAAATGGGCTTCACACATTGTGCCCATGTGTCCCGAGGTCAGAACTATTTAAGCATGACCATCCGATCGATGAAGTCTTTCGACCTGCTTTTGTTGTTGGGGACCCTTTTTTAGCACTGAGTCCCTGCCTGGGCACTCAGTTACTTTTAATGAATCTATGAGTGCAAATTACTTAAAGTATAGTTTTGGTTTAACGCCGCACATAGCAATTCATGTTCCTGCTAAATAAATGACTCTGGTCTGTAAATAATCAAGTCTGTTAATCTAGTGCTTGACATCAAGAGTATCGATATGCGCAGCTGTGACGCGATGACATGCATCAACCAAGTCGGCGAACCTGTTAACCCAATACAGTCAGACCCTTATGACAAGCTTAAGTTGGTTTGTAATTTTACGCCACACTCTGCAATATCCCAGCTATATGGCGGCGGTCTGTAAATAATCGAGTCTGGACCACACAATCCAGTGATCAACAGCATGAACATCGATCTACGCAATTGGGATACGATGATATGTGTCAACCGAGTTAGCGAGCCTGACCTCCCGATCCCGTTAGTCGCATTTTACGACAAGCATGGGTTACTGAAGATCAATTCTAACCCGACTTCATGGGTGACAATGGGCATAGGGTTATCTCACCGAGTCAAGTTGAAGTACAAATATATTTTTAGTGTTCTTTTATGACACCATTGTTCATTGTTTACAGGGGAGACCGAAAGTCATGAGCGGGGAAACAAGCTGGATTCGATCGTCAAGAAGTCCGTAAACATCAAACTGTCTGATATATGGCTATTCTACTAAAACTATCTATGGCTCCTGGAATTAGCATTGGATTTTATTTGGGTTAATGATAAGTGCCTGTTATCTACAAAGAACAGCAATGAGTTTCACTTGACATTGCTTCTGGTCAGATCAGCTGAAGTTTACAGGAAACGGCATGAATCGTTTCAAGCTAACGCATCCACGAGCTCCCATTTTTTCTCATTTGTAACAGCCCTGTACATATCCGTATTGAACAGCTAGGAGACACCACGCTAATGGTCTGTTCTTTAGTGTGGGTGTCAGTTGCTAATCTGAAGCTACTTTCTGTTTTTATTTCTCTCTTTTCATCCCTGGCAAGACGATTGCCTCCTTTAGCTCTGTAGGATGACCTTCAATCGGCAATTGTATGGGATAACCGTACCTCAATCTTCATTAGGAACAACAGGCCAAGACAGTTGATGTATGTAAGGTCAGTCTAATCGTTCACAGGGACGGTGGGGTAGCCTAATTGTTCAAGCGTTCGTTCGTCTTGAAAAAGACCAGGGTTCGATTCCCCAAATGGGCACAATGTGTGAATCTCATTTCTCCTGATGCCCCCCGCCGTAATATTGCTGGATTATTGCCAAAAGCGACGTAAAACTAAACTCACTTAGTCATCTTGCACAACTAATGCTTGTTTTGGCGCGTCCTTGCCAAGGTGACGCAAAACATGTGGAAGCGAGGGCCCCGCGACTTCAGACATCACCTTACGGCACGTGGTTATCCCTATGAGCTGTGCTCGACTCAGCCAGACATCACCACGTTGTACAGTGCCTAAAGTGTGCAAAATGCCAATCGTTCACCATTTCATGTTCACAAAATAACATTTCGATGTAAAACCAATTTGTGTGGTCTGGACAGAATTTTCCCTAATTTTGTTGAAACTTATGCCGATGAAAAATGTGTTAACTTGGATTGCGTTACTCGCAATAGACGCCTGACACCCCGCAAACCTCACAGAGCCATAGGAAAAACAGCCCGCAGACGACATTATGGAGAGCAGACGACAATTTACAGCTTTTCGTCCCAAACGTGCAAGACATCAACTCTGAGCTGGGAAACCAGGATGGTCGCAGAAAAACGGAAGGAAAAGAAAGGGGTTTATGTTTCAGCATTGAATAGCATAATAAGTGTGATTGTAAAAGGTGGGTGGGTTTGATTATTCGCAGAAACCTTCCCATTGCACCACATTTGTTCAGTTCGAGAAAAGGTTACATGTAATCAAAATGTCATCCTGTGTCAATAAACCAGAGGGTTTAAATGTGGGACCGCGTGTCTGTTACATGGCATTATATTTGTGAAACAATTTCTGGCCACTTGGCAAGATAAATGCAGGGTAAAATATACCATTACATAATAACCAACAGTAAATGTGTAAGTAATGGATGTCAGTCCTTGGTACTATTGTGCCGCTTTCCATGGTAGTTGACAATTCTACATCCGTTATTAAAAATAAAATACAATGTGCACGAACTAATATCGGTTGTAGCGGCTAAAATAACAAATGTTTCATTACGAACATTCATGACAGTAATGGCTGTTGGTGAAACACGACACCGGATATAATAGGTTTTTGATCTAAGCAGTGGCCCAATCAGTATATTTCTGTAACATTAGCCAGGGGGTAATACAGTATTGAGCATGTGTGATAACATTTCACATCACACTTCTGACTTTACAGGCTATACAAACTGAAATATGTGTTTCTGATCTCTAATTCCAAAAGATTTATTTGGGGGAGTAACCTCATATTCATGAAGAAATAGCTGCTGCACATTTAGTGACATGTACCCCATCTTGTTATTTGTGGGCTTGGGAATAATGGGTTAGGAGGAAAACTTTTGAATCTGAAACTGATATCATTATCCACCAAAACATTGCACACTTTTAAAACAATACATTTTGGTCAATAAAGCTGGAAATGAGAACTGGAACTGTATTTGCTGAATTAGTCTTCATCGTATAGTTGTTATCCCTTTAGGTCACTAATGCAGGTCCTTGTATCCTGCTGGACACATGGGTCTGTAGGAGATGGTCCCTGTATCAAATGCGTTTGGGCTGACAAGATGGGGCAGATCATCTTCTGTTTGGCCAACACTTGCCTGATGCAGTAAGACTTAAAGTATATTGCATCTGAACTGGCTTAAAAAGTAAACAATTTAACAGTTCTTCTTGTATGTGCTACTTGCAGAAACAAGGCCATGTTTATCAGACTGTCAACAGATCAATAGGATCAAAATCCAAACTGGTGTAAAAGAGTAACTGACCTTGACTTTTGACATGACGTGACCTTGGACATGAGTGACATTAAGATTTTAACCATTTCACTGATTGAAAAGTGTTTTGTTGTTTCATTAATTTAACCAATAGTCTAGATTTGACTTAGACCTCAACTATTAGTTTGCTGAACTGGACTCTTACATCTCCCTGAAGAGATCATATGTATGAAGTTTGGTCAAGGTGTAGTGGCACAAGTTACAATGGCTGTTTTCATGATGGACCTTGACTAAATGTCAGTCTGTACTAGTAGTAACAAACATGAGGTTACTGTAGCTTGTTGGCAATACTTCAACACACACTTTTCATTTCATAACCTACTGTTTGATGTTTATCATTGTAGCTAACAATATTTATGATTTGCTCAGGAGTTCAAGGTAATTTTCCAGAGGTTGTGCAGAGCTTCAATTGCTGCCTGACACACACCTGAAATATTCCTCAGTCACAACGTCTGAGGATAATGAAGGGTTATGGCAAGTTCAAAGGTTTCAAGCAGCCCCTTGTTCATCTTCATACCTTCTTTTCTGGCAACACTAGATTGTTAGGGTAAGGTCTTCTTTTAGTCTTAGACATGGCATTGTCTGGTTGACATTTATGACTGAATTTTGTCCCAGTGTGCCTTTGGTGATGTCATTGAGGCCTTGTTTAGTGTTCTGGAGGCAGTTCTTGTTCCAAGCACCACCAGTTAAGTATTCCAAGAAATTCTTCAGAAGGCTGTGGACAGTCATGAGGATGTTTGTAGCAAGGGCTGTAATGAAGGGTGCTCAAGGGTACCTTTAAGCCTGTACCTTAATTGACCATCCATATGGCATTCAAAACAATGGTAGCAAGTACAGTGTATCCTCGTCATGACCACCCCCATCTGATGAAGTTGAAAATCTTATTTATACTGAGAAATATTTGGGGGATGTTCATTTTGCCTGAAAAATGAGCATGCATTTTCATAAACATTTCCCCTAAAATACTTGTGACCTGTAATTTTTTTTCCAGATTGTTTCAGGAAATGATTAATTTTTATTAAAACATAGTTCACTCTTGGATTTGCTGCAACAAATATTCTGTATCTCCTCAGAATCTGTGATTGTTAAGCAGAACCAACATCGATCTGTTGAATTCCCTTTTCAGCACACTAATCCATTCTCTTTCTAAAATCACAAAAATGACAAAACTCTTCAGTAAATAAATAATTATTTATTTTGACTCTTCATAAGAAATACATTCATTGTCAAAACACCAATGTTACTCTTCGGAAATTCTCCCATGTGGCACATACAATGTAAATCACAAAACATGTATGAATCATATACAAGAATATAACAGTGCAATCATGAGCAGAGTCCAGTGAAAAATGGACCACCATATATGTGATGCTACAAACCCCCAATATATCATCATCCCATGACAACACGGAATCCTACAACACTACATCAACCTTTTGTCACCCTATTATACTAAGTAATGTCCCTCCACGTCTCAATGTGAACTTTAACAAATCGATGACTTAAATGGCTATGTGTTACACATTTGAAGGAAAGGAAAAGAAAGTTTATTATTCAGAAATTATACACCTACAAATCATGGCTATGGACACCAGTTACTTCTAACTTTCCAAGAGTGAGTAAGAGAGTATGATTTTACGCCGCTTTTATCAATATTCCAACTACAATGTATGTCACAGCACGAGACACCTGAAATGGACTCAATGGCACCATGTGGGGAATCAAAACATGGAACTTCAGTATGATGAGCAAATGCTTTATCTACAAGGCTACCCCACTGCCCAAACTTTTCCACAAAGAGTGTTGAATAGGCATTCAAATTAACATGTGATGATAAAAACACTTCAGGTAAAATAATCCTTGATATTTGGCACAATTTCTAACTTCCTGTACATGGAATTCAGTTCAGGAAAATGTACAATTCCACTGACTCATCTAGAATTACTCTAACGACATATACAAAAACTATTGCTCATTCAGTCTATTGAACATCACCAATGTGTAGTAACACTTCCAAGACTATGCTACCCAGAAATACCTTGCTACATCACTTCCCCCTCATTTCTCATACATAAATGTTCTAGTTATTGTCAAAGCGAAGTCTCAACATGCTCAAAACATTCTTGCTATATATATACATATCTTTATACAGAAGATGCTTGGCCTGTGACAAACCACTATCAAGACTTTGGCATCAACAACTAAAGTCCTTCCTAATCAGGCATATAAAAGAAACTGTATCGACAATGAGCGAACCACAGACATTTGACAAATTTGCACACAAAGTATAAATCTTATTTCGCATGAAGATGATAAACAGTGATAACTGTGACTTGTATGACACGGGGTCTATTTCCTCCACAACCCAGTAACCAGCAGAGTTAACTGTGCACACAGGCCAGCAGTGGTATGAGGAAACTACAACTGGCCAACACTTCTATCATCAGATACCAGTCTGAAACCAGTCTGAAACAGGGAGATATCTTCCCTACAAGACACACTGGTGGCAATCATCTTTAATATTAGTACTAGTTAAACCTGACAAGAACAACCTCCTGTACATATTTGAAACCAGAAGAAATCCTAGCAGAGCAGACCCATGTTTTATAACTGCTACATAATGCTACATTGTGAAACGAATCTCATGCTAACTTAAAGAATGGCTGGGTCCTTGAAAAATTAAACACATGTCTGCCATAGCGTTAAGAATGAAAGACGACAAGAAGTTACCATGCCACAGTTTAACATATTCCAGTGAGCTTCATGTCACAGTTGTTCATCTGAAGCCATTACTGCTGTGTATGTAAGAGGCATGGCTACAGGTTGAGACTCTTGTTGACCTGTACTATAACATGAATCTGGGATAAAAGCTCATTTCCACTCAATATTTACACCCTCAGAGAAACCCTTGTTTGGTTTACAAGGAAGACTAAGTAATCATTTGTGACACTTTCATAGAGACTGTTTTAAAAATACTTCACACACCTCTTGACCGTCAATTATTCACAACCAAAACCGACACAAATGGATGGCACTGTAAGCTTCTCAAGATAAATTATGAAAAGAAAGAGTCAGAAATTCTATTACATGAAATGGAAGTGTGACCTAGCTGCTATGGATTAGTCATTTTGACAAGTATAGATCTTTGGAGAAATTATGATAAACTGGTGGCGAGGCCTTTCAGAAGTTGAGCAAGAGTACTCATATCGTAAAGAAAATACTTAACTGTACTATGCAAATATATTACAACTGCATGCTTGTTTCAATGGAACCATTGATACAAGATTATTTTCTGTTTTAGTGAAATCCAGATTTTAGACTGACTGACTGACTTAGTTTTACACCGCTTTTAGCAATATTCCAGCAACATCACGGCGGGGGACACCAGAAATGGGCTTCACACATTGTACCCATGTGGGGATTCGAACCCGGGTCTTCGGCGTGACGAGCCAACGCTTTAACCACTAGGCTACCCCACAGCCCCTCCACATTTTAGAAATGCTGACAAGGCCTTATGTAATGATGTGTGTCTGATACATGCTACTGATGTAATGAGAAGATACATTGATAAACATTTAGACAGAAACATCCCACTCTGAGACATTCATGTGTATATGATTGATGCTAGAGATGAATAACATTGCTTAAAGTGATTGAGACACAACTATGAATTGATGCACAACCAAGAATTAACTTGCATGAAGTTCATGCTTTTGCAGTTCATGCTGGACCCCCAAATAATATTTGGCTTATCTTTCAAGTACTTTAGACATATGCACATGAAAGTATGTCATTTTTTCAGCCTAAAAAACACATAACCATACTAACTACAACATATGAATCTGGGTATACAAACTTCATCAAATGAAAACTGAGACAGAAAAAATCTTTGTCACCTAAAAAAAATGCTTTTGCAACTTAAGGCCAGTCCAATTTTATTTCTTGTTTTACGGATCCACGGGTCGTATTTCTTAAGGATAAGAAAAAAAATGGGAATTAATTTTCCCCGCTCAAAATATAAAATCCTTATGTTTTTATTGGCCAAAAATGTAAACTTACAAGAAATTCTTTTTTGATTGTTTTTTGCCCCATAAACACTTCATACATTGCCAGAAGCAAAAATACTTTTAATATTTAGAAGGAATTTTTCTTTGACTGGTGATTTTATTATTATTTTTTTCCCCTCCTGCCTTTAGGTTTTCTGAGGACAAAATCTGTAAAACAAGAAATAAAATTGGTCTGGTTTAACCTTATAACAAATTTCTCTACAGGTTGTAATATGGAAGGAACAGTAAGTATGGTTCCTATGTATTTCTGCTTCCCTATGTCTACGTAATGCTGAGCAACACTAAAGCTGCCCATAGGCAACATGTACAGTATGGTATGGACTCAGAGAGTGAAGTACTCTTATTTACATCACATCCCATTCTGCTGGGTGTGTGCCATTAAAAAAAACACAACTCAAAATTATACCTGTGCCATAAATTGGAAAAAATACTTTCTTTATCCAATAGTTTTGTACCCAAAAGAAGGCATCTTTAATACCATATTCATACAATGGAGACAAGCTAGTGTCTCTCTTACTTGGTACTATTAATTCTGAGAATCTTCAAGAAAGAATGAACTTTAAACAGATTATTCTCTCCGAACATGCCAAATGTATATGTAGGTTATTTCATGCTTCTCTCTCAATGCTTCTTTTCATGAAAATCACATGGCTATCATCAACATTATAACATTAAAAGACTGACATTTAAAAATAATATGAATGCATTTCAATAATGTCAACCATTTGCTGCCTTATCATGTAAAGAGAAGCGTATACCAAATTGATGTCTTGATGAAACTTTAGCCTCGACTATCCATGGCGTTCTGATACTAAATACACCTTCAAGAGCAAGTTAATAACATTTGTAAATTAAAAATGGAATATGAGCACTTCATAATTTTCTCAATAAAAAAGCTTCAAATGAAGTATTTATGAAGTGACATGATTCTGATGTTGAAGTGGTTGGATGGATGGATTTAACATGTGCAGAGGTCTAGAGCTGTGCTAATTATGTACACATGTAAGCTGTGAGAATTCTCGAGGCAATTTACACTACAAAAGCCTACATAATGGACGTCTACATCTATGTCGTTCCCAGAGGCACACCATTCCAGTCATTCAAAGCTTTCGGTTCATCAAGAAATACTACATTCACAAAGCATAACATCGTGCACATTAATCACACATGAATGAAGATAACAAATAAACATCTTCCAGCATTTCATATTTTGTTCTGTAAATAACATTTGTTCCCCTTTTGTGGTAGCTCTACCACTCCCTATCATGGTAATGGATACACGATGTAACATTCTTGAGCAAAACGGGACAAAGCAGCATATGAACAAAATTCTACACTTTTACAAACATAAAAAACATCCATCAATATATCAACAGGCATGTATGGTCTTTAGTAGATGAACACTGAAGTTTGTGATGCCTGTAAAACGTCCACCTGTAAAACATCCCCTGTACAACCCCGCCAGAATCTGTAGAATACATGCAGAGCAAATTGCAATTAAGTCCCCAGTGAGATCCTAAGTTGGATGTTCATTAGGATCGCACATCCAGTGAATGCTTCTCGTGGCGCCGCATGATGTCGTCTTCATTGTACACTGTTTCAGCCATTTGCCACACTGACCCATAGCTCTGGGCTTTGGAGTTGATACACATGGTCATCTGGTTTGTCTCGAGACTAGCATCACACTCTATTGGGTGGAAAGCATGTGTCATTCCTGGGTCTATAGAGCGAAACACTGTGATATTGCTTTCAATGAATTTAGTGTAGAGGTCCACATCCTCTTTCCCCCAGCCCTCTATGCTGAGATCGAAGCCCCCTACTGACAGCATGTCACTGCGATACATGGCAGCAATGCCGAAGCCAAACTGTCTCCAGTAGCCTGTGTCATGATGGAAGTCATATGGCTTGATCAAACAGTTGTTGGGGCTGGGGCACGCACAGTGCTGACTGTCGTCCTGGCACACTGTCGTTGGGTCGAACTGGCTGAACACAATGGGGAAGTACACTTGGAAGCCTTGTTTAGTGTTCAGGCGAATTCGATTCAGGGCATCTTTCCTCAGAACAATATCCACATCTATGAAATACAACAATGCATCACTTTTGCATTTTGAAGCTCCCAACTCCAATCCCCTACCACGATTGAAAGCACCGTTTGCTTGTATGATCTCAATGTTATTGCCACCGTAATTCCTCTGATACTTCTGAAGCAGATCAATGCTCCGCTCCAAAGCCATGTCTTCCTTTTCACTGTTGAACAACACCACATGAAGACGCACATTTTCACCAGATTTAAAACACACATCCTCAATGTTTCGCATAAAGCGCTGAAATATTTTTAATCGTCCAGCAAGAGGCATTATAAAATGAATTGTTTCTTTTCTTTTGTCTAAAGCTTTCTGATCATCTGATCCACCAGCTATTTGCCTGAACAAGTTTATCACTTGCCCCCCAACACTTGGCCTCGGATGATATTTGGGAATCTCCTCAGTGAACAAAACATTCATAAAGGATTGCTGCAAATAAGCATGGCGACGCACAGGCACTGTCATTTTGCGGCCTTTGTGTTTGCGATATATGAGCAATAAGTCAAGAATGTAATCTGCCCCAAATAAAGGGTTAGTCCTCCTATAACCATACAGAATTTCTTTAAAATCTATAGTCCTCCCCCTCTGACGGGCGTTTTTATTCACTAACTGCATGACTTGCATGACAACATCATCCAAAGCCCCGGACAAGGATGCCTCCATTCCCCGCTTTGGATTCAAATGATTATGAGAATATATAGGCTTTTTCAAAAAGTCCCAAGTGAGCACCTCCTCCTCTGATTTTGGTGGGTATTTATTGAGCGAGGGCAAGATGCCCAGCTTGTTGTCCACGATGTTGGACTTCTGTAGTCCAAGCAGCTGCTCCATCATGGTCACCTCCCGGACGAGCCGCAGCTCCTTCTGATGCAGGTTCATGATGATGGTGGACTGGATATGGTTGTAGATACGGTACTGATACACTGGGTCCTTCACTGGGTGCAGGGTCACAGCCTTCTCAACCTCCTTGCTCTTCAGTGTCTTTTTGAACGATCCTTTGTCCTCTTTGTAGTTCTGGTATAGAATTTGTTGCATCTGAAACAAATGAAATTGGTTCATGTATACATAGCTGAACAGAAATACTGAAAGCCATTAATCTAAAATAGAAGACTAAAATTCCACTTTGAACAGCAAAGCATGCATCAGGATTTAAAACAACAACCAGCCTAAACCTCTTCACCATCTCTAACTACTGGGGTTCCTACAGTGTTTAAGTAAATAAGATATATCAAACAGCAGTTGTAAACATGTCTAGATTCACCTATTTTCAGTGCTGCATGTCGCCATATTCTAACAAATATTGGTGAATGGAGATGTAAGCTATTCTGCAGTCAAGCCTGTAAATCAGGTTCTTGTGACTTTGCATTGTATCGAATATCCGAGGCTTGGACTTCGCTGTGACCAGAACAATGAACACTTGACCTTGGGTCAGTCACTGAGGATAATCTGGCCTGTATGACAACAACTGTAGTCTGGTAAACACAAACCGTTGGACTGTTCAACAGTGGTTGGACATAAGTCTTGCTTCTTCATGACCAGGTATGCAACAAGTGAACATTGTGACAGAGCAACTCTTGCAGCAGGGAACATCCATCATAGGGAAAAATACTTTGGTTTCAGACACTAGGTATGTGGAGAGAAGAAATTGTCTCAAAACCATGGACCACCCTTTGCAATATGTGAGGAGGAGCAGAGCAGGAAAAGGGTTGTCTTCAAGCATATCTAAACAGGCCCTAACCAAATGCATTGGAAGTTGAAATAAACTTTTAGTCGAGGATAACCAAAAGCAGCTGAATTTCAAACTGCAATCAATATGTTGTGCAAGAGATGCTTACACACACGTACAGTGGTATACACGCAGAATTACTAAGCATGACTGAGTGAAATCAAAGTCCTATCTAAACATTTGATATTACGGTGAATGATGAGATGTAGATGATGGGAGCTGTATGAATGTTTTATTTGATGGTGTTGACAACATATCTTTCCCCTATCTTCAGAATTCACTTCAAGTTGTACAAGTCCATAACCACTAACTGAAGTCATTGACAAATTTCAATGAAGAAAAAATTCTCATTAAGAAAACAAAACATCTTCAGTATGTAAAATTTCCCTTGAAACCCCATGCTGTATCTACTGACACTGTATCCATAACATGTGAAACTGATCAGTTCTTCCCGTTTGTTTAAGGCTGTTAGCTACAGCTACACCAAGTATTGCTGACTGGGGACCTGTCTGTTGCATTTCTTTCCGAGCAATCACTCCAACAAAGCTGGCAATGTTTTCATTACAACCCTTGCCTCCTCACTTGACCTATGTTGGAAGGAATCCATGCCATAAGTTGTCTTGTGCCTACATGTGCTGTGTACAAAGGTTAGATGTCTTACACGTGGACACTGTATACAGGATCTCCACCATTCACCCACTTTCTTCCCCTGGGTCCAGATCCATAAAGCGTTTGTAGTGTAAAGAGCTACTGTACTATAGCATTTATCATAGGCTTACATATGACAGAGCGCAACAAACTGTGGATCAGGCCAGTGGTTACCATGCAAGTACTACCACACTTGTGTGTATCAAACTTAGGAATGATATCATGTCTTATGTAAATTGATGTAAAATACCAAAACTAATCATAGCCTAACACAACAACATGAATACTACTGAAAACAGTTTGTATACCCACTAGCTATGACAGGCAAACTGTAGACATGAAAAATTGGGTGCCTCTGAATAATATACATATGCAAAAAGCTTTTTCCGGTCTGTACATAATTCTTGCTAAAATCTTAAATATCTCATTAGGGCCAGTCAGTCTGTATAGAAGTACATCATTTATTAGAAAGATCACCCAGTTGAGTTAAAATACAATTCTTCATGATTTTGTTATCCGACACTATTTTCTCAAAGCCAACCATAACATGTCCAGTGCTGAATTCCTGGCCTAATGAGGAGCAGTCCAGCCCTTTAAATGTTGGGATAAGCAAAACTTGTGTAGAACTGTGTCCACTCAAGTCAACAATGCTGGCAAATGTGCAGCACATTGACGTCTGCTGGAAACACTTGGCCGTCTGCTCCTGGCCTACATCTCGGTGACTGAGGCACGGTACAATCCTGGCGATGTGATAGAAAACAGTAAAGAGAGCCCTAAAACTGGAGTGGGAGGCAAGTGACAAAGAATGCCTTTACTATTACATGGAAGCACATGGCCAACCCTTGCACTATCCACATGTGTGATCCACCTTCTGTTTGGCCTGGCCATTTGCTGCTTCCCTTCCACACAAACAGGATGGCCTACTTCAGACCCCTGCTGACAAGATGACCAACTACAGAACTGCACAGCTTAGAAGTCTCAAAGATAAATGGCAGATTCACCATGCCAGAGTATACTTATCTTCTCTGATGGAGTTAACAATACAACACTAGAAACACTGCCTTCAACACCTTCCATATATGGAACACATGGCATACAGAGCATTTCATCAGACATCCTCAAGCATTCAACACAAGTCTGTTTCTCCATACAAGTAACATTAGCTGCTACAATAGTCCTCACAGTCCTTGTACCATTTTATTTCCCCTTCCACCCAGCCCTTACAGTAATGTTAAAGCCATAGATGAAGTACTTCCAGATATAAAACTCCCTTCCCACTGTAGCTCCTTTTCAATTTAAATGTAGCTGCTTGTTGCATTAGTCTGCTACTTTTGTTGTTAAATACCTCACTCAGCAATTTTCTGGCTAATAATAATCAAATCTGGACCAGACAATCCAGTGATTTGACATCATGAGCATTGATCCCTACAAGTAGGATACAATGATGTGTCAACCAAGTCAGCAAGCCTGACCACCTGATCCTGATAGTCACCTCTTACAGCAAGCTTCGGTTGCTGAAGACCAATGCTACCCCTGTGAGTGAATGAGTTTTATGACACTTTTAGCAATATTCCAGCAATATCACGTCAGTGGACACCAGAAATGGGCTTCACACATTGTACCCATACAGGGAATCGAACCCGGGTCTTCAACATGACAAGCGAACGCTTTAACCACAAGGCTACCCCACCACTCCAATTCTAACCTGGAGGTTCACAAGAGCATTAGTCAGCTGTTTGACAGACACATCTCATACCACTTCCTTGTTATTCAACATTGTACAACACAGCCTTTGCTGTATATCCTGACATCAATCCAATCAGCAACCACCAAACACAGAGACTTATGATCACATATATCATACACCTGATAAGGCATCAGATTTATCTTTATAATACATGTACTGATAATGTTTTCAACCTTAAACACTGAGAGACAACCTGTCGAATCATGAATGGTTCCACATGTTAGGTAATAACTTATCGCATGAGAACATCACAAAACAAGCTCTTGATCATAATGTGCAACCTTCTAATACGGTGCATATTAGAACATCGTTCATAGCTTGACACAGGCCCTCTGTCTGCAAACTTAAAGAATATTCTTTTCACATTTTACACATTTTGGAGAGTTAGGGGTATTTCTTCCTCACCAAATGTGTATGTATCATTTTGCTTATCTCAACATGAAAGGCGTTAGACTTATGGCAAGCATAGACTTCTGCAACAAGGAAAACATAAAATTTCATTTCAATTTCTTCTGGGTCGGCCACTGCCCCTAAAACAATTATTTAGAGTTTACTAGAAAATTATGGAAGTAATGGAAAGTTCATATCATGGACATGTGCTTTTAATGTGATTACTTCAAAAGATTACTCACTTATTGCAGTGTTTGGAGATTGTTAAACTTACTTGATAGATAGGTTTTCCATCCGGTCTTAATTAGGGAACACTATTTCTTTAATGATTTCAAGGTTTTCTTGAGCTTAGCACACATGTTCCCTGATAAATACAGCTGTGTAGAGAGGGAGGTGCAGAATACATGCACACAATGAGTTTTGATGAGAACAAGGACCAAAGAAAATATCATGTCAGCGAATCTGTACTGAAGTATGCAAGTTACTCCTGTTATTATACTATCTGGTTAGAGAGAGGGAGTGAGTGAGTTTAGTTTTACACCGCACTCAGCAATATTCCAGCTATATGGAGGCGGTCTGTAAATAATCGACAATCCAGTGATCAACAGCTTGAGCATCTATCTACTTATCTGGTTAGAATGAGTTAGTGAGTGAGTGAGTATGGTTTTACGGTGCTTTTAGCAATATTCCAGCAAAATGGGGTGGGGGAGAGAGAGAGAGAGAGAGAGAGAGAGAGAGGTGAAGACACACCAGAAATAGGCTTCACATATTGTACCCATGTAGGGTGTTGAACCCGGGCCTTCGGCGTGATGAGCGAACACTTTAGTAAACCTATACTTAACAGAGTTGATACCAGGTTGTTGCTAAGAGTGGTGTAAACCTATACTCATAGGTTTACTCATTCTTAGCAATATTCCAGCAATATCACAGAGGGGGACGTTGGATATAGGCTTCACACATTGTACCGATGTGGAAAATCAGACCCGTGTCTTTGGCGAGACCAACAAACGCTTTGATCACTAGGCTCACTCCCTCACTATTACATAATGTTTTTGTGTTTTAAACTGCAACCCTTAAACGGTGACACCGGAAATGTTTCTTCAATAACATATATCCAGCAATAAAACACTATGCTTTTCTTTAAAACTGTTTTACATGCTAGTATATAGAATATAAGCTACAACTGAAATAACAAGTGACTAGAATATATCATGCCTGTTAAAACAAGCTTCAGATACAAATTCTTCGGATGACTGCCTCACAATATTTTGTCAGTTAAATGTCTATATAGATCCAAGTACACATGGTAAACTTAACTTCCGAACATAACACAATGAAGTACAAGTGGAACTGCAAATTATCATCTCTAGTGATGCTTCACTGCAAATTTCACAATCTCACTTACAAAAGTTGCTACCTCTTGTCTGTTCTCCTAAACAATGTATGTTTTTGACAGCACACAACATACAAACAGGAACTCAAAACTTGAACCCTACAATAGGGGTGGCTGACTATTAACAAAAAAAGGTTCATCAATTAGATGAACAATGTCAAAATATGAATGTTTATGAAGCACAATATTCCTTTTTTGTGAGTCAAGTTGAATAGGTTAACTGTGGCAACAATCAATGATAAATTACAGCAGGATGTGAACTATGTTTAACATTGTTCAGTAAGTATTTCCTACATTAGTAGAAGCTCTGCTCTATGTATTAGGCGGTTGCAGTGGAGTGAAGCCGCACCTGGTCAGCTATTATCTGGAAGGTTGACAGTTACATGTAACCATCCATCTTACCAGAGAATTGAGGCAACAACCTGGTATCAAGTCTGTGTCTGAGACATGGCAGAGACCTTTTGAGGTCACCTTGTCCTGCCAAGTCTGTGTGGAGCCATGACAGTGACGTTGTTTCGAGGTCACCCTGTCCTGTCAGGTCTGTGTGGAGCCATGACACTGACGTTGTTTCGAGTCACCCTGTCCTGTCAGGTATTTGTGGAGCCATGACACTGACGTTGTTTCGAGGTCACCCTGTCCTGTCAGGTCTGTGTGGAGCCATGACACTGACGTTGTTTTGAGGTCACCCTGTCCTGTCAGGTCTGTGTATGAGCCATGACAGTGACGTTGTTTGGAGGTCACCCTGTCCTGTCAGGTCTGTGTATGAGCCATGACAGTGACGTTGTTTGAGGTCACCCTGTCCTGTCAGGTCTGTGTGGAGCCATGACAGTGACGTTGTTTGGCGGTCACCCTGTCCTGTCAGGTCTGTGTGGAGCCATGACAGTGACGTTGTTTGGAGGTCACCCTGTCCTGTCAGGTCTGTGTGGAACCATGACAGTGACGTTGTTTCGAGGTCACCCTGTCCTGTCAGGTCTATGTGTGAGCCATGAAAGTGATGTTGTTTTGAGGTAACACTGTCCTGTCAGGTCCATGAAAGTGATGCTGTTTGGAGGTCACATAGTACTGAAAGGTCAGGAAGTGCACTTGCTGCCATGTTGTACCCGACCCTCAGCCTTTGGGAGCACCTGACACCAATGGAGAAGCCTACACAAAACATTCCAATAGAAACTTCTAAGAAACATTTTCTTTCAATGCCCTATTATCAGCATGTAAATCTGTATTATGTGCATGAAATGAGTGGATCTGTCGTTGGTAAGCACAACCACGCGCCCATGAGCACTCATTGTGTTAAGCTGGTCACTAAGTAGCTTCTACGACATGGCTTAGTTTGAAATGGTTCTGATCATTATTGAATACTAAGCAATAACTTGTTATTAATGGCTCTCGATACTGCTCTTGGTCAACACTCTCTTTAATAGTTGGCACCATTTCAAGCAAACATTCTGAAGTATATACCAATCCACAAGTATATACCACTTGAATTTTACACTACAGCAGGTACACGAAAGTCATGAACTCTAACAGTGCAGAACTACACCACCATACGTAATAAACTTGGAACCTTGAGTCTCATGTACTGCAACAGTGGCATGTGTTTGCAAGGAATGTGCAGAGCTTCATAAAGACAAAAGTCGCTTCACCAATTGTCCTGATGTACACATGCTCTTTATTGTAGATGAATATATCAAGATTCAGGATCTAACCTGTCCAAGGAGAAAGTTGATAACTTACAAGAAGCAGACTCTACCTGACATAACATTGTCTCCTGCCAAACATATTCAAAATAATAATCTTGCACTGACAACAAAATATCAGATTTGATATGAATACACCATGCCATTTAGCAAGTTGTCAAATATAATATGTTATATTGGGATTACCCTTTCTCAGTAAACTACATGTTCTAGTACTTTTGTCACATGTTATCAAGATCACTTACTTTGTACTCAAAGTCAGCCATTTAGCTTTCAGCCATTTTTGTGGAAGTAACGGTGGCTGATTAGGTTAGATTTCTGACATTGTGTGCTTGCAATTAAGTGCCTGACTCTGAAAGTGTGGGTTTGAATCCTTGATGGGTCTCAGCCTAACAAAAGTTCTAGAAGCAGTTCTTTACTGAGAAAGCATAATCCCAAATATAACATCTTATATTAAATTTTATGCACACTAATTCAACATGTGGATCCATGAGTCAGACTGGCTGACTGAGGCTGTAAGATCCAAAGCCTGCTTACTGCTAACAGATCACAGGTTTCACTTGTAACAACAATATGTGTAACACAGAAGGTGTCTGTACCCCTGGGCTGATTGTAGCTGCACTGTATACACTGTGAACAATTGGCCATGCAAGGAAATGCGTTAGACACCGGTGGAGTGACAGACAGTTGTTTGTCCTGTGCTTACTGCAGGTAAATCTAGACTTGCTACCAAGTTCATACATGTAGTGCACATGCTATCCTGGGCCTAGATTTTCGAAGCTCTCTTAGAGCTAAGATAGTCGTAAGTTAATGTTAATGAATGGCACTTACGACTTCTTAGCTCTAAGAGAGCTAAATCTAGGCCCTAAATCTAGACTTCCTGACTCCTACATATTGGGAGTGTACAATACTTACCCAAAATTTCAATCCCAGTATATATTCTCACAAAAGTCCATGCAAACACACAAAAAAATTACCCAAGAGACTTGAAAAATCATTTCGAAAAATTGTGAGAATCCTCTACACAACATGGCTCTGGACACAAAAGGTATGATGAACATGCCTGAAGTGATAAATGCAATTCACTCACAGCTGCTGGATCAATACTAAAACTGTTCATGCTCCACTGGAAAAGTCAGTTGAAGGGTCGTATCCATGCATCTTACACAATCAGATTTTTTACCTGCTTCCAAACAATTACAGGTAATTGATAGAAAGGTTTCCCAGGTGAGATTTTCGGCAGTGATGTGAAACAGGTCATGATAAGCAGGATGAGATGTGCAAGAGGATCTAACATCAGGAATAAATGCATGTATTAGGGATTAACATTAGATTGTGAATACACAATGTCATTTAGAAAGTGGTCAAATGTAACACATGTTACATATGTTACATTTGGGATTACACTTTCTTAGTAAAGTACAGATTCTAGTACTTTTGTTGGGTTGAGTCCCATTTGGGATTCGAACCCACACCCTCAGAGTCAGGCAACTAATCACCAGCATACAAAGTCAGCCGCCTAACCTGCTCAGCCAACACAGCTTCCAGATTGATATTTGATAATTTCATATTACTACATGGGAAGGGTTGTGTACGTCTCTTGACATGCTGATAACATGGAGCGAGGGTTGCTAGTATATACAAGTTTGCTATATACAAGTGGATATATACATGAAGCAGTATGTGCCTGGGGTCAGCACATACTAATGGTGGCTGTGCTCGTGCCCCGGAGCACCAAGTCTAACCCAAGCTAGGAGTGAGTGAGTGAGTTTGGCTTTATGCCGCTTTTAGCAATATTCCAGCAACACCACAGCGGGGGACACCAGAAATGTTCTTCACACATCGTACCTATGTGGGGAATAAAAAAAACAAAAAAACAAAAAAACAACCACACACCCCCACCCCGACCCCCCCCACACAAAATTTAGTTCCACAAACACCTGCAGGGGTGGAAATAACATTAAAATTGCTAGTGTCCTCCGGAACATTAGCACATGTAAAATCACTTGCCCTGATAATTATTCTTGTTGATTTTTTACAATAAACAACATAGTTAACATTGGAAAGTCAACTGGACACCGGTACAGTGTGATATACAAATTTGCTTGCCCGACAGAAAAAAAACACTGGACTGGGACGTCGGCAATGGGTTATTTCCACCCCTGACCCGGGTGAACATCTTCTACATATATCTTTGAATGAAACTGCTGCTAATTCTGCAATTCCCAGGATGTACCTACCCACCAGAGTGGGACCTCTTCCACATCCTATCCAATCCATCTTACCATCTATACTTTACCCTTTACACTGCAACAATGACAAATAACCCTCATCAAACAATTAACTTTTTAAAATGCCATCATGTTATGGGATAATGTCAACTCCCTAATGCATGGGGGCCACAGACATCATATGTTACACTTAGGTTAGACTTTGCAGCAAAAAATGCCGTAACTCAGTAATGTCATGCTGATCCATTGCAACTCTCAAACATGGGAGCAAGCCAGTCGGAGTGAGTGGGTGGTTGAGGGAGGGAGCCTGTGAGGTCATGTCTGAAAGTCTGTCTTCTCTAGCTATCATTTACTTTGCTACTATTCACTTTCAGCAGCCCTGACCCCATTATAATACATCCCCCTACCATCTCCAGATCGAAACTCATGGATTGTGTCAAGTCAGCCTTTTCAGTCCCTGAATACACTAGGGGCACATTAAACCATTGGGGATGACAGTCTCCTACTCCGACAAGAGCCTGGTAACCTACAGATCTACATTCCTAATTGTCACTGGGTTCTTAATGAATCACAATACTTTTATGTATGTCACACACTTCCACTGAAAGGAAGACTCATCATCAAAGGGGCAGTCGTCTCATGGCTTAATTTGCAATACCACAGCACTGTGCAACGTTTTTTAATGCTTTTATGTTTTTTTATTGTTAAATGGTCCGTTGATACACTGAAGTCAGAACTTTTCATGTGTATGGATCTTGGGTACGTACAGTTTCAAAGGATCTAATGAGCTGGAAGTCTTCCATCACTTGATTATGATTATTGTAACAGTTTTCCACAGTCTGTCCTTGACATGTGTTTGTTCAGTGTTCAGTGACAGACACAGAGACAGAGCTGGTTAGTTTCTTTCTATACTCACCTCTTCACAACATAAGACAACCAGAGACATAAATTTGTTTGTGATGCAGAGAAGGTACAGTATCATGTTTACTTCAAGCATGTCACGCGATAGAAATTTAATCAACCTTTTTTCAAAGAATAAATCTGATCTACACCGAGCATATGTATAAAACTGCTCCTTGTTGTAAGTATCCCACTTAGGACTGTGCCCAATACTTCCTCCACTTACAGGCTACATATACACATAGCATTGGTCTAAATCTCCAGTCCTGCCATGTCACTGTGCACACCCTGGCTAACGTGTGTTCTACACTGTCATATATACATCCATGGTTGTCTGACTAAACAATCTGACATGGTCGACTCTACTGGTACACAGCGAAACAGTCTGCTTATCAGTCATAACATCTGTAGACTGGTCCAGAGTCCTTTCAAAATTCATCTGTACACTAAGTCAGTCAGTTTGTCAGTCACCTGTTCACTGGTCAAGAGTCAGTTCGTCAGTCACCTGTTCATTTGTCCAGAGTCGGTTCGTCAGTCACCTGTTCACTGGTCAAGAGTCAGTTTGTCAGTCACCTGTTCATTTGTCCAGAGTCAGTTCATCAGTCACCTGTTCACTGGTCCTGAGTCAGTTCGTCAGTCACCTATTCAATTCACAACTATTATTAAAACAACAAGAAGACAAAGTCATCAATATCCCCTGCAATGGCAAAATACTCTTCATGATTATGTCTACGAGTTATGCTTATGTCAAATAATTAGGTGTGTATATAGAAAAGTGGAAGGAGAGTATTGAAAGGTTTTTAAAGTTCTGCTCCAGAAAGGAGCACTATCACCAATTTCAGTCTATGTCAAACTTGTTGCCCTGGAAATGCCAAAAATATTTTATTCAAAATTCTAAAACTACCAAAAAGGAACCAGGACACCACCAGACCAATCTATGTGCCAAGTTTGGTATAGAAATAGTGAACAGTTTTAGAGTTCAGCTCCGGAAAAGAGTACTACCACCAATTTCAGGCTAAGTCAAACTTGTTGCCACGGAAAAGCCAAAACTATTTTATTTAGAATTCCAAAACTACCAAAAGGCAACAGTACACCACCAGATCTATGTATGTGCCAAGATTGGTGAAGAAATGGTGAACGGTTTTAGAGTTCTGCTCCGGAAAAGAGCACTATCACCAATTTCAGGCTAAGTCAAACTTGTTGCCATGGAAACGCCAAAAATATTTTATTCAGAATTCCAAAACTACCAAAAGGCACCAGTACACCACCAGACCAATCTATGTGCCAAGTTTGGTGAAGAAATAGTTTAGGATTTAGTGTTCAGCTCCGGAAAAGAGCACAACCACCAATTTCAGGCTAAGTCAAACTTGTTGCCATGGAAATGCCAAAAATATTTTATTCAGAATTCCAAAACTACCAATACACCAGTACACTACCAGATCTATCTATGTGCCAAGTTTGGTGAAGAAATAGTGAACGGTTTTAGAGTTCTGCTCCGGAAAAGACAAATGTGCTCGGAAGGACGGACAGACGGACGAACGCACGCACGACGACTGACGGAGTCCATTTTAATACACCCCCCAAAACGCGTTGCGGGGGATAAAAATCATGCTGAATATTTGCTTTCTAGGTTTGTGCATATTTAAGGGTAGCTGAGAAATGACATGTTTCAGGCTAGTTCATCTGGATTTTAGCGTGTCTGCAACATTACACATAAAATAATAAACAGTCCAGTAATAACCATTCACTGCTTAAATCTAGTAATAGCTTCCAATATAAAGGACAGATTATGTAATATTCTAAGATGCTTTGATAAAAGATCAAAGGCACCAACAGTACTTTATCAGATGATAATGTACACTTTTTGCATTACGTCACAAATGAATAGGCATCACTGCGCCATTCTAATCTGCCCCCTCGTAATCGAACGTACCCTTAGTAACCAATGTCACGATGCATGTCAGTTGTCATCACCTCCTACGGTAAACTACTATCATAGAACCCCGTTCCTTGGTTTGCAGTTGCTTCACTCGGCTAACATCACTGGTGGAAACATTTACGTTTATATTTTTCGATGAACATAATGTCTCAGTTCGACTCACAATTAAACAGTGACATGGCAACATTCGCAATGTTTACAATCCCACAATGCATCCGTGGAGTGTTGCGTGATTGTCAGCTTCATCTGGATGTACTGATCTAAACTTATGTTGGTAGTAGAAATGCGACGCTCTTATTGCCCCATAAGGTTTACGTTAATCACAGGTGTAATTCAAATAATGTATTTAACCCAAACGTAAATCATCATCAAACTGTTTATCATTTGTTTTTCTGGTAACATGAGCCTTAATGTAGGGGGGCAGACGCATCAAAGAACAGCACGTCAGTTAGCCCGACGAGGGTTGTTAACTTAGGTCACAGACAAAGCTCTTCTGTTTGTTTTCTGCCCTTGATTTATCATTGGTTACTATTAAATTTGGCACCTTACAAAAGAAATACAGTTCGCTCTACCACCATGTATAGTGTAATAAAGCCCACTTTCGCCCTGGAAGTAATAAAATGTTAAAGCACTCAGATGCGAGCGTCCTCATGCTTTAACAATAATAATAAAGTGTGCTTTATTACACTATACATGGTGGTAGAGCGATCTGCATTTCTAAAATATAATTTAAAATGTGCTGATAACCTAAACCTTATACCACCACCAGGAGAAAGATTAAATATATCAGCAGGAGTGAATGACCCATGCCTCCTGATTTACTTCCTGAAAGAAATTACAGTGGCATAGGAAAACTGATAAACGGTCAGCCGAGCAGTTGATCATGTGTTTACCTTACATGTATTATGGGAGATAAGACACGCACCCTTTTACCTGTTTAAAAGAGCAACACACAAACCACTTCAGGCTCTGATATTGGCATGTGCAGTACATGTATCTAGGTCAGTACACCAGGGTAGACAGGTAAATACCTCCTACAGCAGCACTACACACACCACTAAAGGCTCTGATGTTGGCATGTACAGTACATGTATCTAGGTCAGTACACCCAGGTAGACAGGTAAATACCTCCTACAGCAGCACTACACACACCACTAAAGGCTCTGATGTTGGCATGTACAGTACATGTATCTAGGTCAGTACACCCAGGTAGACAGGTAAATACCTCCTACAGCAGCACTACACACACCACTAAAGGCTCTGATATTGGCATGTGCAGTACATGTATCTAGGTCAGTACACCCAGGTAGACAGGTAAATACCTCCTACAGCAGCATCACACACACCACTTCAGGCTCTGATGTTGGCATGTGCAGTACATGTAGCTCTGAGGTCAGTACACCCAGGGTAGACAGGTAAATACCTCCTACAGCAGCACTACACACACCACTTCAGGCTCTGATGTTGGCATGTGCAGTACATGTATCTAGGTCAGTACACCCAGGTAGACAGGTAAATACCTCCTACAGCAGCACTACACACACCACTAAAGGCTCTGATATTGGCATGTGCAGTACATGTATCTAGGTCAGTACACCCAGGTAGACAGGTAAATGCCTCCTACAGCAGCATCACACACACCACTTCAGGCTCTGATGTTGGCATGTGCAGTACATGTATCTAGGTCAGTACACCAGGGTAGACAGGTAAATACCTCCTACAGCAGCACTACACACACCACTTCAGGCTCTGATGTTGGCATGTGCAGTACATGTATCTAGGTCAGTACACCCAGGTAGACAGGTAAATACCTCCTACAGCAGCATCACACACACCACTTCAGGCTCTGATGTTGGCATGTGCAGTACATGTATCTAGGTCAGTACACCAGGGTAGACAGGTAAATACCTCCTACAGCAGCATCACACACACCACTTCAGGCTCTGATGTTGGCATGTGCAGTACATGTATCTAGGTCAGTACACCAGGGTAGACAGGTAAATACCTCCTACAGCAGCACTACACACACCACTTCAGGCTCTGATGTTGGCATGTGCAGTACATGTAGCTAGGTCAGTACACCAAGGTAGACAGGTAAATGCCTCCCACTCTGTTAATGAAACATAGATCACAGAATTGTTGATACAAGCTCTAGTTATGCTGAATGAAGCCTTTGAATGTGTGGCTGAAAAGACGGGGTTCACCATGAGAAGGAAAAAGCAAGTGGTTCATTTTGATGCCTATGCTATCTTCATAAATCAATGTTAACATCTTCCAAATAGACAATAACAGCAGAACCTCCAGGATACCTGAGTGCCTGACTGCCTCCCAAAGGCTATATAAGTGGAGGGGGCAAAAGAGAATCTCTACAAGCTCAACCCAACTTACAATGATAGCGTGCTATTAACCTGAATACATTTAGTTAATTTCCTTCAAAGTGGTTAATGGTGAACATCCAGGTGACGGAGCAATTACAGTATTAACTACATACATTGAAGAGACCACCTTCGTCACAACACAGCTGAGTGAATCCCAGAGATGGTTGTCAGCATTAAGATGTGTGAACTGTATCCGTCTTTCCCTCTCAACATCCAAACTCCCTCCACCCACAACCCCACTGGGTCACTACACTGACCCTGCTACATCCAGGAGATTAACTCTCACCCACAGTAACCCCACTATACCCACAGTAACCCCACTATACCACAGTAACCCCACTATACCACAGTAACCCCACTATACCACAGTAACCCCACTGCACCCACAGTAACCCCACTACACACAGTCCCCACTACACCACAGTAACCCCACTACACCACAGTAACCCCACTGTGACTCACAGTAACCCCACTACACACAGTCCCCACTACACCACAGTAACCCCACTACACCACAGTAACCCCACTGCGACTCACAGTAACCCAACTGTACCACAGTCCCCACTACACCACAGTAACCCAACTGCACCCACAGTAACACCACTGCACCACAGTAACACCACTACACCCACAGTAACACCACTGCACCACAGTAACACCACTACACCAACAGTAACCCCACTGCACCACAGTAACCCCACTGCACCACAGTAACCCCACTACACCCACAGTAACCCCACTACACCCACAGTAACCCCACTGCACCACAGTAACACCACTACACCCACAGTAACCCCACTGCACCCACAGTAACCCCACTGCACCACAGTAACCCCACTACACCCACAGTAACCCCACTACACCCACAGTAACCCCACTGTACCACAGTCCCCACTACACCCACAGTAACCCAACTGCACCCACAGTAACACCACTGCACCACAGTAACCCCACTACACCCACAGTAACCCCACTGCACCACAGTAACCCCACTGCACCACAGTAACCCCACTACACCCACAGTAACCCCACTACACCCACAGTAACCCCACTGCACCACAGTAACCCCACTACACCCACAGTAACCCCACTGCACCCACAGTAACCCCACTGCACCACAGTAACACCACTACACCCACAGTAACCCCACTGCACCCACAGTAACCCCACTACACACAGTCCCCACTACACCACAGTAACCCCACTACACCACAGTAACCCCACTACACCCACAGTAACCCCAACTGCACCACAGTAACCCCACTGCACCACAGTAACCCCTACTACACCCACAGTAACCCCACTGCACCACAGTAACCCCACTGCACCACAGTAACCCCACTACACCCACAGTAACCCCACTACACCCACAGTAACCCCACTGCACCACAGTAACCCCACTACACCCACAGTAACCCCACTACACCCACAGTAACCCCACTGCACCACAGTAACTACTACCACTACACTCCACAGTAACCCCACTGCACCCACAGTAACCCCACTACACACAGTCCCCACTTGCACCACAGTACACCACACAGTAACCCCCACTACACCACAGTAACTCCCACTACACCACAGTAACCCCACTTAATTACACAGTAACCCAACTGTACCACAGTCCCCACTACACCACAGTAACACAACTGCACCCACAGTAACACCACTGCACCACAGTAACCCCACTACACCAACAGTAACCCCACTGCACCACAGTAACACCACTACACCCACAGTAACACCACTGCACCACAGTAACCCCACTACACCCACAGTAACCCCACTACACCACAGTAACCCCACTGCACCACAGTAACCCCACTACACCAACAGTAACCCCACTGCACCACAGTAACACCACTACACCCACAGTAACCCCACTACACCCACAGTAACCCCACTGCACCACAGTAACCCCACTACACCAACAGTAACCCCACTGCACCACAGTAACACCACTACACCCACAGTAACCCCACTGCACCCACAGTAACCCCACTACACTCCACAGTAACAATTCCACTACACCCACAGTAACCCCACTACACCCACAGTAACCCCACTGCACCACAGTAACACCACTACACCCACAGTAACACCACTACACCCACAGTAACCCCACTAAACCCACAGTAACCCCACTGCACCACAGTAACACCACTACACCCACAGTAACCCCACTGCACCACAGTAACACCACTACACCCACAGTAACCCCACTACACCCACAGTAACCCCACTGCACCACTACACCAACAGTAACCCCACTGCACCACAGTAACCCCACTACACCAACAGTAACCCCACTGCACCCACAGTAACACCACTGCACCACAGTAACCCCACTGTACCACAGTAACCCCACTACACCCACAGTAACCCCACTACACCCACAGTAACCCCACTGCACCCACAGTAACACCACTGCACCACAGTAACCCCACTACACCCACAGTAACCCCACTACACCCACAGTAACCCCACTACACCCACAGTAACCCCACTGCACCCACAGTAACCCCACTGCACCACAGTAACCCCACTGTACCACAGTAACCCCACTACACCCACAGTAACCCCACTACACCACAGTAACCCCACTACACCCACAGTAACCCCACTACACCCACAGTAACACACACTACACCCACAGTAACCCAACTGTACCACAGTCCCCACTACACCCACAGTAACTCCAACTGCACCCACAGTAACACCACTGCACCACAGTAACCCCACTACACCCACAGTAACCCCACTGCACCACAGTAACCCCACTACACCCACAGTAACCCCACTACACCCACAGTAACCCCACTACACCACAGTAACCCCACTACACCCACAGTAACCCAACTGTACCAGTCCCCTACTGCACCACAGTAACCCCACTGCACCACAGTAACCCCAACTACACCCACAGTAACCCCACTGCACCACAGTAACCCCACTACACCCACAGTAACCCCACTACACCACAGTAACCCCAACTACACCACAGTAACCCCACTACACCCACAGTAACCCCACTACACCCACAGTAACCCCACTACACCACAGTAACCCCACTACACCACAGTAACCCCACTGCACCACAGTAACCCCACTACACCACAGTAACCCCACTACACCACAGTAACCCCACTACACCACAGTAACCCCACTACACCCACAGTAACCCAACTGCACCACAGTAACCCCACTACACCCACAGTAACCCCACTACACCCACAGTAACCCCACTGCACCCACAGTAACCCCACTACACCCACAGTAACCCCACTACACCCACAGTAACCCCACTACACCAACAGTAACCCAACTGCACCACAGTAACCCCACTGCACCACAGTAACCCCACTACACCCACAGTAACCCCACTGCACCCACAGTAACCCCACTACACCCACAGTAACCCCACTGCACCCACAGTAACCCAACTGCACCCACAGTAACCCCACTACACTCCACAGTAACCCCACTTACACCCACACAGTAACCCCACTACACCCACAGTAACCCAACTGTACCACAGTAACCCCACTGCACACACAGTAACCCCACTACACCCACAGTAACCCCACTGCACCCACAGTAACCCCACTACACCCACAGTAACCCAACTGTACCACAGTCCCCACTACACCCACAGTAACCCCACTGCACCACAGTAACCCCACTACACACAGTCCCTACTACACCACAGTAACCCCACTACACCCACAGTCCCCACTACACCCACTGCACCACAGTAACCCCACCACACCCACAGTAACCCCACTACACCCACAGTAACCCTACTACACCACAGTAACCCCACTACACCACAGTAACCCCACTACACCCCCACTACACCACAGTGTAACCCCACTACACCACAGTAACCCCACTACACACAGTCCCCACTACACCCACAGTAACCCCACTACACCCACAGTAACCCCACTACACCACAGTAATCCCACTACACACAGTCCCCACTACACCACAGTAACCCCACTACACCACAGTAACCCCACTACACACAGTCCCCACTACACCACAGTAATCCCACTAACTCTATATAGTGACCCTCAGGAGTTCCAATAATGAGGCCACTCATCTCAAGTTACACCACCAGCCCTGACAAGACAACTTCAGCTGAGGTAACATGCCATCTCTTTCCTTGCCTTCTGACTAAAGAACGTGACAGGTGGTTATTAATGGTAAAAGCTTTCCCAATGCAGAGCCACATGTGACAGTGTGCAGCCCTAGAACAACAATAGTACAAGGTTTCCTCTTGTACTGGGTAACCACTTACAGTGCTATATATAGTGCACATGAAGTGGACCTGCTTCATCATTGCATGGAGGTGAAACATCACAACAATGACCATGCCCCTGTGCTGTGGGCAATGTCAGATTGGAATTGTCTTGTCCTGTTCATGACACAACCAGAAAACTAATTCCCACCTATCTCCTCTACAGAATACGTTTCCACTAAAACAAACAATTTCTTCTCTTAAACAACCTTCTAAAAGTATTGCAAAAACAAACCTCTCCTAAACCACTCTGCAAGAGCTTCCAGTAAGTCCCATATTTCAACAAACAGACACTTTATATGAGTACTGTATTTTAGCCTGAGGGAATTCCATTTCAGGCTACTTCATGTCAAGCTGGCGCTCAGGGACTGTGTGATATACAGTACCTCAGCTACCACTACATACGCACTCTAGATGGCTGTCAGAAGAGTGGCACATGCATTTATTATAGACTTTAAACTAAATATTGCTCATAACACATTCTTAAAAAGCATAGAAGTTCAAATATATCTTGTTAATGATAAATTGTTCATTAATCTGTCTAATTGACAATACACACTTCAAACAAACTGTACTGCAGAATTGATATTTGGACAGTCCTAATAAAATCTATGAATACAAATAGATACTTTCCTCTCAGCATGACACCCCAAATCCCGAAGATCTGGGTATCTACTGAGAACAGTTCGTACATGACATAGCTGTTATATCCAATAATCCATCATACAAACAAAGTTTGGCTATCAATTTCAAGAAAATTCTTGACATTCAACAAAGAAAACTACATCTGTTCCTTTGATATAATAAGTGTACCGAGAAGACACTGATGCGAAAATGATGCTATTTTATGCGTCCATCTGTCAGGATATGTTTTGGGTTTCAACACTATGCGGTTGGTCTTTAACTCAGCTGCTTGAAACAGGTGTCAAGTAGATACCACAGAAATTATCACACTGGCAGAAAAACTACTCTGATATATTTCTCAGCAGAAATCCCAAGCTCATAAATGCTGTCTGCCTTGGTGACCGTGCTATGATTTAAGACAGTCCATACCTGGCTTGTTGGGTTGAATATGACAGTTAAAAATGGTCCAGTTATATTAGGGTAGCCTGTAAATGCTCTAATTCTACCGGTCAATCACAACAGGTCTGTCTTGTTTGGACTATGAATTCATATATGTTTCTTAGTTGAATATAATCATTAGCATTACAGATCATGATTTCGTTCCTATTTTCCTTTACTTTCGTTCCATATTTTACATTCCACAGATGACAGATGAGCACTGAATGTGATCATGGGATCTGTAGTGTGTCAAATGGCATACATCCAGCATATCCACTGACTCTACATCCAACACAACAACAGTTCCCCTACATCCAGCATATCCACTGACTCTACATCCAACACAACAACAGTTCCTCTACATCCAGCATATCCACTGACTCTACATCCAACACAACAACAGTTCCTCTACATCCAGCATATCCACTGACTCTACATCCAACACAACAACAGTTCCTCTACATCCAGCATATCCACTGACTCTACATCCAACACAACAACAGTTCCTCTACATCCAGCATTTCCATTGACTCCACATCCAACACAACAACAGTTCCTCTACATCCAGCATATCCATTGACTCTACATCCAACACAACAACAGTTCCTCTACATCCAGCATATCCACATCCAGACTCTCGACATCCAACACAACAACAGTTCCTCTACATCCAGCATATCCACTGACTCTACATCCAACACAACAACAGTTCCTCTACATCCAGCATATCCATCTGACTCCTACATCCAACACAACAACAGTTCCTCTACATCCAGCATATCCACTTGACTCTACATCCAACACAACAACAGTTCCTCTACATCCAGCATATCCACTGACTCATCGACATCCAACACAACAACAGTTCCTCTCTACATCCAGCATATCCACTGACTCCACATCCAACACAACACAACACATCCAACACAACAAACAGTTCCTCTACATCCAGCATATCCACTGACTCCACATCCAACACAACAACAGTTCCTCTACATCCAGCATATCCATTGACTCCACATCCAACACAACAACAGTTCCTCTACATCCAGCATATCCACTGACTCGACATCCAACACAACAACAGTTCCTCTACATCCAGCATATCCATTGACTCTACATCCAACACAACAACAGTTCCTCTACATCCAGCATATCCATTGACTCTACATCCAACACAACAACAGTTCCTCTACATCCAGCATATCCATTTATCATTAGTTACAACAACAGTTCTAAATCCAGTATATCAACAGTTCCTCCATAGGAAGAATAACAGTATATGGATGAACAACTTTTTCATTACAGCGAGAGCAATGTTTGGGTTTCTAACACCATTATCAATCTACTACAACTAAATGCCTTGCAAACAGGTTCCTCTACATCCAGAATGTCATACACAACAAAACCGTGGTCCTGTTGGAAACAACCATATTTTGACAATCATTACCTTGCAGTGTCATGCTTTGTACAGAAATATCTTCCACAAACCAAGCAATGTTTACACAAAGAAAATGTTAACAGAGACTATAGTATTTTACAGAAAGAGAGAGCATAATCTTTCCCTGCCATCAGACATTCAAACATGGGGAGAATCCATATTTTCCATCTGTTACCGTTTGGGTTGGCACCTACAGCTAGGGTTTTAAATAAGCAAATCAACAGAAACACTGCCCGGGATACCATGGAAAAAAGGCAATGAAATAATGGCTGCCTCTTTTCCAGTGTTACATCTGAGGCTACTATTCCAGATTGTCTGGATCAAATAAAACTTGTTGTGTTTGTGTGTGTATGAGAGCCTGACAACCTTTCGACCTCAAGTTGTGGGCATTTATTAGGCACTTGTTGGCGGTACAGTGCCTCCCAAAACTCCCAGCCAGATTGGTCAGGGTGTAGTAGTTTGCCACGTGGCCATGGTCACAAGGAGGGGGAACCAAGCGATGTGTCTGTAGATATGAGTTATGAATGAGTGTCCTAGAAGACTGGTATTCCACAGTTGGCTTGTTCCACAGGGCTTGGCCTTGCATACATGTTGTCAGAGAGCTTGGGCCTCCTAGTTAACAATCCTACAACTGACACGTGTTGTCACAGAGCTTGGGCCTCCTAGTTAACAACCCTACAACTGATACATGTTGTCACAGAGCTTGGGCCTCCTAGTTAACAACCCTACAACTGATACACATCAGAGAGCTTGGGCCTCCTACTTAAAAACAATACAACTGATACACATTGTCACAGAGCTTGGGCCTCCTAATTAACAACCCTACAACTGATACACATCAGAAAGCTTGGGCCTCCTAGTGAACAATGCTACAACTGATACACGTTGTCACAGAGCCTGGGCCTCCTAATTAACAACCCTACAACTGACACGTTGTCACAGAGCTTGGGCCTCCTAATTAACATCCTACAACTGATACACGTTGTCACAGAGCTTGGGCCTCCTAATTAACATCCTACAACTGATACACGTTGTCACAGAGCCTGGGCCTCCTAGTGAACGATGCTACAACTGATACACATTGTCACAGAGCCTGGGCCTCCTAGATAACAAACCTACAACTGACACATGTTGCAACAGAGCCTATAGTCAGCATTAATTCCACCAATACATTGTTTTCACAGAATTTCAGTCTCCCAGTGGCAAAATTGTGTACAAGTTTCCTACTTCCTTCTATGGCCCTTGGAGAACTTAACCCTTGAACAGGCAAACATTGTTAGACATGATCCTAAACATGGATGAATGGAGCTCACGATTAATCAGTTTCATGGTGTTTCATTTAATAGAAGTGGAAAAAACTGTGTGTTGTCGCAGTGTTCTCACGCAGTGAGTATGTAATATTGTCCATTGAATAGCAAGGGTCTATTAGAAAGTACCCTTAACACAACAAGGGTGTGCCCGGATCTGAGAACACTGAATACACACATAATTATTTTCAGCACACAGTATTTGTGAAGTAAAGTTATCAGGCCAAACATAAAAAGAAATGTTTCCCAAGCACTGGGTTGTAACCATAGTCCTGCAAACTAGTTACGGTTTTTGTGAAAGAAAAAATAGAAATTCAACTATTCTGCATTACATGAAGCTGTCTGCTATGACAACAGCCATTTAAAAGTTCTGTATGGACTCATCATTCGAGTTTTGAAAAATCTCCTCCTTTCTTCTCACTTTTAAGGCAAATGTGACAGAGAAACTGACAAACAAATTTATGCAGCCTTATGAATTTAACATAAACAAGTGTTTGCCACTAATATGGCAATATCCCCCGTCGCTAAAGAAGAACGAAATATTTATAACATATTTATTACTTTTTATTTTTTGGTCACATACAAGATGCCTGAAATGACTGGTGTCTGCATTAATCACCCAATGTAGGCTGTCAACATAACTGAAGACATTGGGTGCAATGTTTTATGAGATTTCGCGTTTACATAAACTTGAAAAGTGGTCCAAGTGACATGGTGACCTTGAAGATAATGAGATATCATGTTAACAAGAGTTTGAAAAGTGGTCAAAGTGTCGTGGCAACCTTCAAGATAAGGTCAAGGTCACCCAAATTGACTGGTGTCTGCGCAATCCCCCCAATGTAGGCTGTCACCACATTTGAAGACATTGGTTATGACAGTTCATGAGATATCACGTTAACAAGAGTTTGAAAAGTGGACAAAGTGTCGTGGTGACCTTGAATATAAGGTCAAGGTGACCAAAATCGACAGGTGTCACTAAATTTGAAGACATTGGGTACAATAGTTCATGAGATACCCCGTTAACAAGAATCGGGACGTACGTACGGACAGACATACAAACGGACGTACAGACGCTGCTGAATACATAGTCCCCCGTTTCGCGTTGCGGCGGGGGACAACTATGTGTTTTCACTGTCCAACTAAAATCTGATGAATGTGGGGTGCCCTCAGATCAATTTAGTTTATTATCAAAATGGTACTCGGCAATGATACGGAGCCAAAATAAACTTTTATTTAACTCTTTCAACACCAGTCAACAAGAGGCATTTACTGCCATGACACCGGTTCCCAGAGACTCTGAGGTCATAGATGAAACCTATGTTTATGAAGGAAATTATAAGCTTGTAAAACGTTATTGCTACTACATCCCATACACCATTTAAAAGATCTAATCCTACTGTTGATAAATATGAAGTTTATTTTATAATATTATTCAAATAATACGACAACTTAAATAAATTTATATTTGAATGAAAATGCAAGCTTACATTTATAACGTCCAGATGAACCACGAAAGGAGCAAAAACTATGGCGATTTTTTTCCATTTGTGACATGTCATAACATGCCCGTGCCTTTTTCTTTAATATTTTCATTTTACGTAATAAGAAAATTATTATAAAAGATTTCTTAAACAATATGTATGGTCATTAGCCTATTTCCCGATATCTGTGGCTTTCCACTCAGTAAAATGACATAACAACTGAAAATACCTCCGTTTTGGAAGCTTCGTATGAATAACATCTTGCCGACAAATCGTTTGATGTCGGGCATCGTTTGAAAGCTCTGAACATCAACAATATCACTGTACCCTTGCGAAGAGTATTTTCAGTTGTAAGAAGCGATTTTATTGGATAAAGATTGGTTTCTAATGGCGCTTTTCGCCAGAGTCTGCTATAAGGGTTGTGATTGGTCAAAATCAGACACGTGACCTAAGGCAGCCAATCATATTCACGGCAATGGATACCGTCCTGAAATAAACGAAAACTTTCAGATTTGGACAAAAGTTTTGGGTAAAATAATGCTATTCTGAACATATTCAGCCTGCGAAATTTGCTACCTATACGTAAATTATGGAACTTATTGGACGTATTGTGCTAGAGTTATGACCTGTGACAAAAATGCTTCAACGTGATGTATTTTCGCATTAAACATCGTGTCCGAGCGTGAAGATTGAGGCGAGCGAGAAAATGTCACTTGTCAGTGACTTGACTTGCATTACATGATGCACAAAAGATGGAAATAGTAATTTTATATGCGTTTGACAACGTTTATGAATGCTGTTGTTGATTTTATTCATTAGTTTATTCAATTTATTTAATAATTTCCTCGAAACATCGTTACTTTGCTCTTTGACAATGTTATTGTGGACCCGCTGCCGAAGCATGTGTCGAGAATCGTTGTTTTCAATAACATTCGCGAAAAATAGTTTATAATTTTAATTCTGCTGATAATATATGATAAATTGAAATTTAATAAGTGTTTTCAGACATTGTGAAATGTGATAGATTTGATATATGAATCAAAAGTCAGGTAGGTTCCTAAAATTATGTCTCATTTTGACGTGACTACTGCCTGGCCGATTAATCGGCCTCCGGTGTCTGGTTACTCATAACGTTGTGGCCGATTATTCGGCCTGCGGTGTTGAATGGGTTAAGATATCTTAAACAATATTTTCTAAAATGCATTTCAGGTATGTCAACATTATTAAAAAATAACTGTCTTCACCGTAAACAACCAGTAAAGTTATTCCACATGACCTAGTTATCAACATACTGTGATGGACAGTCAAGAAGATAATTCATCACTAAAAGCATGACATCACATTTCAAGTCTGCATTTATTATGAAAGTATATGTGAGGATGATTACTTTCATTATGACTAAGCAAAGAACAGAATCACACACAATCAAATCCTGCCTGCTGTGTGTCTGTCTGAAAGCGTCTCTGACTTCTTCAGCCTTTTACCATTTCCATGCACACAGAGAACATGCTTGTACTCCACAGCAAACAGGATTGGGTTTCATTCCAATCATTCAGCCCTAGGCAATTACAAGCAGGTAAAGACCTGTGTTTACAAGTGTGGCTCCATTAAGACAGGTAGCAACTCAATACAAACAGGCCCCCAGTTTGCAGAACAGCAGCTTTCTAAACAGTTTCAGTATAGTGCTGACGTACAGACACTATAGAATTTTGGAAGTCATCAATGTGAACAGCCTCGATCTCCCTCTAAGGACCAAAACAGATAATCAGTTGTCAACAGTTTTCAGTCATTTCATAAAATTACACTGATCATGCGTAACTGCAATGCTGACACGTTACTCTACTCATTACCTTCTTCTCTTGACGTCATTTAAGGGCATTGAGGATCATTGTGTTTGAAAAATGAGCAAAAATGTATTATTGGGAGCATAAACAAGATGACTAAATAAAAACCTTGAACTACATGAAGCTGAATTATGTCTCCACATCAAATGCCACAAAATACCACAAACTATCTCCTTTGTCAACCATTATACCATTGAACCCGGACTCTCTGTGGCTGCCACACCTGTAATTCTTTACACTGAACGAGGAAATAACATTGGGGACCACTCAGCTCATGTGGGTACTGCCCAAACAACACGGCCTAAAAGGAGAAAATGAGAATGAGAAATTCAGTTGACAATGAAAGAGTTCAGCAGGTGCAGGGTAATTGAGCAATTAAGTAGGTTTGGATGAGGACAGATGATGCTGGAGGGGCATGGGTCACGCTGTCCGGGGTGTCAGCCCTGGTGCTGACGGTGAATAGTGACATACAGCCACAACAAATCAGACTGAACTCTGAACTATATCACTGTATCATGTGCAGGGCTACCACTACACCAGTCAGTCTCACAGTCGCTGAACCACATTATTTTCCCTACTACCTAGCCCTCATACAGACCCTGAAGCGAATTTATCCAAGAAAGCCCATGCAAGTCTAGAAAATGTGGCAAGTCTAGATTTCTCAGGGCTCCTTTTCATTATATCTTATATTTGTTACTACGAGCATTTTTTCTGTAAAATATGTTTATTTCAGAGACTTGTTATTACTCTATAGCCCAGGACCACTGTATACACTATACTGTCAAAGCAGGACCACTGTATACGCTATACTGTCAAACCAGGACCACTGTATACACTATACTGTCAGGACCACTGAATATACACTATACTGTCAAACCAGGACCACTGTATACGTATATACTGTCAAACCAGGACCACTGTATACTGTCCGTCAAAGCAGGACCACTGTATACACTATAATGTCAAAGTAGGACCACTGTATACGCTATACTGTCAAACCAGGACCACTGAATACGCTATACTGTCAAAGCAGGACCACTGTATACACTATAATGTCAAAGTAGGACCACTGTATACCATACTGACAAACCAGGACCACTGAATACGCTATACCGTCAAACCAGGACTGTCAGCAGGACCACTGTATACGCTATACTGTCAAACCAGGACCACTGTATACACTATACTGTCAAAGCAGGACCACTGAATACGCTATACTGTCAAACCAGGACCACTGTATATACTATACTGTCAAACCAGGACCACTGTATACACTATACTGTCAAAGCAGGACCACTGTATACACTATAATGTCAAAGTAGGACCACTGTATACGCTATACTGTCAAACCAGGACCACTGAATACGCTATACTGTCAAAGCAGGACCACTGTATACACTATAATGTCAAAGTAAGACCACTGTATACGCTATACTGACAAACCAGGACCACTGAATACGCTATACTGTCAAACCAGGACCACTGTATATACTATACTGACAATGCAGGACCACTGTATACGCTATACTGTCAAACCAGGACCACTGTATACACTATACTGACAATGCAGGACCACTGTATACACTATATACACTATACTGTCGAAGCAGGACCACTGTATACACTATACTGTCGAAGCAGGACCACTGTATACGCTATACTGTCAAACCAGGACCACTGTATACACTATACTGTCGAAGGAGGACCACTGTATACACTATATTGTCAAGCAGGACCACTGTATACACTATAATGTCAAACCAGGACCACTGAATACGCTTATATACTGTCAAACCAGGACCACTGAATACGCTTATACTGTCAAACCAGGACCACTGTATACACTATAATGTCAAAGTAGGACCACTGTATACGCTTATACTGTCAAACCAGGACCACTGAATACTTATACTGTCAAAGCAGGACCACTATATATGTTACATTGTCAAAGCAGGACCACTTTATATGCTATACTGACAAAGCAGGACCACTGTATACACTATATTGTCAAAGCAGGGACCACTTTATATGCCATACTGACAAAGCAGGACCACTGTATACACTATACTGTCAAACCAGGACCACTGTATACACTATACTGTCAAACCAGGACCACTGCATACACTATACTGTCAAAGCAGGACCACTGTATACACTATACTGTCAAAGTAGGACCACTATATATGTTACATTGTCAAAGCAGGACCACTTTATATGCTATACTGACAAAGCAGGACCACTGTATACACTATATTGTCAAAGCAGGACCACTTTATACGCTATACTGACAAAGCAGGACCACTGTATACACTATACTGTCAAACCAGGACCACTGTATACACTATACTGTCAAACCAGGACCACTATATATACTATACTGTCAAACCAGGACCACTGTATACACTATACTGTCAAACCAGGACCACTATATATGCTATACTGACAAAGCAGGACCACTGTATACACTATACTGTCAAACCAGGACCACTATATATGTTACATTGTCAAAGCAGGACCACTGTATACACTAAACTGTCAAACCAGGACCACTGTATACACTATACTGTCAAACCAGGACCACTGAATACGCTACACTGTCAAAGTAGGACCACTGTATACACTATACTGTCAAACCAGGACCACTTTATACACTATACTGTCAAAGTAGGACCACTTTATACACTATACTGACAAACCAGGACCACTGTATACACTATACTGTCAAACCAGGACCACTGTATACGCTATACTGTCAAAACAGGACCACTATATATGTTACATTGTAAAAAAAAGGACCACTTTATATGCTATACTGACAAAGCAGGACCACTGTATACACTATACTGTCAAAGCAGGACCACTGTATACGCTATACTGTCAAACCAGGACCACTTTATATGCCATACTGACAAAGCAGGACCACTGTATACATTATACTGTCAAACCAGGACCACTGTATACACTATACTGTCAAACCAGGACCACTTTATATGCTATACTGACAAAGCAGGACCACTGTATACACTATACTGTCGAAGCAGGACCACTGTATATGCTATACTGTCAAAGTAGGACCACTGTATACACTATACTGTCGAAGCAGGACCACTGTATACACTATACTGTCGAAGCAGGACCACTGTATACACTATACTGTCGAAGCAGGACCACTGTATACACTATACTGTCGAAGTAGGACCACTGTATACACTAAACTGTCGAAGTAGGACCACTGTATACGCTATACTGTCAAACCAGGACCACTGTATACACTATACTGACAATGCAGGACCACTGTATACACTATATACACTATACTGTCGAAGCAGGACCACTGTATACACTATACTGTCGAAGCAGGACCACTGTATACACTATACTGTCGAAGTAGGACCACTGTATACGCTATACTGTCAAACCAGGACCATCGTATACACTATACTGTCGAAGCAGGACCACTGTATACACTATACTGTCGAAGTAGGACCACTGTATACACTATACGTCGAAGCAGGACCACTGTATACACTATAATGTCAAACCAGGACCACTGAATACGCTATACTGTCAAACCAGGACCACTGAATACGCTATACTGTCAAACCAGGACCACTGTATACACTATAATGTCAAAGTAGGACCACTGTATACGCTATACTGTCAAACCAGGACCACTGAATACTCTATACTGTCAAAGCAGGACCACTATATATGTTACATTGTCAAAGCAGGACCACTTTATATGCTATACTGACAAAGCAGGACCACTGTATACACTATATTGTCAAAGCAGGACCACTTTATATGCCATACTGACAAAGCAGGACCACTGTATACACTATACTGTCAAACCAGGACCACTGTATACACTATACTGTCAAACCAGGACCACTGCATACACTATACTGTCAAAGCAGGACCACTGTATACACTATACTGTCAAAGTAGGACCACTATATATGTTACATTGTCAAAGCAGGACCACTTTATATGCTATACTGACAAAGCAGGACCACTGTATACACTATATTGTCAAAGCAGGACCACTTTATACGCTATACTGACAAAGCAGGACCACTGTATACACTATACTGTCAAACCAGGACCACTGTATACACTATACTGTCAAACCAGGACCACTATATATACTATACTGTCAAACCAGGACCACTGTATACACTATACTGTCAAACCAGGACCACTATATATGCTATACTGACAAAGCAGGACCACTGTATACACTATACTGTCAAACCAGGACCACTATATATGTTACATTGTCAAAGCAGGACCACTGTATACACTATACTGTCAAACCAGGACCACTGTATACACTATACTGTCAAACCAGGACCACTGAATACGCTACACTGTCAAAGTAGGACCACTGTATACACTATACTGTCAAACCAGGACCACTTTATACACTATACTGTCAAAGTAGGACCTCTTTATACACTATACTGACAAAGCAGGACCACTGTATACACTATACTGTCAAAGCAGGACCACTGTATACACTATACCACTATATATGTCAAAAAAAGGACCACTTTATATGCTATACTGACAAAGCAGGACCACTGTATACTGTCAAAGCAGGACCACTGTATACTTTATATGTCAAACCAGGACCACTTTATATGCCATACTGACAAAGCAGGACCACTGTATACATTATACTGTCAAACCAGGACCACTGTATACACTATACTGTCAAACCAGGACCACTTTATATGCTATACTGACAAAGCAGGACCACTGTATACACTATACTGACAAAGCAGGACCACTGTATACACTATACTGTCAAAGCAGGACCACTGTATACGCTATACTGTCAAAGCAGGACCACTTTATATGCTATACTGACAAAGCAGGACCACTGTATACACTATACTGTCAAAGCAGGACCACTGTATACACTATACTGTCAAAGCAGGACCACTGTATACACTATACTGTCAAAGCAGGACCACTATATATGTTACATTGTCAAAGCAGGACCACTGTATACACTATACTGTCAAAGCAGGACCACTGTATACACTATACTGTCAAAGCAGGACCAATATATATGTTACATTGTCAAAGCAGGACCACTGTATACACTATACTGTCAAAGCAGGACCACTGTATACGCTATACTGACAAAGCAGGACCACTGTATACACTATATTGTCAAAGCAGGACCACTTTATATGCTATACTGACAAAGCAGGACCACTGTATACACTATATTGTCAAACCAGGACCACTATATATGTTACATTGTCAAAGCAGCCTGCTGTATACACTATAGTGTCAAACCAGGACCACTATATATGTTACATTGTCAAAGCAGCCTGCTGTATACACTATACTGTCAAACCAGGACCACTATATATGTTACATTGTCAAAGCAGCCTGCTGTATACATATCAATAACACAGGGTGAAAAATGTTGAGAAGCGCTAGATTATATTCTATGCCATATTTACTACCTCAATGAATCTCAGAGGGTAAACTGATTTCAGACTAACTGCAAAGGAAGAGGCCCATAAGAAGGTGTTCACAATGAAACCATCCGACTCAACGACACAGGCAATATTCTTTTGTAAGTGAATTTTAAAAACTTTTCGTTACAAAGATTTTTCTAATATGTAACCTGAACAACAGTTTACAATGGCCCATGTGTTAAATAACCATGATTATAGTTGAACATACTCTGTATTGCTGTCTCAGACAGGGTTGCAATCTGCAGTGAATTGAATGACTCACTGTGGAATCTCATGACTTGAATAAGTCCAGCTTAAACTGTTCAGTTTTTGGACAACTGGGGAATTCCTTTGAACATGATATCTAACTAGCAGCCACAATACCAAGGACACGGCATGCTTTGGTTTAACTGACACAGGTAGGTATGCATCTGAAAATAGGATCAAGGAGTGACACACTGTCTTATGCATATTAAAACTGACTTATCAGTATATAACCCACTGTATCATGTGTAAAACACTGTTTTGATCATATATAACACTGAATTATCAGTAAATAACACTGCAGTAATGAGTGAGTGAGTTAGTTGTGTTTTACACTGCTTTTAGCAATATTCCAGCGACACCACGGCGAGGGACACCAGAAATGGGGTTCACACATTTTACCTATGTAAGGGAATCGAACCCGGGCCTTTGGCGTGACAAGCGAATGTTTTAACCACTGGGCAACCTACCACCCTAACACTGCGGCATGTGTCTAAAGACTAACGCTTAGTCTCTGAATATATATATACTGTTGATTGTAACAGATAAGACCCGTGAAGATCCGGGGTAGAATAGGTCTTCAGCAACCCATGTGCTTGCCATAAAAAGGCGACTATCTTGTCGTAAAAGGCGACTAACGGGATCGGGTGGTCAGTTTCGCTGACTTGGTTGACACATGCCATCGGTTCCCAATTGCGCAGATCGATGCTCATGCTGTTGATCACTGGATTGTCTGGTCCAGACTCGATTATTTACAGACCGCCGCCATATAGCTGGAATATTGCTGAGTGCGGCGTAAAACTAAACTCACTCACTCACTCATTGTAACAGATAAGCCCAATTAAATTTAAAAGGAACCCCAGGGAGACCAGAGATCAAGCCTGAACCCAGGGAAATCTAGACTTGCTTCATTTATGGTCTTAGCATTGCAGGGAGGGCTAGACTGTAGGGAAAATAATATGCTTCAGGGGCTGTGAGACGGACTCTATGTATCTACAACGCACTGTCTCTTGAGTAAAAACCACTGTATAGTGTATACAACACGCTGTATTATGGGAATATAAAGCTCCATCATGAGTGTTCTATCAAGACCACTGTCTTCAGCATCTCAAGCAAAAGCTTTGACCACAGGCATACCCGACTATCTTTTTCTCATCAGCATATGATGGTAGTGACTTCTAATTTCACTACCATATTGACATGTAAATGGCATAAAAAACATCAAATATTACATAAAAGGATTTTTAGCACAATGTCACCAATTTCAGAATCGTCATTTGTGTTTAACAAAATAAAAATAAAAATATCACCAACAATGGGGTTATGTTTAATGGTTGTATTATGTTGGGATAACTCACTTTTTAAAAGTTTCCAAATGTTGGTTTCTTCAATGCTTTCAATACATAATGTTGTTAGCAAACTATAACGTTTAGAACAGAGGATGCATTCAGAATATGATCATATACTGTAAATCAATAAAATAATGCGAGCTACTTATTAATGCGAAAAATGCGACTATATCTGAAGCGCATTAATATATCTCGCATTATTATATTGTCTTTTGCACTCGATATCATTATTACTAGTATTTGGGTCACGATAACCCAGTGAACAAAGACGAACGATTGATTCACAAAAATTCCTTTATTGACACAATAACATCGACATTATATTATATCAACAAGTAAAATACATTCTGGGGAAGAAAGATTGAGCACTAATTAGTTAAGTTGTATTACAGTCTTTGAATAAACAGTCTAGTTTACATGGTTTGAACTCACTGGACCACGTCCAGCAGACCTGCCAACTGCCATCCACGTAAGATTACCTCACGATTTCTGCCTACCTTTTCAATTGCTCTCTGCATCCAACGTTTGTTATCGTCTTTTGTCTTGAGATTAGCTGCCACTTTGTCGGCATACCACTCAGTGAATTGTTCCTTCATTATCCCTTTCAACTCTCCGTTCACTGATAGGTCCATCGGCTGTAACTCACCAGTGCACCCAGCCGGAACAAAGCGAACTTCAAAATGTTTCTTTTTCAAAGTTTGAAGAAACGATTCGCAACGATGTGCGGCAAAACAATCGAAAATCAAGAGCGATGGCAACTTCAATTCCTTTTTCACGTTCCTTTTTCACTTTGACGAAACTACTTCCCCTATTTCTGTAATGAACTCTTCCCGTTTTGTGTCATAATCAGATGGTAGTTTCCTGGCAGTAGCTGGATCCGGAAGACCGACAGGTCGACGCTTAGTGACAGTTACGTACTTCAGCATAATTGTTATGTGCAGTATGATGCATGATACATCTTCCAAACGCTTTTGTATGATACTACTATTGACTAGCTGAGTTTGAAATGTCACACACTGAGATCATCCTGTCTACTGTCAATTACTGTAAACGTAGTATATTTCGTGCAGGTTTTATTTTCGCGCAAAACATTTTAGCGCGAAAATTTATACACCGCGAATAAACCATAACACATCAAGTTTGAAGACAGAAATCTACGGGAATCTTAAAATGACGACTGATAGTAGCATAAACAATCATACTTAACTGTCACTGTAATGGATTTCCCAAAACATAATTAAATAATGAGCCAAATCCCATTGCCGAATTAGCGAAAACAGCAATGTGTGTTGTGGCCGCCATGGAAATTGGTCACATGACAGATGGTTTGATACAAAACAGATTACCATGAAACGACTCGAAAGAAATAATACAGCAGTATTTTATTTATTCATTTAGATACAAACGTATCATCATGAAGCTTAATAGTCACTTAACACTCAATCATCTCATTCACAACAACCCGCTTGTTTGAAATCACAAAAGCTTCATATACAGTATAAGTTAATTCACAGATCGTCAGAATTCGAACATAAGACTGATGTGTTTTTCATCTCTTCCGGGAGTAAACGGGTTACTGTGTACTAGTATATCGCACAGATAGGGATTTCCTGTGAGTAAGCAATAAACGCCGCCTGACAGGTTAAGCCACTCTGTTTGTTTTCACTGCTATTAGTGGCGGCCAAAGAGACAGCTGGCAGTTCCGGCAATTACTGATTGCGCGAATAATTGACCGCGCGATGTAGTCTAAACTGTCAATTCCGCGAAAATTGCACCACGCGAAAATAAGTACGTTTACAGTAATAGTACTAACAGTTGAAAGGAAAGCCGTCTTTGATCCAAACGCCCATGTGTTCGTGGAATTAAGATGTTTACACTAGAGTCGGATTAAATACTAGTATAGTATTTCCCAAAGTTGTGAGTGTAGTCATTAGTGAGTATAGTCATTCTGGTCAACCATTTCCTGATTTGCCTCCTCGCATTAATAAATACACGCATTTTCGTTTTGAGGTTTGCACTCGCATTATTTAATACACGCATTAGTTTGTTGATTTACAGTACCCAGTGCTTCAGAAAGGTTCATGAGTTAGGATATTAACTGACTGAAGTTAGGTCTTAATCAGTTTTCCATTTGGTGATCACATAGACAAATGTGCCATTAAAATTTGCTAGTCAAGAAAAAAGTCAACATGACATGTCTCTGGCAAAATCAGTGTCTGGGAATAGCCAACATATCAAAGCATCACTTCTATTAAAGGTCACATAAACCCTAGGGGGTACAAATACATAAATCACTAACTGGCATCGTTATAAATGAAACCCCGTCATTAAAACTACTCATTTCGACCTTTAATTGACTTAAATCGACCTTTTTGACAACAGTGCACAATTCTCACCCGCGAACGAAATTTCAACCAATCAGAGCGGCGCGACTCTGTGACGTCATATGAGGAATAGCTTTGAGGGCCGATGCAGAATTCATCTACATTTTAGGGGTTAAATTATCTTGTTTACAGGCTTGTATAAACCTGAAATCGTGACAATTGTTGTGGAAAATAAAAGCTATATGTTCTCACAATCTACTGTCATTTAATTGTGTCTCCTGCTTTGCCTAGTTTCCGAAGTTACAACTTGTTTTCATAGACGATTCTGTCAAAATCGATCGGTGTCGTTAGGCCCTATTTGTATAATGACTGATCCAAATCGATCCCATTTCTGTGTTTTTTTACCTCGATATTTAATCATGTCATGTAAAAATCTGTTTGTATTCTCAAAACAGTGTCGGCCCATAAGTTTTCACATGCAATACAGCAGTTAATACTCCCTTGTTGTAACTCGTGTTAGGTGGTATAAACCTACACATGTTATTTGTCATCATTCACTTGATGGTCAGTTAATGAATTTATAACAGGTATAATTAGTGGTAACACACTTAGATTACCCGACAAAGGTTCCCATTTGGCATTTCTTGTGTCTGGAGTAAATATTCAACATTATAAACATCGATCAAAGGATTAACCGATAACACGCTGATTGATTAATTACTTTTGTCTTACACAGCCGAATTGTCAAAAGGTAGTGTTTATGTATGTAGATTTACTAATCTATACTGAATACACTCTGTCGTGGTCGGTGTTCGTGTAAAACAACGCCCTTCTTTCAAAGGATTAACCGGCAATACATTGATTGATTGCCCATTATTGGCTAACTAAATTACTGTTTTTAAAGAAAGGCGGACATTATGCAATTAGTTGCCAGGTGTGCTATCTTGGTTGACCAATGAGACTATACACCAATACCTGAAAAGATTTATCACTTTTTCGTGATATTAAACTGTTAAAAGACACATCATTTGGAACAGTTTTGTGGATATTGATGGATACATTCCTCGAACAAGGTAATGGCCTGATATTGTTCCTATAACTTTAATCTGTTTTAATTTTAATATTTGCATTTTGATTTTATTCATTTGTCGTAGCATTCAACAGTATCATTGTTTTCGCCGTGAAGTGTAATGAGTCAGACAACATGCACTAGGGTGTGTGTGCGAATTATGATTCAAATTGGCAAACTATAAAATGTCTAGATATTACAGTTCTGTTATAAATTCACTATAAATATCAGCAGATCGTTTGCTTTTTATTTAGTTTCAAAATGCATACAAGTATGATAATAAACTAATTAGGATTATAAGACCAAATATAAAGACGCACATTGACTAGTATCTACATACTGGTGAGTAGACATTAACCATGGGAATGTAGCAAGAAATTTATCGCTAGTATTGTGACTTCGACCCCACCTCGCTTCCGTGGAAGAAATCGTTATGTTATAAATTGTGTCATGCAAAATCCGCTTTGGTTATGATTCCAATACATATTTAACTACGAGTAGAAAGTAGTCTTGATTATCTAACTTGATGAAAACAAACTATAATCTCATTAATTCTAACAGATTTTTTTATTTTTAAAATGGCGGCTACTCTGTCGGGAACATCCGCCAGTCTGAGGATAAATGGTATTTAGGTTTGTTTTCACCGAAGTTACAAAATCAAAACTACTTTCTACTGGTAGTAAAATATGTATTTTATTGATGGCCAATAGGATTTTGCATGACATAGCGTATAACATAACAATTTCTCTCCTGGCAGCGAGGTGGGTGTCAATATAATACTACTTACAATATTATTGTTACTTCGACCACAACCTCACTTCCGGAAGAAATCGCTATGTTACAAGTTGTGTCATAGAAACTCTTTATGGTCATCAATCATATGCATATTTTACAACAACTAGTAAGTAGTTTTGATTCTTTAACTTCAGTGAAGCGATCTGAACACAAGTAAGATATCGCTTCAGGCTTCCACAACGCCGCCAAGACTCACAAACATAACCGATTTAGCACGAAACCGCGGGTCCTGTGGAAATCTGTGCATGGGGACACCATCGCCCGACCCTAGGAGCAATTGACGACAAAGCAACGATTCGCATGTCATCGCTTGATGTCGAAAATCATCAAAATGATGAGCGTGCTACACATTTTCTATACAACTAACTGAAAATCGTTCCTCATATGACGTCACTGCAGTGCTCTGGCGACAGAGTTACGTAACCTGTCTGTGGTTTCGTTGGCGGGCGAGAGGGAAGCAGGCGACTTTTTGGCCACTTTTAATCGCTCGGTATTAATTAACCACAAGTTTTTAAAGAATAAATTTGGTGTTCCGCATAAGACTAACCACAAATCTTTCATATGTAATGGTTAAAAGAGTAACAAAAAACAAAGTTTAGTGGTTCTTTAACAAAGTCAAGTCCAAACAACTTCAAAGACTGACGTTTATTTAGTCCCAGAACTAAAACTATCTTTTTAAATAAAAAATTAAAAAATCCCAATGGACTCCAGAACAATGCTAAATCCTACAGCTAGGGAATCTAGACTTGCCAAACCATTATCTCTAGACTTGAGTAGGACTCCAATTTAATTCATTCTCTAAGGTGTAGTAGATGTCCTTGCCAACATGCTTACATATATGATGATATACATGTACAATAATATAATATTGTTATTCAAAATACTGATTTCAGTCTTTGTTGGAGAAAATTGGCATCATTGAAAGTCACATGGCCAGACATTGCTTACATTCTTAACGCATAGTTGGTGACTTTATAATGAGCCTGAAACTACATGATCTCTGGTAAACTCTTGTAAGCTTTGCTGCAGTTTTACAGCTTATCACACCCATAATGAACATGACACAATATAGTCCCAGTTGTGTGGACTCAAAACAACAGACAAAAGCACCAAACAGGAGTCAATGTTCATGGACATCAGCTTAAAAAAGTATTTTATTCTTTCCAAATCCCATACCATGTTTTCACAAAGAAAGCTGTGACTTGAACCTTGAAAGCTGCAAAGAAAGTGAAATTCAAACACTCTTTTCTTTACTGGATTAACAAAACAATTCTGCATTAATCTGGACCAAATCACATAAGTCAGATTATGCTTAATAAGATATTCACTTAATGAATATTGCAGTGTCAAATAATTGCTAATCCATCGTTTCCAAACCCCTCCAAAGTGTAAAGTTCCTCATGGATAATGTGTGTAGCTAAGATTAAGTCAGACATACATGGCTGAATGAAAGCACATTATAGGCATCTTAAATGATGCATGGTCTTCCACTGTACTGTTTCCAAACACTGAGAAACATAACAGCTGATGCTGGGATGAGGTGTGAGTGTAATACCCAACCCTAATTCTCACAAATGCAAATCCAGGAGGCAAGATTAAACTGATGAAACGCTGATCTTGACAAACAGGCCGTTTTGGTTGTGGGATTGGTGGAATCCAGAGCCATAGCCTGATGTTCTAAACTAACCGACCAAGAGGAGTGTAATCACAATCCCTGGTATCCCCAATGACACAAAGTTGGACAAAGTTTCCCTCAGGCAAACATTTAACTAGCCATAAGTTCCAATACCTACAACAGACAGGGGAATGGCCTCTTTGATTTGTAGGGTCTAAAGATTACTAGATACTGGAATGCCCATCCATGGGATTTGGCTTTGTGCAGTTTTAGATCTATTTGTTACTGTATCTCAATTCATTTCTGTTGACTTAAAGGATCATTTGAAACAAATGTGAACATATGGTATGTGTCAAGCGGCCTGAATGGAAGTGGCACGGAATGTGTAGGAGTGGGTTTCAGGGAACAGTTCAGTTTCATGAACAATCACAGTAAACTACGCACATGATCAACTCTTAAGCACATGATCAACTCTGAAGGACGGGTAATTTTTGTTCAGTATAACCTTTGTTCATTATTCACATTTTGAATAAAATACACAGTAACTGGCGGTGAAAATAAGAAACAGTTTGTTTTATGTAAGTAATTTTAAGCGTGTTTGTTATGGAAGTTTACTGGATTTAGGTAGCCAATGTAAGTCACTTAACTGACACGGGGTGGAAATAACTTTAAAATTGCTAGTGTACTCCGGTACAGTGGCACAACGTAAAATCCCTTGCCCTGATAATTTTTCCACTTTACCGGCCAATTTCCTTGTTGATTTTCAAATAAACAACATAATTAACATTAGAAAGTCAACTGGACACTGGTACAGAGTGATATACAAATTTGCTTGCCCGACAGAAAAAAACACTGGACTGGGACGTCGGGCAATGGGTTATTTCCACCCCTGACTAATCAGGAAATTACTGACTTTGATGCATAAAACTATAAGATGGTGATAATCCATAATCAAATACGTGACATCTTACATTTGAACAAATGACATCCCAGATATTTGAAAGCAATAACTGATCAAATCTTGTGGAAATGTGTACAGAAAGGAAACTTTTGTCTGGTTAAACCATGTTATTTTAAAAGGTAATTCACAGTTTCCATTAAAATCTAGAGCCTTGGCTCTTGCAATCATATAAACCCTACTGCAAACCCAGTCTCTAACCTGTAAAAAGACAACTTCAGTTTTTCACTGAAGGTTTGAGATAACAAGCATGTCTGGTGTGACTGCCTCCCCTTGTGTAGTTCATCCCTTTCATCTCTGTGTCCTCCTCTCTGCACTAGCAGCGAACCAGGACACAAGGTGATAAATACCGCCTCACTTGCTGTAGAGGTACCACTATCCTACAATGACAATACCTGTAATAGTTGGCCATTGCCACCTTCAAAAAGAAGTGTCCCTAAAAGCTAGACTTAAATATATCCCAAATTTAGGGATTCCAGTCCGGGAGAGGGATTCTCAGGAGAGTCTCCGGAAGTGGCGAGCAGTCGGACATATGCAGGCCATTTGTTCAATCTGGCAAGTGTAGTGATTCATACACACCGCCAGACTTCACCAGGTAACAATGGCGTTCAAATAAACCCACGGTTCCTCTCCCTTCAAGTTGGGGGAAGCTGGGATGTGTCCGGATGGGGTGCAGTCAAGTAATCTGATCTTCTTGTCTTCCAGGCCCCTCGTCCTGATGCACACCCTGAAACCAGGGGTACATGGGCACAAGCACCTGTACAGGTCAGGATCATTACAGCTTATTGACATTCACTTTTTACATTACCCCTCTTGCCAAATCTGGTACATTTGTCTTTTATAACAATGAGAACAAGTCCTATTTCATCCGTGCGGCTGACTCACGTTACCACAGGTGGATAAAAACAAACAATACCAAACACAGGTCAGACATTTTCTACAACTTACACAGACATGTTTCTACAGCTGTGAACACTTTCCTTACAATTTTTCCCAAGGCCAGACTAAGTCTCACAAATGCAAATTATACAAATCAAATTCACAATGAAACTTGTCAGTTCCATTTTCAAAATATGACACTATTCTTTCAGCCCAATGTGATAGTCATCATAATTCCTAGACTTTAAACATAATATCACATCACTTGCCCAGTAATATTGACAGAATTAATCACATTCCATCAAAAACATGCCATACATTTTTGCTGAAGCTTTTCCAATTTGATCCCACTAAATGCGTGAGCCCTGACTTGTGCCAACAAATGTTTTCCCTGTACGATGGTGGCAATAGTGAAGACACGGAGACACGAAGACACAAAGCCACAGATCTGATCAAATACGGGATGTTTGAAACAGACTTTATAAGGTGGGTTATCAGGTACTGTGCGTTTGTTTACAGCCCTCAGAATGGCAGACAAAATAAACATGACATGATCGGTTGAGTTTCAGCTCGTCTGCCTGTCCTACTGCCTTCCTTATAAACGTAGTAACAGACAACTTGGACACTGGATTGATTGTTTGCATTATCCCTCATGCACAGTTCTAACAATTCTACTTAAAAACTGCTCAACTTCAAACATTTGTTTTTCACTAAGTACAACAAACTTGAATGTTGGTTTCCAGGAATTAACGTTTTTAGGTAACAAGATTAATATCAATCTCAATACAAGGGCTGTTTCCCTTGAAATGCTTTCATTGAAGAAAAATATCAAATTAGACTTACTGTAGATATCATATATTTTATGACATAGCTAATCAAGAAATATACCTGAAAAAGAAATGTATCTGACCCCCCCAAACCCACAATTAATACCTTTGTCTGCCTTACATTTGTAATTTGTGGTTTCCTGGGACAAGGCTCTGGGACAACAGTTTTTGGACAGGGAAGTGAACAGTTCTTACAAGTTTTCCATCTGATAAATCAACTTTCCTGAAATTTTACAGCTCCTGCTAATATAGAACAGACATACTCTACTAGACATCAAATGCATACTCCAAAAATAAGCAGCATTACTATCCTGATGAACATTATGAAATACAAAAAACACTGTAAGAGTTGAAAATTCTAAGTGCTGCTGACAGAAGTATAGAGTCTTTTTGTCAAACATTAACATTTGAAACTTCTCTCTTATGAGATCCCAAACTGGACATTCACTAACCCTACATCATATCCTAATTCAAAAATAGCTATGGGATCTTAAGGATGAACAAGTGTTTGAGGAGAAAAAGTCCTCCCCCTCCTTGTGTCCTGAAAGTAACACCTCTTCAATTCCCAGTGAATACTGCCAAACACTGACTGAATCAGGACCTTGGCAGGATTTCATGAACTTTCCAAACTCTATTCTTCTGTAGCATTACCAAAGTTGACTGCACTTGACCAAACTTTTAGAAATTATCTTTGGGCTTCACACATTGTGCCCAATTTGGGTCTTCATGAGTCAGTCTACCCCATGTCCCAGATGAGTCAGTCACTCCATGTCCCAGAACGTGAATGAATCTGAAATCATGCCATCTTGTTGAATGCAGAGGAAGTTAACTTGTCTGTTCATTGAATTCAGATCTATTCTTTCATTCAAGCAGTTGTTATGCAAGTAGACGTTTGAATAATCTCAGACAGCGAGCAGACATTCAATGAGGCAGCACCTTGGGGCAAGCTGCAATCATAAATCTGGAAGCAGAAGGCCACTGCATTGACACAATACATACAAGAAGCCTCGCCAAGTGACTTATAATAGATTGAACTGAAGATAACTATTTACTGCATTTGAACAACGACATGTGCATTAACATGTATGTATGTGGTTACTCTTGGTTGCAATGTTTGAACAACAAGTTACTGATTTATGACAACACAGAAATAGGATGACATACAACTACCCTTGTGGTGATATGGACAATACAACTACCCTTGTGGTGATATGGCCAATACAACTACCCTTGTGGTGATATGAACAATACAACTAACCCTTGTGGTGATATGAACAATACAACTACCCTTGTGGTGATATGAACAATACAACTACCCTTGAGGTGATATGGCTTATACAACTACCCTTGAGGTGATATGAACAATACAACTACCCTTGTGGTGATATGTGGTGATATGAACAATACAACTACCCTTGTGGTGATATGACTAATACAACTACCCTTGTGGTGATATGAACAATACAACTACCCTTGTGGTGATATGAACAATACAACTACCCTTGTGGTGATATGAACAATACAACTACCCTTGAGGTGATATGAACAATACAACTACCCTTGTGGTGATATGGCCAATACAACTACCCTTGTGGTGATATGAACAATACAACTACCCTTGTGGTGATATGGCCAATACAACTACCCTTCTGGTGATATGAACAATACAACTAACCCTTGTGGTGATATGAACAATACAACTAACCCTTTGTGGTGATATGAACAATACAACTACCCTTGTGGTGATATGAACAATACAACTACCCTTGTGGTGATATGAACAATACAACTACCCTTGTGGTGATATGAACAATACAACTACCCTTGTTTATGAACAATGGCTACCCTATGAACAATACAAACTACCCTTGTGGTGATATGAACAATACAACTACCCTTGTGGTGATGCCAATAGAACAATTGTCAATGAACAATACAACTACCTTTGAGGTGATATGAACAATACAACTACCCATTCTGGTGATATGAACAATACAACTACCCTTGTGGTGATATGAACAATACAACTAACCCTTCTGGTGATATGAACAATACAACTACCCTTGTGGTGATATGAACAATACAACTACCCTTGTGGTGATATGAACAATACAACTAACCCTTCTGGTGATATGAACAATACAACTAACCCTTCTGGTGATATGAACAACTACCCTTGTGGTGATATGAACAATACAACTAACCCTTGTGGTGATATGAACAATACAACTAACCCTTGTGGTGATATGAACAATACAACTACCCTTGTGGTGATATGAACAATACAACTACCCTTGTGGTGATATGAACAATACAACTAACCCTTGTGGTGATATGAACAATACAACTAACCCTTCTGGTGATATGAACAATACAACTAACCCTTCTGGTGATATGAACAATACAACTACCCTTGTGGTGATATGAACAATACAACTAACCCTTCTGGTGATATGAACAATACAACTAACCCTTGTGGTGATATGAACAATACAACTAACCCTTGTGGTGATATGAACAATACAACTAACCCTTGTGGTGATATGAACAATACAACTAACCCTTGTGGTGATATGAACAATACAACTACCCTTGTGGTGATGTGAACAATACAACTAACCCTTCTGGTTATATGAACAATACAACTACCCTTGTGGTGATATGAACAATACAACTAACCCTTCTGGTGATATGAACAATACAACTACCCTTGTGGTGATATGAACAATACAACTACCCTTGTGGTGATATGGCCAATACAACTAACCCTTCTGGTGATATAACCAACAGAATTGACCTTGTAGTGTATAGTTTCCACTGCTCATACATCTATCATTACTTTAAATAAAACCATATTGTGATAAAACTCTTAGTACACGTATGTATATATTTCATACTGCTAATTTCCCATAAAAAAAATCCCCAAAACTTTGGATTAAGCTGCAAGCCAATTTAATTATCAGTGGTCCTGGTAAGGTGAAATCACTTAATCTATATATACAAATCTGTTATTTTGGGTTTAATCAAGGAATGTTGAGAATCGTTGCCAAGGTTTCAGAGCACTAAACTCTGCCTTTGATTATGATGGATTAAGTGAATGTTTGATGTGCACGGTATAACGTCAGGATAAGTTGGCAGTTAATATTGCTGCACACTACAACTTATCCAATGTCAGAATCCACTGGCATGTGAAACCAGATTGTCATACCAGAAGATGGGTCAATATTTGCACATATCATTTTCTTGGCCAAGAGCAGTTTCAGCAGGAAGTCAAATTGTCTTCGATTATCATCAGTTCAGTGTGACTGAGAGAAGTATTTGGTCTCGACATTCTAGCCAGCTACTGCTCAAGAAAGCCCCAATTTCATACATCAAGTAAGAAGAGAGTTAACACAACATCCCTTCTGAAACATTAATAAGTTTGCTGAATTAAATTATTTTGTGCTTCCTCTACAATTTCAGACAGTGATTTAGCTGGTGTAGAATTTCTGTCAGCTGTTAAGAAGCTTGTTTATGTTGCAAGTATGTGATATAAAATTCTGTGTTTATGCAAGCACAGAATTGCTTGCTTCCACTTGCACCCCTGTGTTCTATGAATGTTGCTTCCACATGCACACCTGTGTTCTATGAATGTTGCTTCCACATGCACACCTGTGTTCTATGAATGTTGTTTCCACATGCACACCTGTGTTCTATGAATGTTGCTTCCACATGCACACCTGTGTTCTATGAATGTTGTTTCCACATGCACACCTGTGTTCTATGAATGTTGCTTCCACATGCACACCTGTGTTCTATGAATGTTGCACTATGGAGAGTTGAGCCTTGACTGGGACTGGAGACTTGATGAGCTGTACATGCTCCCAGTGAGACTGGGACACACTGGGACACACTGGGACACACTGGGACACTGGTTTGCTCAAGGTTTGGTTTACATGCTGTCCTATTCCCTCCAATACTTTCCACCTGACAGAGAGGGTGGTTTGTCTCCAAGTTACATAAACTTGGTCAGGATAAAAGCAGCAATTTGGACAATATTTGGTGGCAAGGGAACACCGGCACATGGAGCTGAGGCTAACATTGCCAGAATTTCGCTTCTTTCCTTCAAAATTCTGGTAATGTTTTCTGTGTGGAGTTTTTGAACAGGCAGTGCTTTCACCTGTAAAATGTGAAATATGCAGTATTGGAAAGCATTGTTTTCATTGAGGACTTGGTGTTTGGTTGATGCACATTGGAAAATCCATTTTCATTACCATTGCGGATCTTGTAACATTTCTGAATATAAGGGCACAAAAGGCAATCTGGAAGGAAATGATCTTGGAGTTTTAACATTTAACAGACTTCTTTTCATTAAAATTAGGACAAACTTGATATTATTTCAGAAGCAAAGACTTCATCCATTTTCAACACAATGATGCAAGCATTATCCTGAATATTTGTACCTGAGAAGACAAATCTGGTCCAAAAGTAATGAGATATTTTTGGAGGGTGAGGAGATTTTGCTTATTATGAAAAACATTTTGTCTTCAAACAATGGAAAGCATTTTCAAATCACTGATTGTCTTTTCACAAGTGATAAGAAATATGTCTAAAAACTCTGGTGTTGTAAATCACTGTTTTCAAAAGAATAATAATTTTGTCTGGAAAAATTAGTAATTATGTACTATAAGCAAAGTTCATGTTGTCAAAATGGGATTAGCAACACACATCATTATAAGCAGCTGATGCAAAGCTCCATGCAGTGATATAGGAATCAGTTATGTAACATTAGAGAGTGCATGTATGCAACCTGCTGTCCACCTATCTGGTATTGTGTCTTGAGACACAGGCTGCAGTCCAAGTTGTGCCCCATCCACTGTGTCCATCAATCTGGTATTGTGACTTGACACACAGGCTGCAGTACAAGATGTGCCCCATCCACTGTGTCCATGTACAGTACAAGATGTGCCCCATCCACTGTGTCCATCAATCTGTATTGTGACAGGCTGCAGTACAAGATGTGCCCCATCCACTGTGTCCATGTACTATCTGGTATATTGACTTGACACACAGGCTGCAGTACAAGATGTGCCCCATCCACTGTGTCCATGATGTGTGCCCCATCCACTGTGTCCATCTATCTGGTATTGTGACTTGACACACAGGCTGTACAAGATGTATCCATGTGTCCATCAATCTGGTATTGTCTTGACACACAGGCTTGTTGTATGCTACCTACCTAATGTTGTTACTTTATACACACAGGCCCCAGCGAGGTGAGAGTGTCTGTGTATAGCCACCATGTTGTCAATGTCTGGGTGTTGACTGTGTGGGGAGAGATGGACAGCCTATTGATAGAGGCGGGCAGCCACGATAAGAAACAGACTTGTTCAGTTCTAAGGAACCCCGAATTCAGAAGGCCATATTACTGTGAGGTGTGAAAATGGAAAAAGTCAATCGTAATAAGTCCAGTGCTAACCGTCACAGCTCTCTAAAGACTACCCTGATGGCTGGGGAGGTTTTGAAACCATATAGTTACAACCCACAAAACACTTGTATTGAGGGTAGTGGTGGTCCGATAAATTGAAATAATCAAAGATTGGTCACAGTTACTAAACGACCAAGCAATCAAACATGTTTTCTCACAATCGAATGAAAACCAGTCTTGGAACACTTGTTAGCATCAACAATATTTTTCACAAGGTTGATTTTGTCTGTGTCATTAAATTTACATTTCATAAGCACTAGAAGCTTGTTCCAAGTCATGACTGAATATATCTTAAAGAATCCAGGAAATCTGTGTTCCTAACATACTAATCATCCTTTAAATATGCGAAATTGGCAAATAGATTTTGTGCAATTTGCAAAAAACACAAATTACATGCTTTTTCTATATTTTGTGTGTGTGCATTAACAAAGATAACAGGACCATTTGATAAATGACGCTAACCAATTATTTTCGATGATTGATCGGTTGTAATGGACCAATCATCTATTATGAGATTTTAACCAAATCCCAACACTAATTGAGGGCCCCTAAATATATTCTATTGATAGGTACAACATTGACAGACAAAAAGGAATAATATAGTTTTATCAATAAAATCAACTGCATAGGCTATTGAAAACAAACAGCAAGTGCTCCTAGACAGACCATTTTGATTCTCAAGATCAACTCTTTTTCTAATCATGATGATTTCATGAAATGACGGGTGGAGAAAAGTAGCATCAAATACCATCATTGTTTTTTCTTCTGTCACTTCAAAAGATGAAGCCAGCCTTCCAAAGTGATAATGTAATCAGGTACAGACACAATAATGGTACATAACATGATAGAATTAATACAGGCCTACCAAAGAAAACTTTCCCACTGTGCAGAAAAACGCAGAAAAGCCCACATTAATCGTGGAAATAGCAACATAAACATAATACCTCGCTACTGAAACAGTGAAAACGGCAACTTTAAATCGCTAACACTGCATCATAAAACGAGGAGCCCGCAACTTCGATTTTGCGCATGCGCACATGGAAGAGGAAGTCTCGACCGCATGTTGACATTTTCCAGCTTGGACAAAAGTTACATTTCTTTTTAAGTATTTCTGTTGTGTTATTTGTCATTTATCATCATGATACTTGTGTGCACACTTGTATAGTTTACTTTCCATTCGTATGAAACAACTGACAGCCGCATTATTTCACATATTTAATACTTTTTTACGCTGGTATGATTCACGGTTGCTCGGAAATTGGAAAGAAGCCCGGATTATAATGCACATGCGCAGTAGAGGTCAAAGTTCGCTGATTACTATGAAAGCTATGAAAATGTTGCAGTTTCATAGTTTTTCGTTGCAGTTTTTACTGTTTCAGTAGCGAGGTAATGTGTTTATGTTGCTATTTCCACGATTAATGTGCGCTTTTCTGCGTTTTTCTGCACAGTGGGAAAGTTTTCTTTGGTAGGCCTGTAATATATCCTCTCTAAAGTGACTCTTCATGTGCAGTGTCCTCATCCATCTAATTCGGAAGCTGCCCCAGTGTCATCAATGTGGTTAGCCAGAAACAACCACTAACATATGTAGTGGAACATGAAAGGCTCTGCCTGTGAAATGATTCAGGAAACAAACAGTTCATTCAGGAGCCCCTCTCACAACATGGGCAACACTTATCTGGTACTGTGAGGTTGTGATGGCTTAATCTTCCCTTGCTGCCTGACCCAGATAAAAACTTTGGCACTGCCTGCAAACTCGGTCAAAGTGGTGATCACTCCAATGGGGAAGCTAAAGGTGAGGCATCATTTCGTGACTGGAGGTTCACGGGAAGTAGAGATATTACTTATCAATACACACGTTTTCTATTAACAATGCTGTAAACTTAATGACATTAACACCCCAAACAAATCACTGCTCTCCTTAACTTGGGTTGTCATTGGTTACCTGAATAGGATCTTCGGACCATTATCAGTAAGTGCTCAGAAACAGTTCTTGAAAATGAAATGACTTCTTTCACAGCTATTTACTGATTCAAATAGACATATGTGGTGGAGACTATTGATACTGGATATATTTGATAATGTCAATAACACTAACATATGTTCCTGGGAATGTCGTAGAACCTCAGACAATGAACTGATGAGCTGGATGGTACATGTACCACCTCTGGCAAAGAACAGATCACCAGTGTGTGCACTGAAAATAGTTGTACAATGACAGTTCTACTGATAGTTGCCACTCTGTATCAGGTGAGTCTAGGTGTTACCATGTCAACCACCTGTCACTATGTATCAGGTGACTCTAGGTGTTACCATGTCAACCACCTGTCACTATGTATCAGGTGAGTCTAGGTGTTACCATGTCAACCACCTGTCACTATGTATCAGGTGACTCTAGGTGTTACCATGTCAACCACCTGTCACTTTGTATCAGTTGAGTCTAGGTGTTACCATGTCAACCACCTGTCACTTTGCATCAGGTGAGTCTAGGTGTTACCATGTCAACCACCTGCCACTATGTATCAGTGAGTCTAGGTGTTACCATGTCAACCACCTGTCGCTTTGTATCAGGCCAGTCTAGGTGTTACCATGTCAACCACCTGTCACTTTGTATCAGGTGCGTCTAGGTGTTACCATGTCAACCACCTGTCACTATGTATCAGGTGCATATAGGTGTTACCATGTCAACCACCTGTCACTATGTATCAGGTGAGTCTAGGTGTTACCTCGTCAACCAACTGTCGCTCTATGTATCAGCTGAGTCTAGGTGTTACCATGTCAACCACCTGTCACTTTGTATCAGATGAGTCTAGGTGTTACCTCGTCAACCACCTGTCGCTCTATGTGTCAGGTGAGTCTAGGTGTTACCATGTTAACCATGAGTCATGATGTAACCATTCGACCACTGATAATCAGTACAGAGGTTTCTGGACAATGTGTCTTATTTATGTTTTGTGCACTTATCCCTATTTCAGGTTACTTAATCATTCATCGTTCTCATTTGAACCCAAACGGACTGTAGATGTAACCATTGCTCTTTATGTATCATGTGCGAGAAGGTGTGGTCGTGACGCAGAGGGTCCCCAACATGCATAGCAATATTTCTATTGAGCTTTCAACAAGCTCCACTATGGTCAATGTTGGGGTTAAGGTGTGTGAAGCAACGTTGAGTACATCTATAGATAAACCTACCCCGTCCCCCTATAGACAGTCTGACCCACTAGCTGCAGCTGCTGTTGGCTAGACAACTGTCATTAAGTTCAGGGTGGGCGAGGAAATAGCTGCCCTTGTCCTCCCAACCCTTTCATTTCAGTAACCTGATCTGCAGCGTGACAAATCCAGTAGAAAAATGAACAGTTTGGTGATTGAATAAAGCGTTTACCAAATGTCAGAAGTTTTGTGTGTAAGTGCTTCACATGGGGCTGTTGTTGATTACATCAGTGTGTTTTTCCCCTGAAACCCAAGTCCATGTGTGCAGTCTGGAAACATGCCGTCACACACATTAGCAAATAAATCAAGCCAGATTGTCTTCTAAAAGCCCCACATCAAAAGTCTTCTGTGACAAGTTCGCATGATACATTTCAAAAATAATTTTTCTGTCTGTTATTTTCTTTCAGCCAGACATTGTTTTTCAGCATTTCTGATCCTTAACAAATCTTGAGAAAACAGAAAATGGAACACCAGCTTTAATGAGCGGCATATCAGACAATGTCTGCACAAGCAATTTGTGTCCTCACTTCTAAAGGGAGTCATATCAGAGCCTTTTGACTTTCTTCATTCATACATGGTGGAGCCATAATAATCTCAGCAAGATACATCAGAGGAGACAAGTCCCCATGATCCGAGCTGGAGGAGACAAGTCCCCATGATCCGAGCTGGAAGAGACAAGTCTCCATGATCTGAGCTGGAAGAGACAAGTCCCCATGATCTGAGCTGGAAGAGACAAGTCTCCATGATCTGAGCTGGAGGAAACAAGTCCCCATGATCTGAGCTGGAAGAGACAAGTCCCCATGATCTGAGCTGGAAGAGACAAGTCTCCACGATATGAGCTGGAAGAGACAAGAACCCATAATCTGAGCTGGAGGAAACAAGTCCCCATGATCTGAGCTGGAGGAGACAAGTCCCCATGATCCGAGCTGGAGGAGACAAGAACCCCATGATCTGAGCTGGAAGAGACAAATCCCCATGATCTGAGTTGGAAGAGACAAGTCCCCATGATCTGAGCTGGAGGAAACAAGTCCCCATGATCTGAGTTGGAAGAGACAAGTCCCCATGATCTGAGCTGGAGGAGACAAGTCCCCATGATCTGAGCTGGAAGAGACAAGTCCCCATGATCTGAGCTGGAGGAGACAAGTCCCCATGATCTGAGCTGGAGGAATCAAGTCCCCATGATCTGAGCTGGAGACAAGTCTCCATGATCTGAGCTGGAGGAATCAAGTCCCCATGATCTGAGCTGGAAGAGACAAGTCCCCATGATCTGAGCTGGAGGAGACAAGTCCCCATGATCTGAGCTGGAAGAGACAAGTCCCCATGATCTGAGCTGGAAGAGACAAGTCCCCATGATCTGAACTGGAGGAGACAAGTCCCCATGATCTGAGCTGGAGAAGACAAGTCTCCATGATCTGAGCTGGAGAAGACAAGTCCCCATGATCTGAGCTGGAGGAAACAAGTCCCCATGATCTGAGTTGGAAGAGACAAGTCCCCATGATCTGAGCTGGAGGAGACAAGTCCCCATGATCTGAGCTGGAAGAGACAAGTCCCCATGATCTGAGCTGGAGGAGACAAGTCCCCATGATCTGAGCTGGAGGAATCAAGTCCCTATGATCTGAGCTGGAGACAAGTCTCCATGATCTGAGCTGGAGGAATCAAGTCCCCATGATCTGAGCTGGAAGAGACAAGTCCCCATGATCTGAGCTGGAAGAGACAAGTCCCCATGATCTGAACTGGAGGAGACAAGTCCCCATGATCTGAGCTGGAGAAGACAAGTCTCCATGATCTGAGCTGGAGAAGACAAGTCCCCATGATCTGAGCTGGAGAAGAAGACAAGTCCCCATGATCTGAGCTGGAGAAGACAAGTCCCCATGATCTGAGCTGGAGAAGACAAGTCCCCATGATCTGAGCTGGAGAAGACAAGTCCCCATGATCTGAGCTGGAGAAGACAAGTCCCCATGATCTGAGCTGGAGGAGACAAGTCCCCATGATCTGAGCTGGAGGAAACAAGTCCCCATGATCTGAGCTGGAACAGACAAGTCCCCATGATCTGAGCTGGAAAAGACAAGTCCCCATGATCTGAGCTAGAGAAGACAAGTCCCCATGATCTGAGCTGGAGAAAGACAGAATGAGGACATGATCCAGAAAGAAATGATTGAGGATGCACATTAAGATGACCACTGATATATGAAAGCACACATTAGTGTTTGCTAACTCAAAAACAACTTAAGTCCATGTTCTAGACAATCAGACGTACTCAGGTCAGTTAAAATATTTTATCATATTCTGTGCAGTTTGAATATTTGAAGATACATCTATCCACACCAAAATTTCTCAAATAACATAACCATGATAACTGGACTGAATACCTTTGGGTCAGTATTTCTGTATACTCCGAAGGATTAATTTCTTTGTAGATCACCACCACTCTCCCATAGAAGTGTTTGATAATAAGAAAACTGATTCACTAGATATATGCATTCTGTGTTTTGAAATCACTTGACACTCCTGTAGCTCACTTGGTACAAATACATTCACAGGATATACTCAATAAACCATTATTTATTCAAGAATCAGTTTTGTTACTCTTACAATATATCGCAATACGCAGTGGTGATATATATCCCGACAAGTGTGCAATTCCAAATTTTCAATACAGAAGCAGACAGAAGCATTGCACGAATTGAAGCTCATAAATAGAACAAAAAGAAGCTGAGGATCACGACCAACCATGTTACATCTTTGAGACTTGGATGTTGTTGACAGACTTGGACTGTGGAATTACGGAAAAAATTTAAGAATGTTTGGCAATATTTTAATATTAAACACACAATAAATATTGCTGTTTGAAACAACCTGATATACCAAGCATTTAAAAATAATATTTTGATATGTGTCGTGGAAAAAATGAGTGAGAGTGAGTGAGTATGGTTTTACGCTGCTTTTAGCAATATTCCAGCAATATCACGACAGGGAAAACCGGAAATTGGATTCACACATTGTACCCATGAGTGGAATTGAACCCAGGTCTTCGGCGTGACGAGCAAATGCTTTAACCACTGGGCTACCCCACCCTGGATAGAATGAACCTCAATAAACCAATATACCGATAATACCGGAACTAAATACATGCTATGTGTTTCTCTATACCAATAAATTATATTATTGAATGAGTATTGTCTCCATCATTGTATAACATCTGAAAAAACATCAGTGATCATTAACCACACTCAAATATTTTCAAATAGATTTTAGTTCTTGATGTCTGAAACTCAGACATTCATTCTCTGAATTCAACAGGACATTATAGCTGATATATTTGTTATTTTCCTCAAATTAGTCCATCAAATATTATGCATTTCAAATGAACCCCTGACAACAAACTAGAATGCAAATATTATTGCTAACAATATCGGTTTCCTGTACAGGGCAGCTATGGAGTTCACCAAAATTCCTCACACCATTTTGTAAAGATCTCTGTCAACCAGATATTATGTGTCTGTGATGCTTGCTGACAAAGTAGACCGAAGCTGAGACCTGACTAACCAAAAAGTGGGACTTATCATGGCACATTGAGACTTCTCAACAGCGTCAGAAACACCGTTACAAGAAGCAACACAATCTTGTGAGAAAACAACTCATTCAAAACAGCAAAATTCAAATGTTGCTGCTTAAGCTAAAAGCGATCATGAACTCAACTCCACAACAATTCAACATCTAATAAACGTAAATGTGATAACATATCCGACCTAGATATCAACAACAGCAGTCTTCTGGAAATCATATGTTCAGAACACTCTGATGAAACAAATTTTCCCCTTGAATATTTCCCCTGGCCTGAATGCAGCGGATCACATGGTCGTGTTGGGAAGCTGTGCCCCTCTCACCATGGGGCAATGTCAAGAGCCTGCGAGGGGATATCTGACACACAGTTATCAACAAGACAAATAATCCTTCATGTTCCTGGAATAACTTCAGCTTAGTTTTCACCTCCTATATACAAAAAGGTTACTGACGTCTTCAGCATGTGTGAAGATGCACCAAACTTCACCTCGCCAAGTCAGCACTGGTGTTATCATATTGTTCCATTTAACACAGTAAACAGAGCATGTCCTAGATATCCTGCTGAGCTAGTTTTTTCTGAAATCTATCGCTTCATCTCTTCTTCCTTAGAATTACACTACAAACCCATGCAACCTAGTTTCAGAGAATGGACATCCCCCACACTTATACAGACTGTACCACCAGTGTATTGTCAAACTAACTGAACAAACAGCCAATTCAAACACTCAAACATTTCATTTCAAATCCAAACTGAAATGTATGATAAACTCATACAATTTTCTCTACATTAGATATCAATGATTACCTACACAAAGTGGGTCAGACAATTACATGTCGTGTCCATAAACACATGATAAAGTAAAAGAGAGTTAGTATCTGCCAGTGAATGTTTTTGCCACCCTTTCAGGATTTTTTCCCCATTTTGTTTTCTTTGTTGGTTAACACTACACCCAGAAATATTCTAGCTATGACAGGGTTCTTTAAATATTCAAGTGAGGACTGTGAAGTTGGGTAGCCTAGTGGTTAAAGCGTATGCTCGTCACACGTGTTCGATTCCCCACATGGGTACAATTTGTGAATCCAATTTCTGGTGTCACCTGCCATGATATTGCAGGAATATGGCCAAAAGCAGTGTAAAATTAAACTCACTCACTCAATCAAATCTGAACCAGACAGACAATCCAATGATACAAAGGAGGCAATTCAAACAAACAATATCCACAATAAACAAAGTCTTTAATAATTAGCATCAGGTGTCAACTCATTGAACCCCCTGACGTACAGTTAGCCCACCTTATATTTACCACACATAACAACTTCAATGGTGACACTGTTATTGAAGTAATGGGTGTAGAATGGGATCTGTTGACACATGGACATATGAATCTTTTCCCACAGTTAGAACACAATTCACTTGTGGATCTCGGGGGTGAGTGGAGCAGGGGGAAGGGACAGAGACATATTAGCATGTGCCTTTCCTCAGCAAGTATTGCCTGTAACTGAGATAGCAAGAAAGTATTTCCTGCACACGTTCACTTCACAACTATGCTATTTTCCTGGCAGAATGCAAGCATTATATCACATGTCAACTGTTTGAACTGGACAGTTACTGTGACTATCAAGCTGACTGTGCGATAATGATGGGAGTTAACTTTTAATGTGTTCAAGCCAGACTCTCTCTGTGCTCTACCATGTTACATAAGTTAGTTCAGTTGGTCCCAAGAAGTACAGGATTTTCAATCATATTAAGGTTTGACTTGGATCAGGTGATCAAAAAATAAAATGTTGACCTGGCTTGGGTGGTTAGAGTGTGATAAATATAAATTCTAACTTATATTGATAATTTATTGTTTTTGCAGCTTGTGTCATATAAATATCTCTCAGATAATTTTAATTGTCAGCAGAGCAAAAACACTGGCAAAAAACATGTAAGGCCCTAATCCTTTCTTTGATAACGGTGTTAGAACCTACAATGTCGCCTCTAGTGTAATAAAGAAGTTGTTCATCCATATACTGTTATACTGCCCTTCTAAATGCCTGTCAAAGAAGTTACATTGTTGATTCATTACTGACACAAGGAGACAACATAAGTAGTCAAATCATCCTGTTGTGTATGTCTCAAGTATATCCGGGTACTGCTAGTAATCATACTAGTAATAAGTACTAGTATTAGTACTTCCATCTATTCTAACATTTCCAACTGAATAAAACATGTCTTCTGACAATCTAATGGGTTGTTGTCAACTCCTACAGATATCAAGGGCCAACTTGCACAAGATTATTATTTCACATGTATTTCTGCGCAAAATTTTCATTTTGATGGGCTGAATATTTAAAGCTCATGAGTGAGAGAAACTATGTGAGTAGGTTATGTGCGAGTTTGAGCTAGTGACATCATATGGAAGGAATGGGTGCAGGGTACATATATTTATCCACCAACAGAAACTAACATGTTAAATCCACAATAATTACTTTTTACTAGACCCACGATTCCTCCGTAACCATTGGACAACTATAGACACAAGAAAGACAATAGACTGGAAATGTCAATTTTTTACCACAAGTCACTGGACAATACACTGGATGACCACAAGTTACTGGACAATACACTGTGACAACACACTGGATGACCACAATTTACTGGACAATACACTGGATGACCACAAGTTACTGGACAATACACTGGATGACCACAAGTCACTGGACAATACACTGGATGACCACAATTCACTGGACAATACACTGGATGACCACAAGTCACTGGACAATACACTGGATGACCACAAGTCACTGGACAATACACTGGATGACCACAATTCACTGGACAATACACTGGATGACCACAATTGACTGGACAACACTGGATGACAATACACTGGATGACCACAAGTCACTGGACAATACACTGGATGACCACAAGTCACTGGACAATACACTGGATGACCACAAGTCACTGGACAATACACTGGATGACCACAATTCACTGGACAATACACTGGATGACCACAAGTCGCTGGACAATACACTGGATGACCACAAGTCACTGGACAATACACTGGATGACCACAAGTCACTGGACAATACACTGGATGACCACAAGTCACTGGACAATACACTGGATGACCACAAGTCACTGGACAATACACTGGATGACCACAAGTCACTGGACAATACACTGGATGACATGAACATGATGAAACTGCCTTTGTCCAGTACACTGACATGTTACTAGAGGTGTGATGGGGAAGTAACCAGGACCACAATAGTCACACACACTATCTTGAAGAGCTTCTTTGTGTAGAATGCCTTAACTCATCACAAACACGTTAATACATCAGGTATTCATTTGTATAGATTCACTGCACTTACAAAGGCCATCAGGACGTAAAGTCTACTTGGGTAGAGCATCTACATCAACATCTCTGAATGGAAACAGAGAGATACGTGATGTCTTCAATACTCAGATTCATGTCAGAGCTTGAAGCAAATCGCTGTACATGACATCGCTGTACAAACAGAACCACCATTTTCAGCAATAACTTGGGTTCAGCATCCGGTCCTTGACACTGCATCCACAATCACCATTTTCAGCAATAACTTGGGTCTCAGCATGGCATAAAAAATTGCATGCTCAAAAATTCGCATTACAAAGTGGTAACTGTTTCAAAATTAACCTTCATTTTACATTTTGACATTTATGAAGCAATGAAATTAAAATTGTAATTTCTGGATTGTATTAGTAATATGAAACATTTGTCCTAATAAAGGGTGGCATACTGTTAACTCATCTAGACTTGCCCATTGTAAGGATAGAATTGCAATATATTCATGGACCTACTGTTCAACACTGCCCTGGTGAAAGGCTAGTCATAAATCTGTGTTGTAGTATATGAGATTATTATGAAGTGAGTGAGTTTAGTTTTATGCCGTTTTAGCAATATTCCAGCAATTTCATGGCAGGGGTCACCAGAAATGGGCTTCACACAATGTACCTATGTGGGGACTCAAACCCGGGTGTTCGGCATGGCGAGCGAACGCTTTATCAACTAGGTTACCCACTGCCCCTGATCACTATAAAACTGGGTCCTCATACATATGCCTTGATAACAAATGTGTGTATATTTGAACTAAATCTTTCCAAAGTCAATGTGTTGGTTGGTTGGTGTTTCTTTTCAATCTGCTGCCATCACTTGTCTATCTATCATTTGTCACAAATCCTTCAACACCTCTGCATAAAACATGTCTGTCCCAACAATCATCAAAACTAGTACAATGCTCTAAAGTCTCACTGGATGCTTCAATTAACTGCATTTTTGGCAAAAAACACAGATTTTTCCTTTACATGTTTACCATCATGCAGAAAGCTGCCATTGCCACTGTGAGAATGAGACCACTGGCCTATTGCTTGGGTGGGAACTGGGTTCCAGTTGAAACGGTAGCCTGGTTCAAGCTGAGTGCACTGCCCGACAAGTGACAGATATTAAACATCATTGCTGGTGTTTAATTTCCCATGCATGTCACATGTCATGTTTTATCAAAATTCTCCACAAAACTATGTGCCAAACCCTGAAACAAACTTAACGGCCTGGAAAAGTTCACTTTGAAGATATCACTTGGGAAACTTTGTTTCAGGTTTCTTATTTGGATTTTAATGACATAAACATATGGTAATCCTAAAAACCAACAGTCATTGTTCTGTTTCTTGTAAAATGTGAAAATCATTAAGATCTTCTGTAGTTCAGGTAGGAAATATTTTCAACTTACCAAAAAATTCAGACTTCCATGTTCCTGTCTAACCCATGTCTCATTTAACTTTAATCACTTCTAGATTTTTTTTAATAACTCCAAAAATATTTTCCTCAGTTTTACTGTTTTAGCCATATAAAGAATTCATGTACATAGATCAAGGCATCTAAATAATGAAGTTGCGAGATTGCTGAAATTGCACAAAAGATATGATGTTGCAAATCAGAAAACTTGAACCCATCATTATTGTCACTGGTCATGAATAAGCAATTTTAGACTAGAATACTTTGGAAATCAAAATCAAAACATAATTAATATTGCGCTTCCTGACATCAGGGGTTGAAAAATACCATTGCCCGACGCCCGGGTCGAGTGGAATTCTCTGGTCGGTCGAATACGGTAAATATCCACATTAAAATTTACCGTTGTACAGTGGTGCCAAACTACAGAAATGTTTGGATATATGCAATTGCTACCAACTAATGTCTGTGTTTTATTTTCCTAGCGTATTCTTAGAAAAACCTGCATTGTATTTCTTCAACTGCCATTTGCAATGTTTAGATTTATTAGCTGTTATGTTGTTTATAATTGATAAAAATTATTTGCAAAAGAAACTAAATTGTTAATTGGTCAAGTGAAATTAATATTTGATCAAGTGGATTTTGAAAGTTTACTGGACCTGTGTCCAGTGGAGCTTTGAAAAAAATTCAAACCTTGGACATTTTTTGTAAACCTCACTAAGGAATCTTTTCGAAGTCATGAGATTTTTCTTTGCATCAGCATAAAGCACTACATATCCAGACTGTCACCTAACTTTACCGTACATATCCTATGGCTTCATCCTGACCTAATTACTCAGTTTTCTTGCTTCATGTACCCAGTCACCAATCAGACACATCAAACACATAACAGGGTATAAAAACAGTTATCATGTGACACATTATCCCCTACACTGACACTGATGTATTGCTGGTGACTGAGTAACAACACCAGTTTATGGCAGCTCAAATAACACTCCACTCAATATTTAATTACTTACACATGAATAATATTTCCTCTTTTATTGAATCGCACAGTCTGTGTAATTTTCCAGTCTAAATCCTCCAATCCCAGTTCACTCCCTGAACCTAAACATGTCAGAGAAATATGCATCAACAAGATAAGCCTCTACACCATGATCAACATGTGCTGTCACTGCTGCAGCAGCAGCAACCTCATCGGATGCAACAGTTGTGGGACCAGTCACAGTCAGCATACTCTTGTCACATCATGCTTCGTTAGTACATGTAAACACTTGCACAGTACAATGAATTACAGGCTACCTGGTGAATGAGTGAGTTGGGTTTTACGCCTCTTTCAGCAATGTTCTAATCTGTCTCACAGTCCCTGAACCACATTATTTTCCCTACTACCAAGCCCTACCTACAGTGCTAAATCCCTAAATGAAGCAAGTCTATATTTTCTCAGGTTCTGAATCTTTGGTCTCCCTGGGTTCCTTTTCAATTTATATGGGCTTGTTTGTTACTATCAAAATTATATATATTCAGAGACTAAGCGTTAGTCTAGCAATGTTCCAATACTGTCGCAGCGGAGACACCAGAAATGGGATTCACACATTGTGCCAATGAGGGGAATCAAACCGGGCCTTCAGCATGATGAACAAACGCTTTAACCACTAGGCTACCCCACTGTACAAGGTTATACCTGGTGTCAGTGATAATCATTTAGATCATACAACTTGGTAACTGACTTGCAACACAATTTCACATCTGACAGATTCTCCTTTTCCCCATGTGATTCAAAATGCTACTCTTAATCTGGAACCCAGTGCATTTAACATAAAGCTGAGTGAGTTTAGTTTTACGTCGCTTTTAGCAATATTCCCGCAATATGACGACAGCGAAATTGTACCCATGTGAGGAATCGAACCCATGCCTTCGGCATGACAAGCAAACGCTGTAACCACTGGGTGACTGGGTAACACTGCTCCCTTTAACACAAAGGCCTTAACTGCTCAGTAAGATTGAAATATAAACTATTTTATCCTGCACGATAATTAGACAAATGCTACAGTATTCATGTGTTCTGTGCTGGGCAATAAGCAAGTTATAATAATGCGCGTCATCATAATGTTCTAGCCTCCATATGCAGTGTGTACACTGAAAACATTAACACTGTTATTCAGGACATTAGATCAGTGTGCACACGTTTTTCATTTTCAGCTCCCTGAGAGAATCCAACCCAAGCTGCCATGTCAGGTGTGAGAGGTTATATTACAGTTATATTACCATCTCATTTAACAGGGTATCCATTCTTACACCTGGGTGAACAGAAGCAAACTTCAAACAAGTCGCATGCCAAAGAGACACAACATGAACTCTGTGCTTCAGTGTTGGGCAAACCCAGAAACTCAGTGGAGCTGCCAAATGGGTCACCCTCATTCAACTACCAACTGTGACCAACGTTCTTAACTTCCCCTGGTTTGTGGCACACACTGTGCACAGGGCCATGTATCACCAAACTGTGTTATTATTATTATAGTCCATGATTTTACAAAACATAAATGTTACATGTATGAGAGATGTGAAGGTTGAACATTCTATAGTCTCTGGATGCCATGAATAGCAACTTAATCCCTGATAGCGTGATCACTCACTCACTCGATTGATTTCACTGAATCACTCACTCGCTCACTTACTCAATCAAGAACAATAGTTCCGCACCCATCCTGAACTTTTAGGAGCAAGAATAGGCTTCACATACAGCCATACTTGGAACTAAAAGTGGGTGATCATTTTTCACTGCTTGGTCCGCTAGGCTACCCCAGCTAGAGTACATGGGGTCACTACCGTTCATACTGTGTCCCTTTACCACTACATCTCAATGTACCTAGACAACCTATCAAGGACGATGATGTAAAATTACTTCAGGTGGAAGGGAATGCTTGCATTACAGTGTCATTACTGAATAACAGTTTGTACTGCAGTGCATTGAGTTGTGACGTCTAAATACAGGCATATCTTGCCGCTTCATGTATTAACTGTGCTTCCAAGCATGCAAGGAGTATTTCAAATTATGCTTGAATGATTCCATCTTTATATACCCACCGAGACAACAACTGAGACACAATGTAAGGGAGCCTGACCACCCGATCCTGTTAGTCACCTTTTACGACAGGCATGGGTTGCTGGAATGCACTTCTAACCGTGAAGATCACAGATCGAAAGGAAAAAAACTTAATGAGTCAGTCAAACTATGTACATGCAGGTCCCTCACTACTATCTCCCTCACAACTACTGGTAGTAGCAGACTACCCAGGTGCGATCCTATGTTGTTATCAAGCCTGTGGTCATGCTTAGTCATGTATGCTTCTCCTCTCCAGGCACAACATGGTACAGTGGCACATGTAAAATCACTTGACCTGACAATTTTTCCACTGTACCGGACGTTTTCTTGTTGATTTTTTAAATAAACAACATAATTAACATTGGAATATCAACTGATATCAACAGAAACAAGTGTAGAAGTGAGCACAACTCACATACCCCCTCTTCCCACTTTGGGACATGGAAATGATTGCTATTGATATATATAATGTGACATGGATCAGCAGCTCACAAGACTTTTTCCTTGACTCTACTAAACTTTATATACATGTTAGATAATAGTTTTGCCATGTACTGATTACAGTAATAATTTATGGAAACATTATTTTTTTGTGTTTTCCGTGGAAACCTGACATACAATTGAACTTGACTGTCTCATGTTGCACACAATGAAGTGGACGTAGATGAAGATTTGTTATCTTTTAGCACATGGCATATCTGTGGGTCATGATTAACTTGTGTATTAAGTTTGGTGAACCTAGCATGTATTGTTTCGATGATATGCTGTGGCCAGGTAACCATCAAACACATTTTGCACCAGGTCATGTTTCCATGGAAACAACAACAAAACAAATTCTGAAAAAAATTAAAATAGCAAAAGGCACATCAATTGGTAATGATTAACATGTGTGTGAAGTTTGGTGAACCTAGCATGTAAACTTTAAGAGATATGCTCTGGACAAAACCATCAAACACATTTGGCACTAAGTCGTGTTTCCATGGAAACAGCAAAAAAAAAAAATTCTGAAAAAAAATTTTAAAATAGCAAAAGGCACATCAGTTGGTAATGATTGACATGTGTGTGAAGTTTGGTGAACCTAACATGTAAACTTTAAGAGATATGCTCCGGACAAACTTTCGGGAAGGAAGGACGGACTGACGGACAGAATGAAGGACAGAATGAACGCTATATAACCCCGTTGCTTCGTAGCAGGGGTATAATTACTTCAAACTTATATTTACATCTAGAGTTGTTATAATTCAATGCATGAGCTGACATGAATTTCAAGTAGGCTTATGTAATTGTGTAGGTCCTGTAAGGCTTCAACATCCATTACATCTTGTTTTTCATAATATGAGTGAGTGAGTGAGTGAGTGAGTGAGTGAGTGAGTGAGTGAGTGAGTGAGTGAGTGAGTGAGGTTAAAACTGTTTTGAAGAATTTTACCACTTTGGTTGAACCCACTTACAAAATATATGGTGTTGACAAATAGTCAGTAGGATTAACTGTGGTTCCTTTGAGTATTTAAACTGTACACCCTGTGAAATATGGTGAGGAGGATAAGCATTTTACACAGAACTTTGTATCAATATACACACAAAATTCCTTCTGTACAGAAAAGTGAGTGAGTGAGTGAAAGAAAAAATATTTCCCCCATATCGTAACATGATCAAAGTTACATGTATATAATTTTTTAAGAAACAAACTAAATGCCAAAGAACTACTATATCCCAGATATACAAAAATAGGTGGTGAAATTTCAAAATATACTACTAGTCGACAACTATAATGTCTATCAGCAGCTACAAAAGTCAGACCCTATACAAGAGACTATGGGGACCTTAGAAGGAGTTACACCATATCTCAGGCTTCAGGCGACAGTCAGCAAGATTATGAGTGTGTCAGTATGGTTTTACGCCACTTTTAGCAAAATTCCAACAAAATCATGTCGGGGGACACCAGAAATGGGCTTTACACGTTGTACCCATGTGGGGAATAGAACCTGGGTACTGAGCGTGATGAGCAGACACTTTAACCAGAGGGCTACCCCACTGCCCCGTCAACAAGATATGACAAAAGTTAACTCAACAAGTATACTGAGAACAAAAGTATTGCAACATTAATTTGCAAAAATGATCATAAATGTCTTTAATGACTTTTCAGGGGAAAATGGAGAGGAGTAATTGAATAAAGTGATTAATACAAATATCATCCCTGTGATGGTGTTAATCCTGGGTGATAAACCTTTATAAACTAAACTTTATATACATATGGGTAAAAAGGAAAATTTACAGTATGCCTTTTTGTAACTATTATACCAAATGTTATGCAATGTTTCAAAAGCCACCAGAGCCATTAGATTAACCTGTTTTAGTGATTCATGCAGCGTACAATATATCACATATGTTTACATTGTATTGTGTTGTGTGCAACTATGTGCACACTCTGTGCAGTCAGAAATGTAGGGAGAATATAATTATAATGCAGGCTGACTCACATAATAAAGTAAGACTATTTGAAAATAGGAACACAAGGTTTATACAAGCTAACCTACATACAATGTTAAAAAACAATGACGATTAAAGTGCTCCTCTTCATAGCTCCAGAAATATTTGGGACACTTTTTCAAAAGATGAAAGATTGATTAAACATCAAGTTTATCCTTTAGGCTAGTCTGTCTCACAGTCCCTGAACCACATCATTTTCCCTACTGCCTAGCCCACCCTGCAATGCTAAAGCCCTAAATGAAGCAAGTCCCCAGGTTCTCCCAACTTTCTGGGGCTCCTTTTCAATTTAAATAGGTTTATTTGTTACTATCAATATTATATATATATTCAGGGACTAAACATTAGTCTACCTTCAGGCATGAAATTGACAGGTGTTCCTCATAAAATATCACCAAATATCATTGCATCAAACTGCCATAATCCTTCACACTGTAGAATGCTATCATCCTGAACACAGCAGATATAATGGATGGCTCCACTGGTGATTAACCTGCCACTGGGGAATAAGCAAGAAACAGCATGCCGTAGTGTAAGCTTTATCACAACCCCTGTCTACTTTACAGAAAATATACTGCCTATTAGGAGAATGGGATTTCAAATCCTAGCATTGTTAGGCTGGTCTCTGTAGCATTTCACACAAAGGCTGGTGTGTCATCCTCATTCAGTAACTTCTTCCAAGAACTACAATGGGTTTATCAAGATCTGCTCAGCATCTGATGTCCGGCCTAAGCCAGCAGTATTTCATCTGATATATGCAATTTGAATTCAAATTTTATCAATTCTTCCAAACTTGACATAAGAACAGTAAAGAGCACAAAAATACCAATTTGTTTTTTGCACAATCTGTATTACAATTTACTCGTGAAGGTCCGGTTAGAATATTGATCTTCAGTAATCCATGCTTGTCGTAAGAGGCGACTAACGGGATCGGGTGGTCAGGCTCGCTGACTTGGTTGACACATGTCATCGGTTCCCAATTACGCAGATCGATGCACATGCTGTTGATCACTGGATTGTCTGGTCCAGACTCGATTATTTACAGACCGCCGCCATATAATTGGAATATTGCTGAGTGTGGCATAAAACTAAACTCACTCACTCACTGTATTACAATTGCACTTATTTAGCAATCCTAACTAGATCCCTGGAAAGAGGTGGTTGGGTGGTTGAATGTTATTTTGGGACAACATGTATATAATTTCTGACTAGAAAAGGGAACTCTGAAGACAATGAACAACCAAAACAACCCTGGAATGTTCAAATGTAGACATTGGTAGCCTTGCTCCAAGGCTGTACTGAATGCTGAGCCCATGGATGTATAGTAATTCAATACTCCAGAGAGCCAAGTCTAGATAAGTGGACACCAGTCTGTCAAAGGAACATTTATATTTTTAGAAATTATCAGGCCAAATAAAAAAAGTGTTGTGGTTCCGATTACACCTCTTTAAAATTTAGGGTAGGTAGGTCGGAATTATTTTTTTTTACACTTTTTTTTTAGAAGTAAAGTACAGACTAATAACACTTTTATCAATGTGTAATTGTTTATTCAATCAAGCTTGTGGCCATCATATTGACTTTCTCTATCAGAATGACAGATATTTGTCGGTGCTGGCAAAAAAAAAAGGTATCCGAAAGCTTATTTCATTCATTCCGCTTAAATTAGGGTCGGCACCAGAATTCAAAGGTCGGTCGGGTAATCGAAACCACAACATTTTTTTTAGGCCTCATTTAAACTATTAATGATTCCCTTAGAGACTTGTGCAAGTCTAAGATACTGGGAGCAGTCACATATATCTCTGAGATGACCTACAGAAAATTTGGTGTTTGATACAAAACCACAACAAATAATACATCATGATTAGACCTCCACTACAAGCCCCACGACAGCATGTTCAGGTGACCTGTGCTGACCCACAAAGCAATTAACTCTATTATATTATCATACTGTTATCAAGGTAGTTATTTCAGGCCCTGGGCCCAAGACAGTTATTTCACAGTTGACTGCCCTGTAATTGCAGACAGACACATGCATGCTGGAATGCTTATCAGCTATTGATGTGTGATGTTCCAAACTTTCTTCCACAGCAACTGAACAGTGTATGATTCCTGTACCCTCATGCCAGGAACTCAGTATGTCCCCCACCCCCTCCCCATCATGCAGACAGACAGACAGACAGTGTAATGCCAGAACTCCAGGCAGGAAGGAAGAATAAACCATACAAAGTCATGTTCAATTCAGACCCATGTAGATCTCGCTTAGAATTGATCTTCAGTAACCCATGCTAGTCGTAACTTGGAGGCGACTAATGGGATCGGGTGGTCAGGCTCGGTGACTTGGTTGATACATGTCATCGTATCCCAATTGCGTAAATCGATGCTCATGCTGTTGATCACTGGATTGTCTGCATTATTTACAGACCACCAGTATATAGCTGGAATATTGCTGAGTGTGGCTTTAAACTAACTCACTCATGTCCAATTCACCATTGGTGAACCTTTCCAACACTAGAAGTAAACCAATGCCTCCAGTATCCATCTATGTTGGGAGGTAATGTGATGAACATGTCATATTCAGATAACTTTTGAAAGCAATCAACAGATATTTGAATGGCAGCTGGATTAACCATTATACTCTCCATATCCTCTGGGGAACAATCCCTCAAGAGCAATCACAATATTTTCTCCAGACCAAGCATTGTGACCAGTCCCAAAAAAGAAAAATATAAATGTAAATAAACATTTATTGACACTTATCCCATTGACAATAAATAACCCCAGCATCAGTGTCAATGTTGATGACTATCCAGCTTCAACACAACCCTTCATGACCAGGTGTTCCAACCTAATCTACAACTCACATAATAGTTGTTTAATTAACACTGCTAATTAGGTGTAGGTATCAAGCCTCGGGGGTTCATTAAGACTCAACGGGAACTGTATAAAGTGATAAATAGTTGCTACAGACTTGTGTTAATCTCCCAGCTGATAAGCCGAGGGTGTGAGGTACACAATGCTAATTGAGGCCCCAGCCGCAGGTGAAAGGTGTTATCTTCGCGGCCAAAAGCTGTTTCAATTTCAGTAGCTACGTGCTGTGACTACACAGGAATTAATCACTCAAATAGACATAGTTGACAATACTGGTACAGTTTACACCATCATAAAACAAATATTCCCAACAAAACTGAAGATACATAAATAATTCGCAAACCAATCACATTTTGTTTATGGCACTTGCTGTTTATGAGGCCATTCAGGTCTGCTACTGTGGAAGTTCAATCTTATGACACCCTAGCTCTTAAATTTTTACCTCACCTCACTTCACCAATTGCATAATCAAATGTTCATGATAACAATCACTGGATTGTCTGGTGCAGACTTGATTATTTACAGACTGCTGTCCTCCATGTGGGATATTGCTGAGTATGGTGTTAATCAACAAAATAAAACGAACAGAACAACAGAAATTGCAGACAGAAATACAGACAAGATGATGTCTCTACCAGTCAAACATTTATATTTTAAATATGTCACAGCAAATAAGACAGGTGAATGAGGCAAGACACATATTTTAAATATGTCACAGCCCTTCACCACTGACCAAACTGACCAAACACGGGCTTTCTAAATTAACATTCCAACAAAACATACTGTGCATAATTGATTGCTTAATCTCTCAACCACGAACAAGCAAGTGCACTGATTATTTAAGGGAAGTGTTGATTGCACTCAAATTATTTAAACTGCTCTGCAAAGAAACAGACAGATTACCTGCTCATTGACTATGTTTCAGAGACCAACAGTATGTAGACGTAATAAATAACGAAGGATATCAGACCAAATCCTTAACATGGAAGAACAAAAATAAAACACTGGGCAAACAAATTAGTATTACCTCATAAGACTACAATGTGCTACAACAACAATACACCATAACATAGGCGAATATTACAAGACTCAGAGATGCGCAACCAGGGTGTACCAAAATAGGGAGTGGATACAGAAAAATATAATCATCCCAAATGGTGACAATAATAAAGTTTCCATAATTAAAATAATTCATTAATCTATTTGTTTATAAACTATATTACATTACTTACAGGCCCTTCATATTTCCTGAAAGGACCATTGAAGTTAGTAAGCGTGAGTCTTACTGACCCACAGCTTTACCAGGTCAAGGTAAAACCCTGTGTGGAATATACAAGAAAGATGAGAAATACAAATGAGACACACCCATAATATGAGACTGACACTAGAGAACATCAAGGACTTGAAAACGTGTACTGCATAAGAATACAACATTCATTTAGGAGACCCACTTCTTCAGAGACAACTGAACAGCATAAATATCTTTGTCCCCAAACATATGGGGTGTTGTGTCAATAATTACAAGGAAAATTTCTTTGACCAGACAATACAGTGTTCAATAACATGACTATCTCAGTATCTGTTACACACAGTGGAAAATTCAAATTATTACATAAATTTGAACTTTGATAACTATGGCTTTATTTCACTGGCAATATCCTTTTCAATTTCATCTGAATAATTGTGTTTCCCTCAAAGAACATGAAAACAGAAAAAACACCTGAAGACGACATTGAATTATTTGAACAACTAACCAAATTCAAAGTTGCACTAGTAAATCAATGCCACTGTTTGATTTCCCAGAACTCAAAATGAAGCACACCCTTTACATTGGTTAACCACTGGTGGGATTCATAACTCCCATCCAGGCTGTCACAACCAAGAAAAGACTGGGCTGAGATTGCAAAACAAATATGTTACTAATGTACATAGTCACCTGGGTGGAAAGAAACCTAATGGTTCAAACTTGAAACATTGTCCCACATATGTCTAAGGAAGGATGTGAGCCAGTTAATGACAGTGAACACAATTATTCCCTACTTCTTCTATACAGAAATAAGGTTCATGGTGTAACAAAAAAAATTCCCTTCCATATCTTAAAATGTGTGCAGACCGCCTCTGTGGTGTAGTGGTTAGAGCGTCCGCCCGGAGAGCGGAAGGTCGCGGGTTTGATCCCCGACCGCGCCATACCAAAAGACATTAAAATATGGTACTTGTTGGTCCCTGCCTGACGCTCGGCATTAATGGGTACAACAAGGACTGGTCGGCTCGGAGTCAGTATAATGTGTCTGAGTGGGGTATTCATGCTTCACGGTATCTCAGTGGGCTAGCACTATAAAACCAGCTTAAGTCTGGGCTAGTACAAGCAGCCGCATATACACATACACATGCATGCACGTCGTCATATGAGCGAAAAATATTCTGAAGCACAACATAAAACCCAATTTCACCTCACCTCACCTCACCTCACCTAAAATGTGTGCAAGGTGGCATTTTAATTTTTAATATTGCTGTGTGCCCCTTTGTCACATGATGATATACTCCCTTACCCACGAAACATTCATGCTTCATATGAGTTACACGCCTGAACTGATGCCCTGAATAGTTTTTTTAAAAAACAGATTTTCCTTTGTAGGCAGTTATGTAAACAGGAGACTCAAGGCAATAGGACATCTAATGATTACCATGTGATGTGACATTTTTCTACATCATTACGATATTTGAATAAAATCTTGGAATACATTCATTCAGTGTCTTAGAACATGAACAGATCTGAAATTCTGTCAATGAATCTACTTGGAGACAATAAAGGCTGGGTGTTTGATTGTGAGGCAGTGAAAGTGAGGGCTGAAAACGGAATAATTTATTTGCTGCGGCCTGACAGAAGTGTATGACTTGAGTTTATGTCCTTCCAGCTCTGTGCCTTGGCAATCATACTTTCTCAGTGGTTGTTTATGTATGAAACAAGCCCAATCCTCATTATGGAAATGAATCTGGCAGATAAGCAAGAAACCGTGTTGACACTGACATGATTGGGCACACACCCAGACTCGGCACTTCAACTGAATGAAAGAACTAGGAAGCCTAACCTAACTCACAAACTCATATAATGGGAAGCAATTGACGCATACAAAACTTATGTTTAACGAATGTAAATAGTATTGATACTTCGTGTGTACAAGGGAGATGCCTACATTTTCTCAGCGGTAACTCACTTGATAACTAGGCAAAGCATACATGAACACACATCTCCTTTTGATATTGTGAGAAAATGCAGCTTCAAATTTAAAAGGCTGAATTTTCAATACAACATTCCACAAAGAAAATTCTCCATCAGTAAATTGTTGCAAAGGTGCGAATGGCTTGCTCGTCAGCAATCACAAGAGGAAGACAAGGTTAAAAATAATACATATTTTCCTTATCAGTTGATACTTGAAACTACAATCGAAAGGTTGTGCTGATAGTAAACAAGGATCATAATGCTCACAGTTTAATGCATTGCATTGCATGTATATTGCTGTACATTTAAATATTCTCATACTAAAAAGGTATTGATTCAAGGTATGATCTCAATTTTTTAAAGCAACATATGTTGGTTATCTACTATCCACAGAGCAAAATTGTCTGCAAAAGGATTTTATGATTTCAGTTCTTAAAATGAAATCTGTGTTTAATATTCATGCAAAATATCCGAGTCATTCCACTTAATGAAATGTAGCAATGTGAACTATTATCCATCTACTGTTAAATGTAAGACTTGTACTAATAAATTTACAAACTGTGGTGACTGAATGCAAAAAGTAGCTTAAAGTACTATATTCAGAAAATATATAACAAACATGTAAAATCTTACCTCATAGGCCCAGGTGCATTGTATTCCAGCATACTTTCTGACACATCTTCCAATTTCTACATCTTCATGAGTTGTATACAAATTCTGAAGACAGTTGCTCACGTAAGGAGCCATTCGACGAAGAGTTTCACGACTAAATATCATTCCAGGTCCACCCATACAGAAATTTTCTGTTGCGGTCAAACTAAGAAGACCCAATTCTTCTGGTTTTCCAACACCTGCTTGGCCAATGAATTGAGGTTTGGAGCTATTTATCGATCGAAGAAATTTATCAAGTTTGTCCCCCTTGACAAAAACGTCATCATCCGCCCTGACAAACCATTCATATTGATCAAGAAAATGATCATGCATATATTTTAACATCATGAAGGACTTCTTTTGGGGTGGATAGGAATCATCGACATTTGGTAATGCAACAACAGGTACTCCATGTTTGGATATGGAACCTTCACTTGAGAAGAATCTCACCTCTCCATTAATGGTATTAACCCAAGTTCGATGAGCAGCTAGCCCTCTTGAATCAATAAATTTTTTCGCTGTCATGATTCCAACGAAAACAAAATTATTTGTGGGGTTTTCATTTTGTTGCCCGTCAGATGTTTTGGCCGCATTGTCATCTGGGGAATTGCTGGTTGAGAGGCCAATCTCTTCGCAGCATATATCTGGTAATCCACATCGCGAGAAAAATTTATTTTTGCAATAATTTGAAAGTAATATACCCGCAAGGAATCCCACGAGCAAACAGGTGGCATAGGTCTTAACAATTCCATAACGCTTCCTTGCCATAGTAGTTCCCAGTTCGCCATGCATCTGTCAAGATGTATAAATCAAGAGATGTAATACTACAGAAGCTATACTGAAATACAACTTAACGCGTGTCCAGTCTGACATGTAATGATATATGATTACGCAACCACTTGATTCTCTCTCTCACGGAACACGTGTCTCCCACAGACATGATCAAGGTCTATTGACACTATATCCAGTCGTATATCCGTTAAATGAAACTTCTCATCCACATTTCAGCTGATGCGACACATGCACTGGGCAACACAAAGCGACTGGCTCGTAGTCTATCTTCTAAGATTCCATTCAGAAAACTTCACCAAGTTCGAAAACTTTTTGGATGAGCTGAAGTACAACAACGACATATATCAGCTCATGTTTTCGCGTTCTTCGACCCTTTCTGAAACTTTCAGGCGTCCCATGGTCGCTGAGTAGACGGTCACGTGTATTCCAAGAACTTTCGGCAACTTTCTGAAACTTTTCAACGTGTCGATATGGCAGGAGGGGGCAAAACAACCACTCCCCGATTCCCTCCCAAACCACGAAAGTGTACGGTCGAGCACGCGAGTGCAACACGTCAAAACTCTTATCAAGTCATCCTGCCCTAGCACTGGCCAGTCTACCCGATTGAAAAGCCAGAGGGGTGTTAGCTTCTTCACAACCAGCCGACTTCAAATGGGCGCATGCCGATGGGATCCCACCCGTCATTGTCAACAGCTAATAATAAACCACTTTGTACGCTTCAGTGACTCGCTGCTGCCGCCGCTGTCACGACCGACCCACTTTGACTTCGGCTCTCTCCGTATTTGAACGGGGAATGCCGATCTGACACATGCTATAACCCGTACACCTACTTATCTAATATATTTTTGAAAAATATTCTACCGATACGTGGATACTTAAATGGATGTGTGGTTTTGCTAAATGCATGTTCATTGTTTTTTCCTCTGTGTATTGCTGTAGAAAACTGCTTTGTTAGGGATTATGGTTTGGAAACCCACTACCCATCACTAACGCATTACCAGTAGATGAACACATGACACGTTTTATGGGTAACAACTTGTTTTTATCCTTATCACGTTCGAGAGATAATTCTTGCTAATTAATAATCATCGCGTGTCATATAGTTATTTTCGTTCAACTTTTAAATGCCCTTCAAGAACTGCATTACCAGTAGATGTGCGCAATCAATGTTTGGATGCCTCAAACAATGAGAACGTTGAACAAGAAACGTGAGGCAATAAACAAATGTTCCAGTAACATATAGCGAGTAAAGAGGATTTATTTAACTTGAAGAAAAATGTTTTCGTCTTTCATTTACTTTTTTTAAGAACGGATCCATTATTCTTAACTTTATGGGTTTCAAACAGAATGTATGCAGTCATCGTTTTGTATCCCAGCTAACATTATAAAGTATTTTCCATTTCATTCTAATCGTTCTGAAGCCATTTGATCTTACGATAAACAAATTAACTTTACGTTTACGTCTTTTAGTTTTTGACATCTGTCGACCTTATTTCATGAAAGATAAACGAATGAACAAGTGACATATTTTATGGTATACATGCTTCAGAAAGGAAAAGTATACATATAAAAAAGTAAGTATATATTGGCAATACAATACAAACCTATATATATATATTAAACGTGCTTCACGTGTAATTTCATTTTCTGCAAAATTGTATTGATTATTGGAATATACTCATAATTGATTACTGACATATATCATACATTCATAGTCTATTCGATTTCATTTGGACTAACCACGCAATGAAACAAAAACTAATTGCATAAGGTAAACAAAGATGGTGCCCCATTAGAAATCACGGCACATCACCACAGCGGTTGTACATGGCAGAAAACATTTCCAAGTAATAATAGTAAACTATATTTTTCTTTGACTTTACAACGAATATTCTTTTAATTGTACATTTTGACAAATGACAGAGCTTCCAACCTCAAGAGAGAAAAGGACATTGAGGTGCCAGGGTGGAACCTGTGTGGGGTTCAGGGTGGCGAAGCCAACGTATAATAACGTATAAAGCTATGGTAACTGTGATACAGTGCCCTGACATACAACAAAATCTAGTCAACTGTATTGATAGGATGTTCCAGAGAAGAAAAATACTGTTAAATATATGAACTCTTTATATTGCTATATTTAGTATATTTTACTTATTCAATATATTATATATCTGTAATGTGTATATATCTGTAATGAGTTGGTTATTAGGGTGTGGATTTGTGGATATGATTGCGGATATGGATGTGTGTGTGTGTACTTGTATGTATTGGTATGAGTGTGGCTGTAAGTATAAGTATTTGTATATGTGGGTTTGACTGCGTGGTGGGTGAATGTATTTTCGTTCATGACGGTACGACATGGGGATACGACCTGGGTGTGGACGTGTGTGTTTGTATGTGTTGGTATGACAGTGGATGTGGGTGTATGTATTTGAACGTGTAAGTATGAATGGCGAATGTGAAAACGAATGCAGAAAGATAATACCTGTGCACGTGTATCTCCGTGTTAGCGCCTCTGTGTTTACCAGTGATACTATGTGTGCACGTGTGTGTGTGTGCGCGCGCGCGCGTGCTTGCGCGTGTGTGTGTGTCATGTTTTATTTCAACTGTATAATTTTATGCATTTTGTTTTAATCATTTATCCATCCCACATATTGTAATGCTCTTTAAGTCTATTGTAGCCTTCTGGCGCAGCTCTATAAATTAATGCATACTAGTGTTGGGAATTGGTTTCAATCTCATAATTGATGATTGGTTCATTACAACCGATCAATCATCGAAAATAATTGGTTAGCGTCATTTATTAATTTTTCCTGGTTATGTTTGTTAATGCACAAAAGGTAAAGAAAAAAACACGTAGTTCTTTCGTTTTCTTTGCAAATTGCACAAAATGCAATTGCAAATTTCACATCTTTAAAGGATGACTAGCATGTTAGGAACATTAATTTCATGGAGTCTTTAAAATAAATTCAATCATGAATTGGAAGAGCTTGTAGTGCTAATGAAATCTAACAGACAAAACCAACCTTGTGAACAATATTGTTATTGCAAACAAGTTAGTGTTCCAAAATTGATTGTGTTCGATTATGAGATAACATGATCGATTGCTTGGTCGTTTTGTCATTGCGACCAATCTTCGATTATTTCAATTAATCGGACCACCACTAATGCATACATTATTTGTATATACAAGATGAGACTAAAATAAACTACTACTACTACTACTACTACTACTACTACTACTACTACTACTACTACTACTACTACTACTAACTATTGTAATTGCAAATTCCCTTCTCAGAAGACGATGTATTTAGACCTATTTGTGTGAGTTTAAGTGGTCCAAATGTGCATGAACCCAGTTTGGTGTGAGGTTTATTAGTTTATCGTGAGGGCGTGACAGGAGTAATGAAAGCCAAAGGTGTGAGACTTGGCAGGTATGCTCTAAATAGAAAGTTACTGACTACATATGGACCAGCCAATGGTCCTACACCGAACCGCGCTTCAAATGAGGAAGGATCAGAGAAAGTGTTTTCAATGTTGTGAAAATTCATACAAACATTGCTTACTTCTCATCAAACTTCAGTGGGTGGTCTTGTTTGATTTAGGTGGCTTTATTCATTCGCTGAAGCATTTGAAATCATAGCAATCGGGAAAGGGGCAATAATGCATGCCATTCCCGCAGATTCCTTAAACTGTGTGACAGATTAGATTTTACAGACGCATCAACTAATGTCCTTATCCTGGCATTAACTAGCAAAGTATTGGTCTTTTAACTATATAAACCCGAATTCCCCGAACGACATTAGAAGTGATATGCATAAAGGCGAGAATTTATGGATGTGAAAATAAAGAGGCTGACATCCATATATTCTCGCCTTTATATGTAACCGTTTAAAGCTACATTCATTGTCAATGTGATATTTAATACAGAAATTAATCACGTGATACCGCGCAGCCATGCTTTCATGCACATGAAAATGTAAAACGGCCATGTTAACAGTTCCTTTAAGAAACAAAGTCAAATTGAGTACCATTTACTCAGGTAATGGTGAGTTAGGGAAAATGTTGAATTACTTATTTTATCGTATTTAATTGTTTTGCCGTTTTGTTCGCCAGCTGCAGTGAATCTGAATCACTTAATACCAGTTGTTAGGGGTTTATTCATCTGATAAACTGGGCTCCGACTCTTTATAAATGCCATACGTTGGTTTGAATAAGCTGATATTGTAAGATAAAAGTGTCGCAAACATTTTAGCGCAATGGGAACCTGTAACCAGATTACACGAATCGCCTGCTCGCACCTGCTGAATGACCCGATTTTCCATACAGTTCATTAATGTATATTTTTAACAAACGTATAATCGAGTTTACACGATGCAAGTGGGTAACAGTTGTTCACACTCTTTTCGTTCCAGAATGATTCTTTTAGAAAGAACATGGCGTATCTTTTAGTTTTTGAGTAATATTATTGTGAGAAAGTATTTTCTGTGATATATCGTGCTTCCGTTGGTTGGAACATGGCGGATGGCTACTTGGGAATGCCGTCTTGAAATTTGGAGTTGTTGTTCAGATTTTGTTAACAGTCTCTTATTCCCAAGAGTGACAATACCCGTGCTTCAAAGACAATACGTGCATGTGCTTTGAACTGATCAACTGCATTAATTTCCTGGCGTTTCATAATCCGAAAATATAGTGAAAATATTCATGTGACCGGGCAACTAGAATCAAACATGGCGTCTGCCTTGAACGAGGAAAGCGTACAGAAGAAATTACAGAGTGTAACAAACGCCCAAGACAGCATACAAAGCCTGTCACTCTGGATCATACACCACAAGACACACCACAAGGAAATTGTGCGTTTGTGGTTGAACGTATTTAAAAAAGGTAAATCATAGTATGCACTTGCAACATTTCATGTCAAATGAGGACAGTTTGATTTGTTCATGTTTCATTCCATTTGTGCAGTCTAACAAAGTATGTTTGAAATATATTCAGGTTAAACGTCTTTGATATGTACTACTGCTCACAATACATGGACATTGATGACACAGCACAACTTGAATTATGAAATACATGGGTCAGTGTCTTCCGATTAAGACATATCGGGGATGAAGAACAAAAACACCCCTCCACTAATTATTGTCACAGTTTGCATTCAAAGTATTCTTGCACTGTGTGTCTGTGTGTGTGTATTTGACAGTGCTGTGAGAAATAATACAGCTGTATGTTATCTTAATAATTAAGCATGAACCGTATAATCTAGTGCTTGACGTTGTGAGCAACGTTCATGCCATTTTGATTACGCTGACAAATTATCTGCCAAATCACCTGACGCTGTCTCAAATAAGTCACCATGGGTCAACAAGCATAGACTGCATTGGAGCATTTCTAGCCCAACATCCTCAGTGCGATATTATAACAGGCCCATGTACAGATTATGGACACACATACACAGAATCACAATACATCATTGAACTGATAAAACCTTTCCTACATACGTCTTAGACTGTTATAGTCCATTTGATTTCATTTGAGACCGATGAATTGCTATTAAAAAAACTATCATTATTTTATTGTCACTAAGTTAAACAACTTTTTTATAAATGTGTGTCCAAAATTATTAGAGGAATCATCAGAGTTGGTCTGTCAATTTCATGTGACTGCAAAATTTAGTTTCTTTGCAGTTATTAGATTTTGTGTCAGTGAGCAATTCATCAAATCAAACAGACTGTAAAAGTAATTGATGTTACTGTTACTTTCAGCGAAAGCTGCTCATCGACTGACTCTGTTTTACTTGTGCAATGATGTTGTACAAAACTGTAAGAGGAAGAATGCCATCGTGTATCGAGAGAGTTTCAAGGATGTCATCAGAGCAGCTGCTATATTTGCAAGGTAAATATTTTTCTAGCAGTGGTTTTGTGTTTTGGTGGTAGATTCTTTGGCACTAAGAAGAGTCTTGCAACAATATCATGATGAATCCTTTTTTATTTGGTACATTGAACTGCGTGATTATGTCTATTCTTGAAATAGAGAAATCAGATGTGCTGCTAGCCTCTCACACGAAGAATTCGGAAGTCTAGATATTGATACCCGTGAAGGTCCGGGTTAGCATATTGGCCTTCAGTAACCCATGCTTATCGTAAGTGGTGACTAACAGGATCGGGTGGTCAGGCTCGCTGACTTGGTTGACACATGTCATCGGTTCCCAATTGCCGGGATTGATGCTCATGTTGTTGATTACTGGATTGTCTGGTCCAGACTCGATTATTTATAGACCGCTGCCATATAGCTGGAATATTGCTGAGTGTGGCGTAAAACTAAACTCGCTCACTCACTCTAGATAGTGAGTCTTCCTTTACATGGATACTTGTTGTGTTATCATGCAGAGAGGTAACATATCAGAGTAATCTATCTTATTTTGATCAGACTGAATACAGGAGTACTAGTTTTGCCATAAGTATTGGCCTCTATAATTTGTGTCTGATAATTGATATCATGTCAATTCCAAGTCAGCAGGAGTGGTTGGGTAGCCTAGTGGTTAAAGCGTTTGATCGTCACGCCAAAGACCCGGTTCGATTCCCCACATGGGTACAATGTGTGAAGCCCATTTCTGGTGCCCCCAGCCACGATATTTCTGGAGTATTGCTAAAAGCAGCATAAAACCAAAAAAGCTCACTCACTCACTCCAAATCAGCAATACTTTAACATTTAGTTATGACAGGCTCTCAGAAGATCATGATCAAAATATTTCATTGATGCACTTTCATGTCACTTCTAAATACATAAACACTCTCATTTTGCATGTAACTGTTACTAAGTTTATTTTTTGTTGTAATTGTTGACTAAAGCTGGCTTATTTCAGTATTACAAGTCTTCACTTGCTTCTACTTAAATACCACATATGTCATGGCAGAGGTGACAAGTTTGACAATTTGTTAGCTTTCTCTTGCAGCTGTTGGCTAGAATTTACTGTTGAGTTAAGATTATGTGAAAAATTATTCTTTTTCAGCGTGCAGATGATTGGTAAACTGATCACACAATCTAACTGATGTACTACTGCCTAAGATGAGGAAAATTACATTTTGTTTTGACTTTGAAAACCTGTGAATACTTCAAGCTGATTTACAGTGTAGTCACTACTTTCAATAGATCAATGAGGATTGAGATTACTTTACACAATTAGTACTATTAATGTACATTGTGTGGCCATCTGCTCTAAACATTGCTTTACTATCAGGCACGGTGTTGATGAGCTTATAAACAAAGTGGATCAAATTTATACATCAACATGTTACAGCCTCAACTAACACAAAATACTATAGTCTGTCATACAGATCCTGAAGCAAATATATCCAAGAATTCCCACGCAAGTCTAGAAAATGTGGCAAGTCTAGAAAATGTGGCAGGCCTAGATTTCCACAGCTTCAGTCTGAAAATGAAGGAAGTCTCAGGGCTTTTTCTTATATATTCTTTTTCACTGTGAGGCTTTTTTCTGTAAAATATGTTCATTTCAGAGACTAGTTGTTAGTCTAAACATACTACTACATCACAAATAATCCTTGTGGATTCATGGCTAATGGAGGAACCTAGAGTGTAAAAAACCTGTGAAATATTCTGTTGAAGATTTCATCCAAGAGTGTTAAGTAACCCCTTTTTCTGTTCACAGAGATAAGACTATCAAGGGGAAGGTAGAGAGGATCTTCAACATCTGGAAGGAACGCAGTGTGTTTGATGGGAAGTACATCTCTAGTCTACACGGCATCATGGGTGAGTAAGCTGGGACAATCACTGTCTAATGTATGAGTGAGTTAGTTTAGTTTTACCTCGCACTCGGCAATATTCCAGCTATCTGGCGGCAGTCTGTAAATAATCAAGTCTGGACCAGACTATCCAGTGCTCATTAGTCGCCTCTTACGACAAGCACGGGTTACTGACGATCAATTCAAACCTGGATCTTCATGGGTTCTAATGTATGAAGAGAATCAGGATAGAGAAATCCAGTGTTTTATCAACAACTGTTGATTTTGATTGCTCTAAATCACGCAACACTGAAATATTCTTTTTCATATATTCCTCCTTGGGTTACATATAAGCATTTAAATGTCCATTTAAAATCCCTACGACAGTTGTAACAATATTTGAATAAAATATTTACAAAACTAAAAACTTAAGTTTTTGTCTTGTGAGACCACACTTACAAGGCCCCACGGACCCCTACATCCAAGAGCAGGTAACTCTTGACTATAACCTCGCACCTCACTTTCCATGCTGTTGTTCTATCGACCAGACATGTGTCCCTTCTCAAGAGTTGCGCTGTTTTACAGCAATCTGGTCCGGGCGGGGGGTGATATCTGGGCCCAGGATCCCCCGTCCAAGCATTCGCATGAAAAGAAGATGCCTTCTGGGGCCTCCTCCTCGTAGTCGGCTTCTGAAAAAGCCAAGGTAGTCAAGGAGTCCTCTCTCTGCCTCCCCTGCACCTCCCGTTGCTGAAGCACCTGTGGTAACATTTGATGCATTATCAAGTTTGTTTCAGGAGCAGATGTCGTCTGTGAAATCCTTGATTGACGCGGTGCTGTCTGGGTTCGTAAGGAGCTCAGCACGCCTGTCATCAGGGACAGATCGGGAACATCTGGGGGGTTGGATGCAGCCCGAAGTTCAGGCTTGATCCGAGCTTGGGCTCAGGTGATAGTTTGTCTAGGGCGCCTCGCGTCGACCTTGCCTCGGGCTCAGGTTCATTGCAGGCGCCCGGCGCCGGCGATTCAAGTCTTGACCTGTCTTTATCTGGTGCCCCAACCGGTAGTTGCCCTGGTGCTGACCGGCTCAGGGGCTCCACGGCGCCCCGTGTGCAATCTGGGCTGCCAGGGAATCCTGTAGGGGCAGGCTCTTCCCTGGCGCCTAGGCGCCCAGGTGTGGGTTCCACCAGGGGGTAGGGCAACTCAAACCTTTTGGCTCTACTTGGCCTTTTGAGCCCTTTGTGTTCAGCATTAGTGGCTTCTCTCGGTGACCTCCCTCGGTTATGAGAGTCTGGTAGCCGAGGAGTGTGCAGATGTTGACATGGAGGAGGATAAGGGGAGAGAGGAGTCAGAAGTCGGGGTCACAGGTGGCTGCCCCAGCTGGCTGTACCTGTACAGGCGCCAGATCCCATGCTAGCGCGCCAGCTCTCTGATGCCCACTTTCATCTGGCTCGGGACAGCATTAAGAGCTGTGCCAGCCAGATGATGGGTGCAGTCATGGGCATGCGCAGGCTTTGGCTCTCTGTGGCAAGCTATTCACCGACCATGCAGCAAGCACTGCTTTCTCTGCCATTCACAGTGGGGTCTTCCCTGTTTCCTGGGGCATTGCAAGTAGTGTGTTAGGCCGCTGAGGCGGTGTCAACCTTCAAGGATTCTAAACCCTTGTTGGAACACCCCTCCACTTCTCGCCAATGGCCTTCCCCTCTTGCCTCCGCTTATCCTACCGCCCTGGCGAAGGGGCCTGCAAAGTGGACTGTCCCTTTGCAGAGCAAGCGGAGCAAGAGAGCACAAGGGCAGGCCTGCTCCATCGAAGCAGCCTTTTCGGGGCAAGGGGAAGCCAGCACCGGCTTCCAGTTGAATCTTCCCTAGAGCCCTTACTGCCCCCCGCACAAGTAGGCGGAGACTTGCCGACTGTGGTGGTGCATTGCCAAACGTCCCTGTCACTATTCCTTCGGGAGTGGGAAGTGGCCACATCAAATCCCTGGGTCCTGTCCACACTCAGGGATGGCCATTTGCCACAGTGGAGGCGAGATCCACCGTCCTTCTCTGTGGTTCGGCACATGCCCAGGAGAGAAGGCGGGCGTACTCCATGCCGAGGTGCAGTCTTTACTGGACATGGCAGCCATCGAGGTGGTTCTGGAAGGTCAGCAAGGAGAGGGGTTTTATTCCGCTTACTTCCTAGTGACCAAGAAGGACAGAGGGTCGGGATTGGCTCACGTCAATTTATCTCAAAGAGGCATACCTCCATGTTCCCATGCACCCGAGTTCAAGAAGTACCTACGGTTCTCCTTTGACGGGAAGTGCTACCAGTTTCGTGTGCTCCCCTTCGGCATCTCCACGGCGCCAAGGGTGTTCACCAAACTTATGTTAATCCCAGCTCAGTTAGCCAGGTCACAGGGCAGGTGTTGTAAGGCCAACAGTTGAGCAGAGATTCCACACTGCGTGTGATGGATATTCTCGTGAAACTGGGCTGGAATATCAACCTCAAGGAAAACGGAACTCGTTCCTACGCAGGATCTGGTGTTCTTGGAGGCAAGGTTCAACACGGAATGGAGGATTGTCTCCCTAGCTCCAGACAGTATCATCAAAGTCCAGAGAACTGTTCTACAGTTTCTCGAGTTGCCCCATGCGACAGCTCGAACATGGCTTCGGTTGCTAGGCAACATGGCAGCGATAGTGGATGTGGTTTGGCGTGCGCGTCTGAGGATGAGACCCATTCAGCAGGCGTTAAAGCAGCTGTGGTCCCACTCGCAGAGCTACGAGTCCATACTCAAGACGCCTGAGTGGTTGATTCCTCACTTGCGGTGGCGAGCTTTCTGGAATTTGTTCGTGGCCACGTGGTTCGTCTAGAAATGGACAACCAGACAGCTATGACATACATCCTACAGCAAGGCAGCACGGTGTCCCCGTCACTCCTTCAGGAGGCGTGGCAGTTTCTACTGTGGTGCGACCAGATTCAGGATTTGCGTGTTTACCTCCCGGGTGTAGACAACGTTCGTGCAGATGCTCTCTCATGGCGTATATTAGCCCCAAACGAGTGGATGCTCAATCGGGGGATATTCGGGATTATCTCCCAGTTGTTCGGGTCGTTCCAGTTGGATCTGTTTGCCTCTGGGGTGACGAACCAGATACCAGAGTTTTGTTTTCGGATTCTGGATTTCGGATCCAAGAGCGATAGCCAACAACACCTTTTAGCTCGATTGGACGGACAGGGTACTGTGGGCGTTCCCACCGATGCCACTGATTTCCAGGGTCCTGTCACAGCAATCCGCTGAACCAGCTCGACTACTTGTGCTCCTTGCAGCCCTTTGGTCGGCTCAAAGCTGGTTTCCGGTAATCTTCAGGTTTCTGACTCAGCCTCCTGTACTATTATCTTTTCGGCCGGACCTCCTATCCCAGAACAGAGGGCCCTACCTGAATACCAGGATTCAGTGGGTGGCTTGGCCGCTGTCCGGAATCGCCTCCAAGCGAGAGGAATTCCTGCACCAGTTGCAGACACAATTCTGGCTTCACAGAGGGATTCGACAAACGTTCAGTATGAGGATAGATGGGCATGTTATGCGGCTGGTGTGTCAGCAGGGGGATTCTCTATCCCTTTTCTGCAGATTTAGTCTCTGTGTTACAATTCCTCCAGTCTCAGTTGGAAGCCGGTCTAGCGGCTTCAACTGTTCGAGGATATTCAACGGCTATTTCGGCATTCCACATTCCTGTTGACGGTGCACTCTTGGGGCAGCACCCTCTGGTTCAGCGCTTTTTAGCAGGCGTGGACAGAATCTGGCGGATTAGTCCCCCATGGGACTTGTCAATCGTTCTTGATTGGCTGTCCGGTCGACTGTTTCACAATCTGTCGGCTCTTTCTCTCCAGCTGTTGACATGGAAGGCAGCTTTTCTTGTGGCGGTAACTTCGGGCAGGCGGGTAGGCGATATTCATGGAATGTCAGCCGACCCTGAAGCTAACTGTTTTTCACAAAGACAGAGTTAGCATTCGGTTGCCTGATACTTACCGCCCTAAGAGAGATAGTGCCTTTCATGTAATGGCGCCTATTGAGCTCCCAGCTTTCATGCAGCCTTCCCTGCCCGGTACCTCTCTACGGTGTGCTCACGTCTTAGATGTCTGTAAGACCCTTAAGGCTTATATCAAGCGAACAATGGGTATCCGTAAGGATAACCAGTTGTTTTGTTGTTATGGCGGGGGCAAGGCTGGTCTTCCGGCAAACAAGCAAACCATTTCTAGGTGGCTTGTCTCTGCCATTTGTATGGATTATACTCCCAAAGGCATACGCTGCGGCGCTGCCCATTGAGGAGATCTGCTCAGCGGCTATTTGGAGCCTACCGAGTACGTTCATCCGTCACTATCAACTTGACGGACACTCCAGCGAGCGTGCTCGGTTCGGTCAGTCAGTTCTCAGTGGGCAGGGGTCCACCTCTCTAGCTGTTTGAGCTTTCGAGGTTTTATGGCGAGAATCAATATATATGCCGTTTTAACTGGTGTTGGGTTATTTAAAAACTATTCTACCTTCCCCCTTTGGTGTCGGCTTTATGGTGGTGGTTTTTATCCCATGTACTTTGCATTCCTCCGTACTGCACTAGACCAATTGCCTTAGAAACCTTAGCTTGTTTAGGCAAATTTCTTCTTGGGTTTGTTGCTAGATTCCCTTACTTTCGCATTATAAAGCTAGTATGTTCGACCCCTGACCCTGGCTCATGCCTCCGCCCGATTGGCTGTGGTGGACACGTGACCCAGTAAGTGAGATTTTTCCGATATTTTTAGTTTGGGAATTCCTCTTGTCGTCGGGTATGTTCTATGAGACAGAATGCCGCTCCCGGACTCAGTCTTTAGGAGTTTGTCGTATACTTATATGTACCCCACGGAGGAATATATGAAAAAGAATCAAACAAACCTGTAGAGGTTGCAGATGCTTCGAATATATTCCTCCTTAGGGTACGACCACCCACCTCCACACATTCTGTCTGATTTTGCTCAGCATGGAAAGTGAGGTTATAGTCTAGAGTTACCTGCTCTTGGCTGTAGGGGTCCGTGGGGCCCTGTAGGGGTGGTCTCACAAGACAATGTAGTTTTTTGTTTTGTAAATATCTTATTCAAATATTGTTACAACTGTCGAAGGGATTGTAAATGGACATTTAAATGCTTATATGTACCCCAAGGAGGACTGTATTTAAAGAATCTGCAACCTCTACAGGTTTGTTCAAATTTCTGTGTATGTGAAAAGAATTCTTCATGGAATCATATGTAATAATATATTATACATGGCTGCAGGTACCCAGTCAGATTCCCATTCCCATTCTTCAAAACGCAAGACATCCTCCAAGCCAGCCTCTCCTGCAGTCACAGTGACCCCTGCTGCTGTTTCCACCCCTCCTGCAGGACCTAAACCTGCCATCTCACAGGTGGACCCCAAACTCATCGCTGATTTCAAGGTAGTTCCATTTTCTTGTATCATTAATTGCAGCACTGACACTTTAATCATTCTGCTGAAACACTTTAGGAATGTTTTTGTTGTAGAATGTTGGACGTTTAAAGGTTTCCTATTGGGTTTTAGTTTGTACTCCCAGCGTTTAACATTACAAATCAGATTATGACAAGGATCTTTTGACATTCATGCCTCATCACAATCCCTGGTACAATCAAGTCCAAAACACGGTCTCGATTCCCCATATGGGCACAAATTGCAACCCATTTTTAGTGTCCCCTGTTGTATATTGCTGAAATATTGCTCAAAGCAGCATAAAACCATACTCACCTGCTCATTCATAATGTTGATGTCAGTTCATTGATTGCTTCATCAGACCAATCAGGAGTTGAAAAACATTTTGGCTTTATACAGTCAGGCCTCGTTAATACGAACACTTCGGTTTCTGTAAAAAAACGTTCGGATAGTGAAACGTTCGTACTGCAGAAACCACAGTATATGCACCGAGTTACTTCCCCTTGATATCAAAGAAATCAAAACAAAACATCAAAGACAATCACTGGATTTATTACACATTGTTTCACTCACACATTTTACTTACGAAAGTAGTCTTTAATGGTGGGCTGCGTCAAAGGTTGTTTTAACGAATTGAGCATGTCCATTGCTTTATCTGCATTTTCGATGTCACCCTGGCACTCGTGAGTAATGTAATGATGTTGCCGAGGTACAGTCTCATGTCTGTTAAAGACGGAATGGTGACATTGTCTTCTGCTTCCTCTTCTTCACTTTCCAACTGATCATCTGTAGCTGTCACCATCTCTATGATGTTTTCTGAAGTCAGTGAATCACACGCTTCTTCGCTGGCATCGCATCGATGAAATCATCAGGCTTACATGTTTTCATCATCAGACGGGAGGCGCTGAAGTAGCCTTTTCAAGTCGGCAAGCACGATATCATCTTCGAGATCACCAGTTTCATCAATCTGGGATTCTTGACTTGGCAGAATTTCGACATGCTTGAAACAGTTCTTGATCGCCTGACAAGAAACATCTGCCCATGCAGATTTCACGAATCGCAAGGCTTCTCGTAAGTTTATGCACTGAGGTTTGTCGCCTTCTGCACATGCGATGAAATGTCTCACTAACGATCGCTTGTAATAAGCTTTAAATGTCCGAATAATACCAGCATCAAGTGGCTGAATCCTGGATGTTGTGTTGGGAGGAAGAAAATGAACTTTGACATTTGTCAATTTCACATGTTTGCAATTGTGGCTGGCTGCATTGTCCACGAGAAGTATCACGCTTATGGCCACGCGGACCTACACTGTCTGTCAAAGTTCTCAGCCAATCACTGAACATTTCAGAGGTCATCCACGCCTTCTTGTTAAAACGGTACCGAAAGCATAGATTTCTGGATTGAAATCTTTACCAAAGCAGCGTGGTCGCCGATATATTCCCTATCATGAAGGGTTTCACTTTGATGGTACCTGTTGCATTGCAGCATAATGCAACTGTCACTCTTTCTTTCGACTTCTTTACACCAGGTGTTTTCTTAGAGGCAAGTGTGTGATTGGGTCCGAGCTTATAAAACAAGCCGGTCTCATTAAGATTGAAGATGTCGCCTTCGCCGTAGTTTTCAAGACAGATTTCAATTCTTCTCTACCTTTAATTACTGCATTCTTATCAGCACTGGCAGCTTCCCCTGGTAATTTTGTTTCTTAATTTGATGACGAGACTTGAAGCGTAAAGCCAACCGCGAGAATAAGCAAAATCAGTGATTCCTAATTTTGAGCCCAATTCCATGCCTTTCTCAGTTAACATTTGGTCATTCACTGAAGCATTTTTTGTGTTCATTTCTGTCATCCAAACATAAAGTGCTTCCTCTAATTTGGCATGTTTAGCATTTCGCTCTCTTGTGAGAGATAGAGAATCTTCCTAAATATTTAGCCACTTGTCCTTACTTTTCCAAATGTCCGAAACAGTAGTTTTGCCGACAGAATGACCGAATTCTTCGCCAAAATGTTTACTTAAGAAATCGAAACTGGCCTTAGGATTTCTTTCTTTGTATAGGCAAATTTCCTCTTTTGAGACGCAGTAATTTCGAAGCTTACGCTTAGCAGGTTGGCAAGCCATAGTGAAAATGCATTGAATTGTGAAATGTTTACCCGCATATATTTATAGCGAAGATTTTAACAACACACATTGACACTTCTCACTCAATATATTTGGAGTAAAAGTTGTTAAAGTGTTAACTGGACTGGTTAAGCGCCAGATAAAGGGATCAAGGGATCAAAGGGATGAATCGCTAAGTCGCTAAACAAACCACGGTCACTTTGGGCGGGCCAGTCGGCAGCGCGGTCAACTTCAAGCGTTCGGATTAACGCAGCTGTTTACAACTTAATTAGTCCAATCCGTTCCGACTGACCAGCGTTCGGAGGCGGAAGCTGAATCATCGGACTAACGAGGTGTCAATTGTATACAATATATAGGGAGATGGTTTGGTGCCCAGTGAGTATCGTTCGGAAGTCGGGGGATTCGGATTAACGAGGACCGGATTACCGCGGCCTGACTGTATATTGCTCATGTCTTATCACCAGCTTTAGTGCTCATCATCGATTTTAAATCCCTACACATTGTATCGGCAGAGTATACCATAGATCGCTGCACGTATAGCAGCCCCAACATGAGGGTGACCTCTTTTGTAAACCTTAAATTACAATGCTATTGTATTTATCCTGGCTATAGAGAGACCCTGGTTGAATCACACACCCCAATATTTACAATTAAAATGTGTATTTTATATACAGTGCTTGATCCTGAAAGATTTGAAAGGGAATTGATGCTGGTTGTGTTGTAGCCATCAGTGCTCCTGGACAGGATGAGGACGTTCAACCTTATGGAGCAGGATGTTGTTCTCAGGCACAGGCAGATGGCGCATCTCAAACTGGATGTGTCCAGCCAAGAGGCTGTCAAGCAACTCAAAGGTAGGGCTGGATTCTACCAATGTGCTGCAGAGCTGCCAGAGGGGCCCAGTCTCCATCTCCATCTCCACCTTCCTCATCAGAAACTGTGATCAGAAATTTTTGCCCACTTTATTAAAAGGGGGTTCACACGGTAATAGAATGGTGGGTAATGTATCTGAATGAATTGAGAGAAGATACCAGGTTAATTGAGATCTGATGCAGTATATGTTGGTACATGTCTGTCAAAAATAGGCTTTCATGTGTCACCAAGTTGTTAGCATTAAAGTAGCTACATAATTCGGCCTATTTAATGTTTGGGTGGTAGGGTAGTCTAGTGGTTAGAGAGTTTACTTGTCACACCAAAACCTGGGATCAATTCCCCACATGGGTACAATGTGTGCAACTCATTTCTTGTGTCCCTCCCTCTGTTATATTGCTGGAATATTGCTAAAAGCTGTGTAAAACCACACTCACTCTTTACAGTGAGTGGGGCGGTGGGGTAGCCTAGTGGTTAAAGCGTTAGCTCGTCATGAACCCAGGTTCAATTCCCTACATGGATACAATGTGTGAAGCCCATTTCTGGTGTCACCCCATCGTGATATTGCTGGAATATTGCTAAAAGGGACGTAAAAACCATACTCACTCACTCTATCACTTTACAGTGGGTACCATTCTGCTTAAATGCCCCCATGTTCAACACACGCTGGACAATTTATGGATGACAAACTGAGTGACATGTTTCAGACAAGACACATGGGAAGGAGTTCTCGCATCAGTTTGAGGACTCGTGTTTGAAGCTGGAGGACTACCTGGAGAAGCTGGACACCCAGAATCAAAACAGGAAGACTCTCTTGGAATTCATGGAGACAGCTGAACTCTTCTATGATGAGCAATACAGAGAGGCCAAGATTGTTGCCAATGTGAGCAGTGTTCATTCAAGTCTCATAGAATCAGCTCTCATATTTGTGAAAGGGAGAACTTCAAATGCTATAAACTTGTCTAATTCAAACATGATCTTCATATTGGGATGTGTCACAGCTAGTTAGGTTTTCCTCATGCTTGTTATTGGAATATTAGAATGCTTGTTGTGAATGTATGAACATGTATGAATCAATGTGGTCCATTGTAGATGATTACTTTAATGAATGGTTCTTCTCATTCATTTAACTTTCTAATATGCTGGAACCCCTTGTAATTTCATGATCATATTGATCTAACCTTGTCTGTTTAGCTGAAGTGCTGGGATGAACAAACTAGAATATGTATCCCCTAGATGTAATTTCTTCAATAGCCTATTTGAAGAATCTGCTTTCTCAGAAAACGTAAGAGGAAACTGTACTAAATAATGTCTCTTCCTTCTCAGGCATACAAGAATTTTGGTACACGCCATTACCAACATGAGTAAGCGGGTTAGTGACCTAAAGAAAACCCTGCCCTACACGATCAGCCCTGTTCCTTCACCTGCCTTGGATGCCCCGTCACCTGGACAGACTCCCAGGGAGGACGACAACATAGAGGCTGTGGACATGGATCTGTCAGAGGATGATACAGGTTGGTAGTCTGGAGCTTCTCGGAGACAAACTTGCATGTAGAAATGAATGTAGTCAGTACAGATAAGGAGCATGTAGATTTCATCATTAACCAAGAAGATGGACAAGTTGATTTGTGAATCTTTTGACAGGGTGTATAGTGGCACTTATAAATGAATTCAGTTTATTCGTTATGTTAAATCTTCAGATCTGCTAGACTATGTTTTTTAGCATAACTTTTAAGGTAGAGGGTCAGTTTTGTAAGTGCTGTACAACGTTGACATAAATATTTCTGACATTTTGGAAAGATACTACTGAACCAAAAATAAGGGAATCGATGTAATGGTGGTGAAAGTGTACTGACGTCAAGTGTGTTTAGAGCGAGTGAATGTGTTCAGCATGTTGGGATTTATTGATCAACTTGGTTACATTGGTGCTCTGCAACATTCTACCTAAAGAACTACCCCAATCAGAGCGATGTTGGCAGGTGTTGGGTCTCTGGCATTCACACTCTCTGTACAAGAAGACTTGGACATTCCAATGTCTTTATACCTTCTCCTCTGGGATAAATGGTAATGACCTGTGCAAGATGTGGTTTGTTATTGTCATCTTGCAGTTCAAGAGTTTCTGCCATTAAGTCAAGATAATCAACGGCAGGATGCTAAATTTTATCAACAATCAGTGGTTAAATCAAATGGCTATTCACAATAACCAAATAAGTTAACCTGTAGTATGATACAGACACACACCATGATGCTTCCGCTTACATACAGATCATGGTAAGAAATTGTTGCTCTGGGTCTACTGCTTGGGTCTACATTGCCAACAGCCTTTTCTTCCATCAGCAAAAGGGGCGGTGGGGTAGCTTAATGGTTAAAGCATCGGCTCGTCACGCTGACGACCCTGGTTCGAATCCCCACATGGGCACAATGTGTGAAGCCCATTTATGGTGTCCCCTGCCGTGATATTACTGGAATATTGCTAAAAGCGGCGTAAAACACAACTCACTCACTCCATCAGCAAAGCCCTTCAAAGTCCCTGGTGTTGCCAAGTCCACTATTGTCTTTGTGGCCATTGGTAAGCTGTTAAAGTCACACCTTTGACAGGATAACTTGCTTCCCAGGCAGACAGCAGCAAGCTGGTTGAATCTGTTGTGTAGTGCAATTAATGTAATGAGACAATCTTGTCTAGGCGTTGCTTTTTTAGGCCCTGGTTGCATTGCTGAAGCATCTGTGTTGACTATTTGTCCCACAGTGAAGAATCTGAACCTTTTGATTGACCAAACATTCAGACAACTTATATCCCCCATCTATTGTACTTGAACCATCAATTTGCATCTTGCCTCTTCATTAAGAAACTTTTAGTTTAATTTTTAGTAGAATTGTATTAGTGATTGTGAGTTTGCCTATAGGCATGCACACTTTGGTTTCATGGGATGTCCATATATGATTTGGAATTTCATTGTGATTTCATGTTGGGTTAAGATGCAAGTCCACAGTATTGTTGAAGTATAACTCAATAATCCATCCACCTCATTAATTCCCTTATTATTTGTTGGTAGTATCTATTTCAACATTACTCAATGATCTTATTTAGCATTTTTTAAAAATTCTTTGTTATTCTTATGAGCTAGAAAATAAGAGATAAGGACATTAATTTAAACTGTAAATGAGATACTATTGAGAGGTAGGAAAGTTTGTTGAAGGAGCTAGTTTGTCCACCAGGACAGTGTGTGACTGGAGTTGTGTCTTTCAGCTTCGTCAGTGGGGATACATGCTCACACTACAACTACAAAGTCCATCTTAAATCCTATTGCAAGTGTAACACAGATTACAGTGAAAGGTAGACTTTGTGCCTACACTTATACCTTAATAATGCTTGTGTGGAATCGCTTTCCATTTTAACTGGCACTCAGTCAAGTCCTCATCCATTTAAGAGCTTACCATCTTTTGCTTAACTGATCATTGTCCATTTGAGCTTATATTTTGGATTTATTTATTGTTCAGGTGAACTTTCCAATCTGGCATCTGGTGAACTTTCCAATCAGCCAATCAGTGATCAGACTTCTAATTTTTAGTATGAGTGTGCAAAGTATTCTGTACAGGATATCTGCTTTCTGCATCTTCAGAACAATTTTATCAACAAGTATACTGACAAGGAATCAGTTGTCGGTGTTGCTTTTCTTTTATCGAGATCAGAATTTCTGAATTAATGTAGTAAAGAAATTTAATCCAGTTATTTTAGAAAGATGCTATCTTATTGGCTGAAGAACCCATGCATCCAATGTGCGAAATAGTCTCCAAATTTTGCTAGCCAGTCGAGCTAGCTATGCCTGAAAGTTACTACAAAATAATTCACTAGCCCGAAATTTGAATGTAGAAACAAAGCAAAAGATTAGAAAAATAAATAAGAATGAGATATTGTTGGCATGACACGGGTTTTATCATTAAGCTGCTAATATGATAACCATTTTTATCAGGCCATAATCTTGTGTAATTTAAAAGTGTATTCTAATTTAACAAGTCGAATAGAGTGATATATTTACAAAATGACCCCATGAAAATTCACTAGCCAGTGGGGCCAGTGACTATGGAGACTTACTGGCCCGACTGGAATATTACTAGCGACGGGCTAGCGGGCCAGTGGCTATTTCGCACACTGCATGCATCCTTCATTTTGCTGGCCTGCCTCATGGTTGCCATGAAGTGACCCTCATGGATTGTTTGTCAGATCCAGAAATAGAGAGCTATCATATTGGAGGAGGACATATTCACATGTGATCAAGAAATAATTTGAACAGAAAATAATTATAACAGATGTCTGAATGTGTGTTTGGTAGACACCTAGTTGCATATCTTCTTTACTCATTTTCATAGTTCCCTCTTAGCAGTATTGATATTGCCAGAAACAAATGTTGTCTGGAAAAGTAGCAGTGATACTTGTTTCTAAAATCAATTGAGCACAACAGTATTGGTTAACAGGGCTCCAAGTTCACATTTTGACTTATTGTTATTAGCTAAATGAAAATGAAAATTTCCACTATTAGAGATCACTAGCAATAAATATTTTGTAAATGGTCCCATAGACTCAAGCCGAGCGGTAAGTCACTCAGGGCTAAACTTGGCAATCATTATCAATAAATTCTTAAATAAATCAAAGTCGGAATTATTTATGATGAAAACTGGACTAACCGCCTTAATATAATTGAATTTTTACCTCACTCGCCAAAGGCTAAATGTTTCATATAACTTGTTGCATTTCTCAAATTTTACTCGCAAATGCGACCAATTCACTATTGGACAACTTGGAGCCATGGTTAATTGTGATTTCTCACATTTTATTTAATGTTTAATGTTATTTTGCATATATTGTTAATGTTGTTGTGGCGTTATCTACCATACCTAACAATAAAAAGTGATCATTGGTGGTTCAAATCAGTTTATGAAGTGTATTTGTTGGTTTGAGCCATAAAGTCCTTTAACATATTTTGAATTAATGAAAATTTAACCTGTTTTTTTAATGCATGTTACTAAAATTGGTTACAAATGTTTTTGGGTCTTTTGGGAACCTTCTTGCTCAAATCCAAAGGCATGTTCAGTTTTACAAAGTGCAAAGTTAGCCATGTTAAAGGCAGGGAATGGAGAAAGTGGTAGTGTTGAGATGGTGTTGAGTACCTCATTCTCTCACTGACTCGAGGGGTGGTGGGGTAGCCTAGTGGTTAAAGTTCGCTCATAACGCTCATAATGCTGAAGACCCGGGTTTGATTCCCCACATGGGTACAATGTGTGAAGTCCATTTCTGATGTCCCCCGCTGTGATATTGCTGGGATATTGCTAAAAGCGGCGTAAAACCAAACTCACTCACTCACTGAGTCGACATGAATAGATGCAATATATTTGGTTCAGCCATAAGGAGTATTTATTCATTCACTCAGTGATTTCACAGATATCTGGAAGCTTATGGATCTTCAGTTTGCCCCATTTATTCATGGAAATATTTTTATCAACTTTTGATCAGTTTTTATATAGTGTTTTGTTTTTCCTGACAAAAGTCTGAGCAAGAAATTCTCTTGATAGTCAGTTGTTACATATCCAGTACAGTAAAGATTGAACACTAAAAACTAGCACAACACTTATCCCACACCGGTACTGGACTGAACAAATTAAAGAACCTCCATTTCATTTCACCAAGGAACCTGTGCATGCATGTATGAGAAAAGTAATTTGACAATCATTTTGCCTCAGGGTTGAAAAGACCACAGTCTGTAGTGAAAAGTGCTTCACCGTGTAGAGCGGATACTGTAGCGAGTGTTTCGTTTGTTTATTGTGTTAAACTTGCTCAGTGAGCCACATGATGATTGTGCTGTGTCTATTTCAGGAGGGGATTCCCCAGGCACACCAGAACACCAGCCTGTCATGGCTGTCTATCAGCGTAAGTTGCTTCCTATAGTTGTTTTCTATATGAGTGACGTTTTATCAGAAAATTCTCTTCCCCACATGGATACAATGTGTGAAGCCCACTTCTGGTGTCCTCATGCTGTAATACCATACTCACTCACTCACTCACTCACTCACTCACTGAAGGAATCTCGTATAATTTACATTACTTCCATTAATCTGATGTCCATATCTGAAGGTTCTGAATGGTTGACTTCAACAACACACTGCAATTCAGGTGTGCCTAGAAATGAAGGCACTTGCCAAATGTGACATTATTTGACACATGATGTGTCCAAAAATTGTGCACAAGCTTGTGAGGCTGCTTGTACAAATCACAGACTTATACAGGAAAATTAACCATGTGAGAATATTAAATGAAACTGAAATATTCAACTGTGAGAAACAGATGGAATGTCTTTTACATGGTGGTGATATCTTTTAGACAATATTCTCATTTGCACAAGTCCATGACACCCCCAGAAAAGCCTGAATACATCTCTGCAGTAGAGCTCTTCCTTCATTTTTTGTATAAGCTGTTCAAAATCTTCTATGAAATTACATTTGATTGTTGTTCAGAATTGAGATAGTATGCGTTTTTTTGCTCTGTGGATTCATATCAGTTGTTGAAAAAAGGCTCTTTTATGATTTCAGCTCCCAGTAAGAAGGGAATGGGTGATGGCCTTGACAAAAGACTAGCTAACCTGATCCCTAGTCTACCAATGTCCCACAACTCGAAGAAGAATCTGCCTGAGTCACAAGATGTTTTCTCTCATGCTGCTCTTGCTGGGAGCAACAAGAACCTAACATCCCACAACATTCAGTCATACAGTGCCAAGAATGTGTTTAGTGGGGGCAGTGAGGGGGGTTCCACCCCTCTGAGTGATGAACGCTGCTCAACACCGGTGCAAGATGAGGTTCCCGAGGTGGAGCCCGAAGATGAGCAGGACAGTCTGCTGGAGCAAGTGAAGGAGGCATCTAACCCAATAGACATTCTCACTAAACTCATCAGTAAATCACAGAAGAGTGCTCCTTCTGCATCAGAGTCAAATTTTCTGCAAAGTTTATCACTGCTGACTAGCACTGTTAAGTCACAGGTGGAGAAAGCAAAGTTAGCAAAAATGAAAAAGCCTGAAGATAGCTCTGATGATGAAGAAGGGAGTCAAGATGAGACTGGTTTGCAGCCCAAATCATGGGCTGCATGGAAAGCCAAATCAAATCCTCCTGAGGAAACTAGTCGCACACCTCCCCGGCCTATCCCTTCCATTCAGTCCTCAAGGCCAGAGCAGCAGATATCTGGTCTTGTTTCTGAATCTGATGAGTCACTACCAGATCAAGGTGATCTGCAGGATAGTATCCCAGATCCAGTTCCACAACCATCAATGCAAGTTCCTCAAGGTCCACCGATACAGGTGGCTCAGGCTCCTCTGGGCCAAGGGATGCATCCAGGTCCTGTTAGTGCTCCTGTTCTACCTAGCAGCCTACCTCCAGGGCCTGTAATGGCCCCTGGTCATCCAGCTGCTCCAGCAGTCCAACATGGTCATCCTGGTCCAGGACAGCCACCAACTCAAGTCCAACCATCAGGACACCTCCAGGGACCTCCCATTCATCAGGGTCCACCACCAGGGCATCCCCAAGGGCCACCTCAAGGACATCATCAAGGACACCCCCATGGTCTACCACCTGGGCATCCCCATGGCCCTCATACTCCTACCCATGGCCCTCCACATACCCCTACCCATGGCCCTCCACATACCCCTACCCATGGCCCTCCACTTGGCCCTCCCCATGGCCCTCCACCAGCACATCCTCAAGGTCTTCCACCAGATCAGAGACCACCTCTGACATTACCTCCTGGTATACCCATGAGTCAGCCTCCAAGACCATTACCTGGACATCCCATGCATCCTGGAATGGGAGTGCAACCTTTAGCCCCTCCAATTCCTCCTCGACCTCCATCAAATCCCCCTGTGAGTTACATGCCTCCTCGTCTACACATCCCTCCCCCACATTTTTCCACAACTCCCACTTCAGTTTCATACAATCCCCTAATGACACCACCCCCAGGATACATGCCTCAGACTTCTCCTAGTCAGAAAGAAAACTGGCCCTCTTCTGACTCGACTCAAAGCTCTCCTAGTGCTCTTGTATCACTTGTAGGACCAGATGTACCCCCAATGAACCAAAGATCGTCACCAGCAGCTGAGATGCCAAATCCACCTTTCAATTCGCCTCTCCCGAAACCACCTAAAGGTATATTGAGAAACTCTCAGGCCCCAGTATTAAAAGAGGTGTCCCAAGCATCGGGTCAACTAGCAGACCTCACTTCTCCCACTCCTGGCTCAGGCCCTAAACCCCCATCAATACCCCCATCCCCATCAGACTCAAGACCACCTCCTCTGCATGGGCAGTCACCGCTGGTGCTACAGCCAGGGGAAGATCTAATAGAATTCACAGAGAAGCTAAAAAGAAAAACAGCCGAGTCTCAGCCAGAAGGGCGCCCCATTCAGCCTGTGTTGAGTCTTAACCCAAGACGGCCAAATCTAACAACAATTACTCCCTGTGAAGAAATGGACACTGACAATGGTACTGAGACTCAGACAAATGAGGAAAGTGACACTGAAAACTCTGAAGGAAACAAGTCGATTCAATCAATACAATCCATCTCAACACTTGGCAGTGTGGTTCGACGTGTTGATCATTCAGATCGAGACAAGGGGAAGCCATGCAGAAATGAGACGGAAGCCAGTGGAACCATTGCAACATGGAGGACATGGGTCACATTACGGGTCTGATTACAGAGATCCTTACTTTGACCGACACAGGAGTCAGCCGCACCACTACCCCCCTCACGACCCCTACAGAGACCCCTACAGAGACCCCTATGCTCGGTATCCCCCATACTATCGTAATGATCCCTACGGCCCCTCACCATCTAAGAGACCCTACCCAGATCCTTATGATCGAAGGAGACCTAATTATCGGTACTAACAAGTGGTGATTGAGCTGAGAAGTGGAATGTGTGCTTTGTGAATGGCATCTGTAAAGATTCTATACAGTGGTTTGAATGTTTTGTAACTTAGTTACATCCATGATACTCTGAATGTTTCCAAACTGGCATGGGTCGTGCATGACAGCAAAGAAAGGACAGCTGCTGTAAAGCAAATTCTGGGGGAAATACTATTCATGGCAGCATTTGAACTGAAATATGAAAATGTGATTGTGCTGTCATGTTTCTGCTTGTAGAAACCTCTTATTCCTCAATTCAAATGAAACTTGTATGCAATGGTTAATTCTCAATTTCCTTGACGTCCACAGCGAGTGAGGTCTTTATGACAATCTTAGGGCATGTTATCTCCTGACAATTACAGGTCAGTGCATCAGCTTATTTCAGTATCATGTTATGAAAAGTTGTGAGCATTTATCTGTTTCTGATGTATAGTGAAGTTGGACCTTTTAACTGTATATCTGTATGAAAATGAAATGAAATATTTTATTGGACTGAGAAAGGTGATTTATTTTTTGCCTGTGGGAATTCTTCAAGACCTTGGCTTAAGTTGCCTGTTGGGCATGTGTCCTAGTTTTTGTATATTTGTCAAAATGAATGTGTAGCTAATTGTGGGTTCAAAACATGCATAAGTGGAAATAGTTCTGTAACCGTATGGGTTCTATAATGATTACAATGGAAAATATCTTGAAAATGGCTCTTTGGGATTTATCGTGTTGAATTGCTGAGGAAGGGTTTTTTTAAAGAAGAAGCATGCAGTTTCAAATGCTGTTCAAACACTACTCTCTACGTCTTCATTCCTTGGAAACTGTTCCAGTAACAGCAGCAGAACCTTGCTGTTAATGCTTGTGCTGTCAATGCTTTTGGGGATAGTACCGGTACTCTCATTATACATATAAAGACTAATGTTGGCTTGGTAACCATGGATTCCTGAAGCTGATGTGTATCATTGCTTTGAAAGTGTAGCAAAATGTTCAAAAGTGGACTTAATAGAAATGCATGACCGTGTTTACAATTACCTGACAGTTTGTGTTCTATCACAGGCTATCGTGCATTTGTATTTCTGTTATTTATCTCAATTGTACTGTCTCTTTGAAAAAGGGCATTTTTAGATTTCAATGTTTCACTTGTTTTGTTTGTGATTTTTGCAACACATTATTTTCAATTGTGTCTTGGGGGACTGTTCTGCCAGGCAGGGGTGTCAGAATATATAGCACTATTTCAATGAGGCATGGGTGAATACTGTGTAGTTTGTGTACTGTGTATGAATGTTTGTTCAAAGTGTCCAATAAGGAAATGCATCATGCTATAATGATTGATTGTTGGTAGCAATTTTCTATGAAGTTTTAGGAGCATTTCCACATAAATGACCAAGCTGTTTTCATGCACTATGTTAATTGAAATAATTGTCTGTGGTCTATTTGTTTGTTAACAGTACTTAATTTAAATGAAAAACAAGCAATTATGATTCACAATATATTTCTAGGGTCTGCTTCTACTTTGAGTAAAGATAGATCGACAAAACAACAGAAAGGTATTCATTTCTAAGTTTCAGTATTCCTTTTGATTTTTAGTTTATAAAGGGACCATAAAGAAATATTTTTGTTATTTTGAACACATTGTTACTGCCCACAGTACATAGGCTTACCCATCTGTGTGGGAGAATAAGGTGGTGCTGACGTTCTGACACCCCTGATTAACTGCGTCAGTTTGCACAGACCGACAGTTCCAGTCTTAATTCAGTTGTATGCATGGCAGAATGTGAGAGTGAGATGTATTGGGAAGATGTACAGCTTGATGTATATTTCCAGGCAAAAATAAATAAGTCTGACTTTTTTAATTACTTTTCTTTTGCCATCATTGGGGATTGTGCATATCTTGATTCTCCCAGACAGATTATCGCATGCTGGTGTTTAATGTTTGCAATTAAACATCTTAAATGTCGTGATTCTTGGACAATGCTTCGGTGTTCCAAGAAATAATGTCAGTGCACTTACTTTTATATGAATTGTGTGAAGCCCATTTCTGGTGTCCCCCACCGTGTGAAATAGCTGGAATATTGCTTAAAGCGGCGTAAAACCATACTCACTCACTCACTCACTCACTACTTTTATATGATGCAGTTAAAAATTGGCATTGGCCCATGACTCAGCCAGTAGCTCATGTAGTGGTTGTTGTCTTGGAATGTAATTATTATGTTAATTTCAGCAACAGGCTCATAAAATTAATGCTTACTTAAAAAGACAAGACCTGTCATTCTACCATATATACATACGTTTATGAGTGTTTTGGGATGAAGTATGGGGTTGGTACAACAGTACATGTGATGGTTAGTCACTGATGCTGTACCTCTCCATCGGTGTTGAATGTCCTCCGAAACACAAGTGTCAGTGGAGCCAGCATTTGGAGTAAGCATACTGAGATGCTTTAGGATTTTGCCTGAATTTGAGTACCACCTCTGTTACAATAACACTTTCTATTTGAAACTTCATTGGCCAGTCATTTCATATCAGGTCATAATCTGAAAAACAGGTTTGTGTATGTGTTGCTCAGGGTAGGGATGAAATAACTTACATGTAAAGTCAAGGCCTCCATAGAGGTCATTCATAAATCATATTTACAATTTTCACCAAGAGTTTTACTGCTGCAAATGAAACGTTCTTAGATGGAAAGACAAATTTTTTAAGGTATGGTAACGATCGTAAGAACAGTAGGCCTGGGACATGCAAGTGAGCCACAACACAAGGGGGCTTTTACATGCAGAGTCGCACCTTGTGTATTGATGCAGCCCAAGCAGCTTAACCTCATTGAGACAACAAAACGTTGATGACTGTTTTGGAGATGATTATTCCACATCCGAGGAAGAATTTGGAAAATGTTCCTTAAGGGTTGTTGGGGGACGTCGTAAACTTGCTCCCTGCCATCCCAGCCGTGTTCAATGGGTGACATTAACAGTGTTCTGGTTAAGATCCTGGTGTACAACCCGAGCAATGTGTGGTCTCTCTGCGAACTTTCAGTTGCAAAAAACGGTAAACACCATTTGCAAAATATATATAAAATAGTAGGGGAACTTGAGTTTTGGGGGGTCACTATATGGCTAAAATACTGACGTTAAATTTTAACTCTCATTTTTTTAGATATATCGGAGTCAATCAGTGTTGATATGATAATAATGAATGTTTTGAGAAAGCATCAAAACTTGCACTTCCTTATAAACATAGTTGTTTGTACAATAATCCCTCGTGAAAGATGATTGGTGTATGACGTAACATTTGCATGTGTACGATTTTCATTTTCAAACAAACAACAAAAACGGCCAGAAACAAACACAAATAACTGTGTGAAGTAAGATGATCGTCAAAATTAATGAAAATTTCTTGAAAACCGTCAAAATCAAGAATTGTACCCCATGCATGTGTATGGGGCAACTGCGTTGTGCAGGTGGTGATAAAGAGAAATGGTAATGCGTTCATAAGATGTCTGTGTTTGAAAAGTAACGCTTATACTTCCTATCCAAATTGAAAGTTCAGGTTCTCTTACTTATTTTAAGAGTAAAATTGCCTTAACAGAAAGAACACTAATAACATTTTCAAGTTTGTCCCATTCACAGGCATCCTTGCTGATCACCTTTCAGAACACATGGCTTGATCTAACGTTGACCAGCATGCCTGTAGGCAATATGCCCTGCCATCAGCTCAGTGAAGAAGAAACATGACTCCATGGAGAAGAGAACTCATCTAGGCTCATGCGCACCCCATCACACTGCAGACGTCAATGTCGATATTCTGGTGTCAGAATTAGCAGTCAGGCTGGGCATCGTATATATGGTTCAACATGTTCAACATGAGAAAAGCAAGATTTATAGATGTCAACACTTCTTTATTGTGAATAACACGACGTTTCGGAGTGTATGCTTGCTCCTTCATCAGCAAGCATACTCTCCGAAACGTGTTATTCACAATAAAGAAGTGTTGACATCCATAAATCTTGCTTTTCTTATGCATTCCACTTCTAAATGCCCTTCAAAGATTTGATGTTCAACATGGTCAAGGCACTCAATGCAAGGCAGAATCAGTTATTCTTACCCTTGATCTTTCTCGCCTCAAATAACACCTCAGTGGTGGCTAACATCAGATTCAGACCTCTGAGTACTGATATACTGAGATCTACGCATATAATCCAGGGCCTCCTTTCACAAAGCACTAAGGTGATCGTAAGTCACTAAGGTAACCTTAGTGCAGTGTTAAAGAATGGGAGTTAAGGCTAATCTTAGTAAAGGTTGCTTCGTGAAAGGAGCCCCAGATCTGCCTACACTTGCAGGCCAGTAGGCACATCCAATACGAAGGACTATCTGTAGATGACCACCTTGTCCTCCACACACTTAGGAAATCATCTTTAGAAGGAGGTAAAAACCCTAAGTTAATAAAACCTGCAGTATTTTGAATTGATCTTTTAGAGGATCTCTCAACTGCATCTGCAATGTTACAAAAGGCAAACAAAACCATGTCCCTGTTAGCAGCAACGGCCAAGTGGTCGCGGGTTCAGAACTTCATGCTCTTTTCTTTTCTGGTCCCAACAAACAGAAAATTGGAGTTTGATTACCAATACGACCTTATAATTACTAGGGTTTGTGGTTAAGAACCAGGGCCCAATTTCCACAAAGCGACTGTAGTGCTACGACTGTTGTGAGATGCGTAATGTTACGATCAACTATAGTGCGTTTGGCTCAAAAGCGGACCGATGAATTGCAATCTTACTCAAAACTAATAAACATATAATACTCAATGAAACGCTGATCATAATCAAAATATCAGACCAACTCTGTGATTTGTTTGCAGAATTTATGTCATAAATTAAAAAAGTTGTTTAACAAACTATCATTAAAATATTGACACAGTTCACTATTTGTTACGAGGGAGGAGTGCAGAGAAAGGGACAGCCAGGTGTTCGAGAAGCACGTGCACAAGTGCCGACAAAGTTATTGGTTCATTAACCTGTGCACTCTCCTACCGAGAGTTCCATGCGGCAAGCCAGCATAGTACCTCTGCCACAGGCCAGAAAAATGTGACGATTCGTCACATCTTGCACCGTCCATTCAGCATAATGTACAGATTTTTTGAACTCTTTTATTTTTGACGAGTCTACACATCTAACTAAACATCTTTAATAGAATGGTTTAGTTTCACTGAGAAAATATCCTAAAACATGTAACACTATTTCGATTTGCGTAGCATAGGTTGTACGGCTCCACGTGCTGTCATCGATGCCGGCGGAGAGCAAACGATGCAGCCAGTTTGATATCTAAATATGTACTGTCATAGACCTAACTGTCGCAGTTGTGGAAGAATTTTTATGTAACAATGTAAAACATTATGAAGAGAGCGCCGAGCGCTCTAGTGAGTCCAGTCTCTTCTTATTATTACAATTATACATTACAAACAAAACAAGAGAAAAGTCCGGTCACGTGATATGCAAATTAGCCTGTGGCAGTGATGTTATGTTAAGTCATCGCTGTGCCAGAGTGTGTAACCTGTGCTGTGTCGTCTCCATCCTTTCTCGCACACCCGGCTGCCCCTTTCTCTGCACTCCTCCCTCGTAACAAATAGTGAACTGTGTCGATATTTTAATGATAGTTTGTTAAACTTTTTAATTTTTAGGACATAAATTCTGCAAACACCTCTCAGAGTTGGTCTGACGTTTCATTATGATCAGTGTTTCATTGAGTATTTTATGTTTATAAGTTTTCGAGTTAGATTGCAATTCATCGGTCCGCTTTTGAGCCAAACGGACTATAAGCGCTACCATTGTGAGAAACAGAGGTCTGGATATGTCTGTGGGACTGAACATACACAGCGTACGATTCCTGCCTTGACAAATGTTTGACTCTACTATTTCTACATCTGTACGATTCCTGCCTTGACAAATGTTTGACTCTACTATTTCTACATCTGTACGATGCCACGCAGCAGTGACAGCTGCATCATCCATTCAGGAAATATCTTTTCATCTCATGTAAAACAGCTTGGGTTAAGCATATAATCAAAGGACCAGCAGTGAGATGGCTCAAAAAGCTAAATGTACTGTGTGTTGCTTTGACTGCTCATTAAACTAGTGCATCGTCTAACCGTCTTGCGTCTCTGAATACCAGTAGAATAAATGCTATCCTGCTGTCAATGGACGTCCCAGAACAGTATTTATTGGACCTGCAATCTACAGGAATTTATAGCGTCTGTGTTATGACCACCACCTCGGCCCAGCAGTTTCAGCCTCGGACGGTAGTTGCCATCAAGTCAGTCATAACCAAGCTGCACCTTTGAGGGGAAATAGGGCAAGGGAAGTGTCATGTGGGACCACGGCGGATGAGGTTGCATTGATCAGGCCACACGGGGAACTGGACATGAAATATAAAGGTATAGTTCTGTGAAAGTTTGCCAAATATTTGCTTTTGTCTTTGGCATTATTCCGTTTGGTGTGACGTTTCTTTAAATTCGCACTATGAGGATCCGGGTTAGAATTGGTCTTCAGCAACCTATGCTTGTAGCATGCGACTAACGGGATCGGGTGGTCAGGTTCATCGAGTTCAACAAACCACGCAAACCCGTCAACACAGCTAATCCTGTAAGTCAAATACAAAGTAGTTATTAACTTACATAGTGTGGTTTAAAGATCCAAGAGATCCTCAAGTAAGCAGGGGATGTGTTTCCCTGCTGCTCGCATTCCTTAACCTGGCCACCAGTGAAGATCCGGGTTAAAATTTGTCTTCAGTGACCCATGCTTGTCATATAAGGCGATTAACGGGATCCGGGTGGTCGGGCTCGCTCACTTGGTTGACACATGTCATCGTATCCCAATTGCATAGATCGATCCTCATGTTGTTGATCACTGGATTGTTTAATCCAGACTCGATTTATTTACAAACCGCTCCCATATAGCTGTAATGTTGCTGAGTGCGGCGTTAAACAGCAAACCCAGTTGCGTAGATCGATGCTCATGATGTTGATCACTGGATTGTCTGGTCAAGACTTGATTATTTACAGACTGACGCCATACAGCTGGAATATTGTTGAGTGCGGCGTTAAACAACAAACCCAGTTGCGTAGATCGATGCTCATGATGTTGATCACTGGATTGTTTGATCCAGAGTCGATTATTTACAAACCGCTCCCATATAGCTGTAACGTTGCTGAGTGCGGCTTTAAACAACAAACCAACCAACCTTTAAATTTGGTAGACTATTACGGACCCAAGTTTAAACTGATGTCTGAACTCTGAGGTCACTTGGGTATATTCCGTCACTGGTGTGCAATTAGCTTGCATTGAGATTAATTAAAAGAATACTCTCACCTTATGAATAATCTTCCCCATCTCCACTACAATCTGCATCGAGGTTGCTAAAGTTCAAAAGAGGTTAGGCTTTTCCACCTTACTCATGTGGAAGAGAATTGTAGGGGAGATACTATTTGTACCTCCAATAGTCATGGATAGTTGACAGTAAAGAGCACGCAGTAAAGAGTGATAACAGCCGAAATACAGGAGTTTTGGCACTGATGGAGTAATTGTGTTCAACTGTCCACTCACTGTCGCCGACTCCAGCCGACTGGAGATTTGGCATCTTCAGAATTCCTCTTTTTTGGAAACGAAAAGAGAACATCTACCAAGCATTGTGGAATTTGGATGTTATTTCTGTTACGAAGGACCTTTTACACCGTCAGGAGGAAGCTTACAGAAGCTCGATCCAGACACCACAGCATCGTTGGCAAGAGTGTGTGGACCTCGGAGAAAATATATCCTACATACAAAAAATATCGGAACACCCTACAATTTGATAGTCATATATAAACTGAAACGTAGTGAGGTCATTTATACTCTAAGGTATATGCAACTTTTTGTGTGCTTAATGGGCACTTTAAACTGATTCTGTGAAGTCTGTCTTCCACATCCACTAGACTGTTGTGTTTGGGCGTTTGAATCAAACATGGTGCTGCATGGTGTGTCTCAGCATCCTTGTTTTTCGCTGTTTTTAACAATGTTTCATTTCACTCAAACTCAACGAATATTGAATTAGTTGCTTCACTGCATGTTCCAACATGTCGTTTAAAGTGCCCATTAAGCACACAAAAGGTTGCATTTACCTTAAAGTAAAAATGACCTCACCACGTTTCAGTTTATATATGTTCCCATAGTTTTTGTTTGTAGTATATTATGTTTGAAAACAATATGAAAAATCAATAAATCAATAAATTATTAATGTTAAGGCTGTGAAAAGTATCAAATATAGAACATGTACCATTTTAGTCAACAATTTGCTGTCACTGACCAGCCTAAACAGATACTTAGATAACCCTGAAAAGATGATAAGCTTAGAAAATATGCAATACCATCATCTGAGGTTATCACTCGTCTTATTCGAGGAGGGGCGGTGGGGTAATCTAGTGGTTAAAGCGTTAGCTCGTCACGCCGAAGACCCGGGTTCGAATCCCACATGGGTACAACGTGTGAAGCCTATTTCTGGTGTCCCCCGCCGTGATGTTGCTGGAATATTGCTAAAAGTGGCGTAAAGCCAAACTCAGTCAGTCAGTCAGTCTTACTCGAGGAGATTAACTCGCAAACGCTCGTGCATTCTCACAGATGCAAATGTCACCTGAGTTGGGAATAGTTTCAGAACATTGCTTTTGGTGTAATTTATATAGATATCCGATGACAGGGGTAGCAATTAAGGCATGTACTGGACTGCACTTGCATAGAGTGAGTGAGTATGGTTTTATGCCGCATTTAGCAATATTCCAGCAATATCACGAGGGAAACACCCAAAATGAATTTCACACATTGTAAACGTGTGGAGAATCTATCCCGGGTCTTCGGCGTGACGAGCGAACGCTTTAACCACTAGGCTACCCCACAGCCCCCTTGCATGGAAGAATGATGGAGTAGTTAAAAGCTATGAAACAGGATGAGTAGTGGATAGTTGTTTTTTTTAACCAAGCAGTTGTTCCCCGGATTATTTCTTTAAGCCAGCATATGACTCATCTGGTGAATCGGTGCTATCACACAACGGTATGACCGCTGGTGCGGCAAGGGTGATATCTACATCGTCACATTAGCGGTACTGATGTGTTTCAAGCAGGTGATTTTCAGCCTTATGGCATACATCTGGTGTGATTCTCGCTAAAAGATGCGTTGAGTTTCAATGTTTAGTTGTATTTCCAAGAGCTCTTTATCGGGTGTCCCAGGGGACCACAGTCGACAACGGCGTAAGACAACGTGACAATGTCGTGCCACCGGGACATATTCCTTTGTAGTTCACTGGTTTCCTATTCTGGCTGAATACCTCCAAAGTTGAAATTTCATTTCAGCCTGTTTGAAATAGACTTTGCATAGATCCGATATTCGTGCATAGTCGCATTCACTGACAGTTCAGGCTTAACACGTCAGTATCTGGTTTCCAAACGTTATGATAACTGTCATTATCCAGTACAATGGCGTTGGGCAGTGGTTGATGTTCCAAGAAGTGACTAAGTCTGTTTTCACATCACCTCTCATTTCCTTATGATAATCGCCAGTGTTATTTATCGCCTTGAAAACTGGCTCATCAAAGACCATATCTTTTTATATGGTCTCTGCTCATATCAATCAATAAGCACCAGATAACTAATTCAAGTGTGCAAAACATGACACGATTACCTGACGGTAAAGTGGTTACCTTTCGTTGGTCAAGAGGATTGATTCTTATTCACTCATGTTTCGGGGGCGGTGGGGTAGCCTAATGGTTAAAGCGTTGGCTCGTCACGCCGAAGACCCGGGTTCGAACATTGGCACAATTCTGGTGAAGCCCATTTCTGGTGTCCCCCGCCGTGATGTTGCTGGAATATTGCTAAAAGCTGCGTAAAACCAAACTCAGTCAGTCACTCATGTTTCGCCATGTACATGATTTGGAAGCCCTGAATACGATAAAGTGACCGCACAGACATGGTGAATCATTTCTTCTGGAAACTGGAAATCGCCACGTGCGGTGAGTCGAATTCGAGAATCGTCGAGGTCAATAGTTGGGAGTAACTTGTGCTCTTAAAGTTTGTACATAAACGACTAATCATTATACCAATGCGGTCTAATATCCCTTTACGTCTGGGTTTAGATTTTAAGACGACACCTTCTTACCTTTTTGTTTTGGAGTGAGAGGAATCGAACCGGGCCTTCGGCATGACGATCGAACGGTTTAACCACTGGGCTACCCCACCGCAGTTCGGAAGGGAGCGGTTTATGATTATTTTTATCTCCATCACAGTCCATCATAGTCAGCACGGAACATTTCGGCCACGTAACTCGTAGGCTGGATGGCGCATGCATGGAAGTGTTCTTAAACTGTTCATACCGGTGAAGATCCGGGTTAGATTTGGTCTTCAGTAACCCATGCTTGTCGTAAGAGGCGACTAACAGGATCGGGTGATCAGGCGCGCTGACTTGGTTGACACGTCATCGTATCCCAATTGCATAGATCGATTCTCATGGCGTTAAACAACAAACCCAGTTGCGTAGATCGATGCTCATGATGTTGATCACTGGATTGTCTAGTCCAGACTTGATTATTTACAGACTAACGCCATACAGCTGTTGTTATATCAGCCACAGGGGCGTGTCACGCTTAGAAACAGCGTTAGAAAGACATATAGGTACATAGACCCTACCCTAGTACTATATATAGGATCCGTCCTTACATCCCTTTCCTTTTATATAGTACTACGGTAGGGTCTATGTACCTATATGTCTTTATAACACTGTTTCTAGGCGTGACACGCCCCTGTGACTGAAAATGCATGGTAGTTGTCATGGTGTCTCAAGTCTACTGGATATAATGCTTCCGATTTTTCATGTTCTAATTTTTCTTATCACAATTAGCCCAAATGGCCGTAGGGTCATGCTGTATTTTGCAACAACGTAACTGTTCCCATCACAAACTCAATCTGCACATCTCATCAAAAACTTACACAAGTACAATTGTATCATGGTTGTATGTGTTCAATGACGGTTGTAATCTCTAAAGTCCTTTATTGGTTCAAATCATTGTGATGATATTGTTGATGTTGTAATTGTTGCCATCTTTGTTACAATTGAGTCCCAAACTACTGTCTCATGCAGAGTACCAGGTTAAAAAGGCACCTGAATTGGTCCCATTTGTGCCGGATTCAGTGGATCCATTGGAGCATCTGTAACACCTGGGGCTGGAGGAACCCAATTATAAGAGGCTGGATGGTTGAAGCTCTCTCTTCACTGCCTTTGCCTCACAACCATCGGGTTTGTTGTGAAAACAGTCACTGGTAAGGGATGCTGAGATGAAGGCAGAGACCTTGGAGATGGATTGTGGACACAATGTCATCTGTGTCGTAAATGGGCACCATAGGCCTTCATTTCAAACGTGTAATATGACGAGAAGCTTAATGAAAAGGTTTCCATCATACACAAAACACAATTGTTATTCTGCAAGCATTTCATTTATTGAGACCACAATGAACACTATTTTCCACAGTACGAGACAAAACAGAAACAAATCATGATTCTAAATCAACTTTTACATTCATTCTCTTTTTTATTGTAGAAAGCAACTGCAGAGTAAGCATAACAGAATACACCATACTTCAAAAGGAGGGATACTCATGACTGGGCAACAGCTTAAAAAAAGAACCATCTAATCTGACAATGACCCAAAGGAAATTAGCTAATAATGTGTAGGGACTTGCACGCTGAATACTAGGATACATGAAATAAAACCAATATACAATATCACAATAAGCGGTATGGATTATATATAAAGAGCATTTCATTGGAAAGCCAACATCTATAAAATATGCATCTACGGTGTTAATATATTATCGAGCATATCTTTCATCATTCACTTCCAACTTGGCAGCTTTGGCGCTTTCTACCCGCATTCTGATACCTTCATCTGCTGTTCCCTAGTAAAAGATGACATCAATACTTTCTACATGCAGGGATTATGAATGGATTTGACATTCAAGTACCACGACACATTCCTGATAAAAGCATAGCAAGGATCACTGATCTATCAGGACAGACGTATCTTCCAAGATTGGCTTCTTTACACAAGAAATGGTTTCAAATGTCATGGCAAATCCACCCAAATCCAGCAGCATGTGACTGGGCTAAGATGAATGAAAGCCAACTATTGCCTACTCTCTCCTCAGTATAGAAACAGAACAGACACAGTACAACTGATAGGGTTAATGTGCTTATGCATGCTCCCTTCATGATGCAATGTGGTGGTGATGATGATGATGTCAATATCATGTCTTATGCAGGTCTTACGTAGTTGATATCTATTTTACAGACAAAGTTCTTGCTCAACTCTATTCTACAGATTTCTCCGGGTTGATAATGGCTTCCTGTTTCCATTATACAAATTTGAATTTCTATGACAGTTTTCAGACTTCAGAATTGTAAACTTTTGAATTGTTCAGAAATGAAAACCTTAATGAATAAGAGCATCAGAGCTCATTGTGATTAAGGTCAAATTATACTTATATTGTTCCTATTCCTGAAACTGTTAATTCCACACTATATACTTAATAATACAACATCACAATCAAAGGTACTTTCTACATCACCAATGTAATACTTTCAATGTTTGAATAAACAGCTGATGGTAAAAAAACACTAAGTGCCTTTACTGTTGTAGAATATAACATGGTAGCAATGTTTCTTGACCATCAATTCCTTTTCAAACACAACAATTCAATACTATAACACTGAACTAACTCAACAACAGACACTAAATCAAAAGATGTTTCAGGGGCTTTTACATTGCAATTTACAACCAAGTTGTCACGTTTCGACATTTTACCAAGAGGTAAGCATTTGGTACTCTGATACAAGATGAGAATAGAAGACGAAACAATGCTTTGCTTGTGAAATACAAACTTGATTTGCTTGTCTTGGTCGGCAAACAACAATGTAAAGGAGCCCTCTCCATAGCTGTTGTATCACATGAACCTTTCTCTAAGGAGTGATTTCAGTCACCATTTCAGGCAACAATGCAACATGTGATTGTGATCACAGTCCTGTATACTACCTACAGGCTTTGAAGGGCTGCATAGATGATTTATGATGGGAGCCTTTGATAGGGAGATGAAATGCTCAAAGTTGCTTGCATTTCTTTTTTTACTGCTGCAAATGACAATTTCCCCAACAGACTGATGTCATGCATAAATGACAGGCATAGTATTTTATTACACCTATTAAGATTGTTACTGTTGTCTCTCTGAATGTACCTGAGCTTTCTTTGTCTAATGTTGATCTTCCCTCACTCCACAGGTATAAGTATTTTTTAGCTGCGTTTGATCCTCGCCATTTTCTGACTATACTGGGAAATTCCAACGTTCCTCAAATTCCTACCACTGCGTTTGAGTTATGGATTAAGAAATGGAAAAAAATAAAGAAGAAAAGAATCTGTTTCCTTGCAAACTGTCTAAACAGAACACTCTGATACCCTGTACCTAGTAACCCAGACCTGACGGAACTGCACACCAAGTCCCAAATCACTGATAGATTAGCTAGTTTTATAAACCATACAATTGGAAAAATCATGTGGATGTAACTGAAGCATTAAGACTGTAAGTCAATCGATAAAGAAAGTTACAAACGTCCCCAGAAGCCATTAGGTTTGGTCGACAATGACAAACCAGATTTTGCTCGATTCGTTTGGGCTGCCACCATAGGATGGCTCACACACAGACAAAAAATGTGGCTGTTACCAGGCAGTGTTGTTCCGTATTTAGAGTGACGATATTCAGATATTGCAGTGTCCACTTCTAGCCTTGGTGTCTCCACGCGCCCCGCTTCAACCTCTCAGCGCAGTCTCCACCTCATCGCCTCTTCCTCTCTCTCGCTGCTCTCCCCCTCCACGGCCGCCGTTGTGCTTGTTCGCAGTGATGACGACAGTGACGTTACAGCTGCGACTGACTGCGCCTTTCGACCGACTGGCGTATGAACGTGTACGTGCGGGTGGCGGGTTGAGGACATCAGACACTGCAGATGGTACCTGACTGACTCTTCGTCTGCTGGTCACATAGCAATACCCACCATGTTGGTGTCGACTCTTTGGCCTCTAGTTGAAGGGCCCCTGGGACAGCTGGGAGGCGTAGAACATACGGTCTCCCTGGTAAGTCGAGTCCTGCGACAACATGCCATCAGCCTGCGACTTGAAGTCCTCTGCTAAGAAGCTATCCTGAAATTAAAAAGACATTGTACTGTTAGACAACCAATCTTATACATGCGGTGAGGTGAGGTGAAATTGGGTTTAAGGTCATGCTTGAGAATATTTTGCTCATATGATGACGTGCATGCGTGTGTATGTCTATGTGCGGCTGCTTGTACTAGCCCAGACTGAAGCTGGTTTTATAGTGCTAGCTCACTGAGATACCATGCCGCAGTGAAGCATGAATACCCCACTCAGACAGTATACTGACTCCGAGCCGACCAGTCCTTGTTGTACCAATTAATGCCGAGCGCCAGGCAGGGACCAACAAGTACCATATGTTAACGTCTTTTGGTATGATGCGGCCGGGGATCGAACCCGTGACCTTCCGCTCTACGGGCGGACCCCTTCTAACCACTACACCACGGGGCGGTCTCTTATACATGAAGGAGAAAGTCCATGCATGTTTCAAGGTATATTCAGTATACACTCCCAAAATCATTTTCCTCATAATGCAGAAGCTGACTTTCAGAAATCTTTCCCCGTTTATGTGTATCACTACTTATAGCCATTCAAAGATTTCAATCTTTTCAACCAGCAGTTCTTTGGTGAAAATAATGTGGAGTCAAATCATTATTTGCTGGGAAGGGATTTAGTGCAGCTTTATACAATGGAGATCCTGTCTAAAAATAAGGAGAATTCCTCCAAGGAAATCTTTACAATACTTTGCTAAAATGCGAAAGTAAAGACATGTAATATTAGTCTCATCTTCATGTCACATGCATGTTATTCAGGGGACCCCTTTTCTCCTGACCACATTGTTCTCTCAGACAATAATCCTACAATCTATATGCAATGTCTTGAGGTGTGTTTCAATCAGAAGTATGTGTGCCCATCTACCCACCTGTGACAGCTCAGCCTGCGACAGCCCAGAGAGCCCTGGCTGACTCATCTGGAATGGCTGACTCATGGACAGATGACCCTGGGTCAGTGGGCCCTGCGAGAATGACTGTGATGCATCCTGCAAATAAGTACAGTACATGCCAAACATCATATTTCTACATCACGAAGCCTGGTACACATATCTCAGACATACCTTTGCACAAGCACATTTCAAAGAATTTGTTCATTCAAATTTAAAGATGTTTTTATTCAGATGAAACATTTCAAACATCATCATTATCGATACACCAGTTCTATAGCTTCAAGTTTTCCCAATACTTTCCCACTGACGAACTTTCCTAAGGTTATTTAACAAAACAATCAAAGCACTACAACTGTCGTAAGTCTATGTTAAAGTATGGGAGTTACGATCACCTTGGCACAACAAATTCTTTATGAAATAGACCCCAGAAGACAAATGCTAAAGAAGAACCCAGGTGTAATTTTTCTCAGTTTAGCAAGCAACAGGCAACTCAGCAAAACAAAGACCAAAGTGGCATCAATTTTCATAATCATTTTATACAGTGCTTTCTTCGAACAAAAACTCCAGCACTTTACAATGAGTGAAAATAATATTCTGAGCACTTTTAAAGTATTTTGTTTGAGAAATGGCAATTATTATAACTCCAGATAACCCAGGCTTAATTCAAGGATTGTTCAAGTATGAACCATGTACACAGATAGTTATTGTTGAACCAACAGCTGGTGTACACACCTGACTGGCCTGGCTCTGGGACCCAGACAAGTTGAACTGTGAGATGTTCTGCTGCATGTTGCTGTAGCGCGGCGGCTTCTGACGACGACCTTGGTTTTGGTTCTGACCCATCCGACGTGGGGGTGGCATGTTCTTGTTTCCAGCTGCAACACAAAGTCCACAATCTAAGCTGGGACATCAGTCAAATGCTTGATAGTCAGCAGGGATACATCTTCACTGATTAAAGTGACAACTTAAAAAGTATTTGCTCAACCCAATCAGGTGAAAAGCTTGATTAACTGGGTTTCAAAGGCTGAAAATTTCCTTGAGTATTCTCTTGGCAAGAATACTTTCCTTGTTTAGTTTCTTTCCTTTTGTGTTTTACACCTCTTTTAGCAATATTCCAGCAATATCACTGGAGGCGACACTAGAAATGGGCTTCAAATATTGTACTCATGTGGGGAATTGAACCTAGGCCTTTGGTGTGATGAGCGAACGCTTCAACCAGTAGGCTACCCCACCACACCATAAGTTACATCAATGTTCATCAGAACAAGTTTGATTTAGTTAACTAATCCACATTCTGCAAGCCATAATAAAATGTTTGTAAGTTTGTGGGCATTAAGTGTGAACCAAAGCTACCCAGCTTTCAGAAAGGAATATATAATGCATAATCCAGTAACTTCTGTATGAACTACCTTGTGGCATCGGTTGTGCCTGGAAGTGTTGGGGCACCTGTGGGAGGAACATGTTGACAGGGACCGGCAGACTCAGGGCAGCTCCAGTGTAGGCTCGCTCTGGTCCGATGAAGCTGAGCTGGTCGTGTGTCCTCACCACAGGCTCACGGTAGCCAACAGCTGGAACATGTCAATGCCAACATATAGAAAAAGCAACAAAGAGTCATCAGAAGTTGACTAATCCCCCCCCGGCCCCAACACATTTATAAGTACAAATCATCTGACAAGCTCAACTTGACTTTATTTAGACTAAGTCCAAATTGTTTCCATGGAAACCATAGAAAATATAAATGCCAAAAATCTGCAAATAGCAAAAGGCACCACTTTGGGATCTGTCTCATATATCTGCCAAGTTTTATTGATAGATAGTGAACGATTTTTTTAGTTATGCTTCGGAAACGAAATCCACCCCTTTATGAGGCTAAGTCCAAATTGTTGGGAAATTGTCATGGAAATCCAGAAAAATAAAAAAGCCAAAATTCTGTAAATAGCTAAAGGCACCACTTTGAACTTTTATTGATAGATATTGAGCAATTTATGACAATAACCATACCTTCCCATACAATCTGTGTACCATATATAAATTGTTTGCCAGTCATCTACATTATATGCTAAATGTTTCCAGTTCTCGTTCTGTCAGGAAATCACAAGGCTACTGATGTGGATGGTTATGATAAGCTATACACTTAGGATGGTGGGAGTAAATGTAAGGCATCTAATAATTAGCAGTCTGGCATCATTTTGGCTTCACTGTTACTTTCTGAGATGGAAAGCTACCAAGGAAGAACTGCCTGAATTCCATTATGAGCACATATTCAGCCATCGCAACATTGGATTTTGGAAATATTCAGTCATCGCGTTATATGACTTGTGTACAAGGGTACAAGTCATTACAATGTCTTAACATGGGGAAAGAACAGTGACCTAGTTTGTCCTTGACTACTCACATCGGTCATAGATGCTGCCTGGGATAAGCACCTCCCTTGCATCAAACATGGTGTTGCTCATGAACCTGCCTCCCTGTAAACAATGGAACCATGTTGTGTATACAAGCAATTAGGACATGAGTCTTAATATAAACACACTGATTGGATATTTCTCTAAAAGCTTTTTAATGTCAATGTGCAACCTATTTCCAAGAATAGCATGCAACACTGACATAATACAGCATCCAAACAGAGACCCAGGTGAGCCATTGTGCACTGCTGTCTTAACAAAACCTGGCTAAGTGAAAGTGAACCAAGGTTGGTTTGTATTGTTGTTTAACTTAACACTCAGCAATATTCCAGCTACATGGCGGCGGTCTGTAAATAATGGAGTCTGGACCAGACAATCCAGTGATCAACCTCATGAGCATCGCTCTAGACAATTGGGATGTGGTGAACTATATCAACCAAGTCAGTGAGCCTGACAAGCATGGGTCACCGAAGACAAATTTTAACCCGTATCCTAACAGGTGCCAAGGTGAAGGAATGCAAGCAGCAGGGAAACACATTATGTCCAGCTCCCTTGAGGATCTTTTGGATCTTTAGACTAGAGTATGTAAGTTCATGACTGTTTTACTTACAGGATTAGCAGTGTTGACGAGTTTGCGTGGTTTGCTGAACTGGATGAGGCTCTCCTTGAGGTTGTTCAGGGGACCTTCCACCAGACACTTCTGTTCCTTGAAGTATGTCAACAGGTGGTTCCACAGGGTTTGCTGTCAAACATGAGACTTACATTTAACACTCCTTTCTAGAGGTAATATTAACTTTCATGACTATTATTTTGAAATATAATCAATAAAACCAATACATGTTGCCTTCACAACTGAAAAATATGTCAACAGAACATGTCAAGCAAAGACAGCATTCAATGATTATATGATATAAAGTAACAAAGTAACAGTTTACCTTTGATAACACTTTGGGGTTTCCAACAATAATGATGCCGTATCTGAAACAAATAAATATACAACATACAAAGGAGAAACACAGATAGGTATACTTAATATATAGTTACTGTTTATTGTTTCAAATCAGATCTTAGTGCTCACTCATGCTATGCATGAGCACTTCCAATTATAGGTAACGTCAGAACAATATTTGTGAACTTCGACCAAACAATGAAATGAACGAAAATAAGTCAATATTTTAGCCCATAAAAAAGCAGTTTCTGAATGTCCTGGGTACCAGATTCCTCAAGTTAGCAAGCCAATATAACAAAATGAAACACAGTTTGGTCCTACCTGGCTCTTGTAAGAGCAACATTGAGACGCCTTGGGTCATTCAAGAATCCAATTCCTTGGTGTTCATTGGATCGGACACAAGACAGCACAATGAAATCCTTCTCTCGGCCCTGGAAAGCATCAACGCTTGCCACCTCAATTTCCTGAAAAAAAAAGAAACAAATGAAAAAACATCTGAATTATCATGTCTTTATCTATACGTAGCTTGCAGTCAGCTGAATATCTGTTTGGAAATAAACACACATTTTCAGGTCTGTGAAGAATTCCAAACTCTCAATCCAATTTAACAACATTTTTCAGCCAGTGAGATGATTGCCATTTTGCTTTTCAAAGCACTTAGATTCCTGTGTTGAAGCAAACCTGCTGTGATATTGGAACTACCTGGTAGAGTTTCTTGTTGAGTGCTCCACTGTACTGCATGTACTGGACAAGATATGCCCGCTGGCCTTCGTATGGTGTGATGATACCGATCTGCTCAGGCTTGATGCCAGACCGCAGAAATCGTGTTGTCAGTTTTTCTACATTGGCAGCCTCAGTTCTGGGGGAATGAATGATATACATTACTAAAATGTACGAGAACCAACAGGAAGACATATTTTCTGGTTGTTTGACCCTAGTAAGGAATCCTTTGGTACCTCGCCAGATTGTATACTGGTCATTCCTTGTAACTTGCTGGCTATTCGATAATTATATAAGTCACTCCAGCATTCTATTGCTTGCATACAATGTAACAGGTGAGTGAATGTGGAGCATGTTAATGACCTGTTGAGGTAGGAAGTTCCAGAGCTGGAAATCTCTTCCTGGCCAGATGTACAGTAGAAGAACATTGGCTTGTCTGGTTGAGGGTAGGGGAAATCCAGGTTCTTCCTGCTACGTTCCGCTGGAAGAGAATAATTGGCTCGAGTCAAGATAAACACATTCTACAAGAACAACCAAAACTACAGAATCTGTAGAAGCTGCTCCACTAAAACAATTTGTTTTTGTTTGTTTTTATCTCACTTGTTGAGATACACTTGAGAGAAACAAGGCAAATCTTAGATGAAGTTAACATCCCTATCTATCATGATACACCGGAAAAGTCAAAACAAAACTGCTCATCAGAACAAAGATATGCAGAAAATGTTTGCTGACCTAATGTAGCCATATATGAGTATCACAAAGGATTGGGTGAGTTTTGAGCTTCTAAAACAGACTGTAGGTACTAGTTTGCCCTCATACAGGCTGTGGCTTCTAATTTGCTCTCACACAGGCTGTGGGTACATGAGTGAATGTCCTCACACAGGCTATGGCTGCTTCAAAGAGTAACCTAATGAAGGCTGTAGCTACATGAATTAGTGCCCTGAAGAAGGCTGTAGCTACATGAATGAGTACCTTCATGCAGTGATGTCAAGTCAAACTCCTCATGCAGGCTGGGGCTGCATGAGTGAATACTGTGGCTATAGAACTACACTTACCTGCTGTGACTCCATTCTGCAGTGAGCCCTCATAGAAGATGTTGGAGGGGAAGGCGCTGAGTGCGGGATGCATACGGTACTGGACCTGCAGCCTGATGGGTCTGATGCCCAGGACAACCAGTCTCTCAAACAGGGACTGAGACAGACCTGCCCGTGCTGCTTTCTTGCACATCACGACAGGCCCCAGCTGGCAGTGGTCACCTACCAGGATCAGCTGAACAGACAAAAGTACAGCTGCAGCTGTATTGCAAGATATGGTGGGATTGATGATCCTGTCACCAAATAGATCGTTCACCCCTTAGACTGACTGACTGAGTTTGGTTTTACGCCGCTTTTAGCAATATTCCAGCAACATCACGGCGGGGTACACCAGAATATGGGCTTCACACATTGTACCCATGTGGGGATCACCCTTTAGAAGGTATGGTCTTCAACAACCAATGCTAATATCTGGAGTAATGCTGAATGCCTAGTTAAACAACCAACCAATGTATTTGGTGATGAGCAAGATGGTTTAGTTGTACAAACAAATACTGTAGAATAAATCTTTAAACATTAAATTCTTGGTACATCCCAAAAATATTTACATATATTACTCTTCCATCTAGCATTCAGCTGTTGTGCCACTGTGTGACTCACCTGTCTACATCCCAGTATGACGGGGATCATACACTCCGGCTCCGTGGCTTGTGTGCTCTCATCGATCAGCACAGATCGGAACTGCATCTTGGCAAGGCGAGGATCCCCAGCTCCAACACATGTGCAGCAAATCACATCAGCAGCCTGAGGGGAAGCAAGCAATGAGGAGATAACAAAAGGTCTAACAGCTACGAATGTGACATTCCTGCTTATCAACGGTAAAAGAATCTGTATCGAAAAGTCACACTCACAAAATAAAAGAAGTTGTTACCCATAAAGTTTGTTCAAAATTGTACTTCCCAACTTCTAAAATGCCACTCAAAGTAGTAACTAATCTTCAGCAGTTAATCTTTATGATGCTTGTCAATCAGTTATTCCATCATGTTTGGTGGAATGAACAATGGCCATGTCCATTGTATATTAGACAGAACCTCCATGATGTGCATATAACAATTCAGGGGCTAACCATTACCCTACTTAGTCGGAGATAATGGCAAGGATATACATGAGGCACAAACTATGTCCAGAATAAGACTTCAAGTGTGAACCAGGCCCTGGATCATAGATTTCCTTTCGAGCAAGCGAGCGTGTTCAGTTTTACGCCACACTTGCAATGTGGCGGGGTTCTGTAAATAATCGAGTCTGGACCAGACAATCCAGTGATCAACAGCAAGAGCATCGATCTACGCAACTGGGATACAATGACATGTGTGAACAGTCAGAGAGTCAGACCGCCCCATCCAGTTAGTCGCCTCTTACAACAAACCTGGGTTACTGAAGATCAATTCTAACCCAGATCTTCACGGGTGATCTCCTTAATGTCATGTTAAGGCCAGAGTGCCCTTATTTCAATACAGAATGCTACAAGAATTCTTGTTTGTTACCAACTTTACAAAAATAAGGAATTTCGTGAGTTTTATAGAATCAGTATCTAATGAGAATGGGTGTAATAAATGACAGTTTTACACTTATAAACATCGCTGAAGTTACCTGCAGTAGCTCCTTCTCACACTGTTTCTTCAGGGCACGATACCTCTTCTCATCCTGGGAGGACAACTCTCCTGTCTCATCCTTCAGCTGCTGCAGCTTCTGCAACTCTGGCACACTGTAAACAGAAGACACTGCTTTGTTAAGTATTATGATGAAATATTTCAGTTTGGCATTTTGCTATGGCTTTTTCATCAAAATGCAATGAATTTTTAAAGACTTAGAATTCCAGACTGGAAGTGTTAATCCAGACAGTGAATCTTTCCGAGACTTGATGATGTAACGGCCATGATGACATTCAAGTACTCAGTGATTCAGTGTGCATTAACCACAATGTTGCAGGCTTTCAATTATTACACTTCCTCCTAGGGTAGCTTCTTTCCTGAAACTTTACAACAATTAACACTTTGTTTGCTGATGCCGTCTTACCTCTCCATGTTCCTGATCTGATTGTGCAGTGCAAGGAAGGATACAGGCGAGTCGATGGCTTCCCTACTCTTTGCACAAAGTCGCACAACCTACAAAGAAATTAAATGTATAACAAGCATTGCCACTAAGGTGACATAATCCCATGCCGCAAATTATCAAATCAAACTTAAAATGTAATGAAAGTGAAGGTCGTAATTTAAGATGAAGTTAAATGTCAACAAAAACATGACCAGTCAACATCTCTTGATATCTTGATCTGTAGTTGTTCAAAAGCACACATATTTTCAAGACTTACTTTGACCTTGACATGAACGTCTTAATGTATGAAATATGCAAAAATAGTAATAAAGAAATTTCAAGGGAAGTCTTAAAAGTCAATGAAGAAAATCCAGTGAACTGTTCATGAGATATCTTGCTGACAATCTTAACAGGCAGTCTAACATGCTGAAATCTTCAAAGTGTCGCCATGACCTTGAAAATTAAGTGAAGGTCACCAAAATCGACTGGGCTCTTTGCCTTCCCTAGATAAAGCTTGGTGTTGAATATGAAGAAAATCCAGTTAACGGTTCTTGAGATATCTTGCTGACAAGCTTAACATGCTGAAATCTTCAAAGCGTCACCATGATCTTGAAAATTAAGTGAAGGTCACCAAAATCAACTGGGCCCTTTGCCTTCCCTAGATAAAGCTTGGTGTTGAATATGAAGAAAATCCAGGGAACGGTTCTTGAGATATCTTGCTGACAAGCTTAACATGCTGAAATCTTCAAAGTGTCGCCATGACCTTGAAAATTAAGTGAAGGTCACCAAAATCGACTGGGCCTTGCACCTTCCCCAGATGAAGCTTGGTGTCAAATATGAAGAAAGTCCAGTAAATGGTTCTTGAGATATCTCGCTGACAAGCTTAACATTCAGCTTAACTCTTTCAACACCAGTCAACCAGAGGCATTTACTGCCATGACACCGTGTTCCCAGAGACTCTGAGGTCATAGATGAAGCCTATGTTTATGAAGGAAATTATAAGCTTGTAAAACGTTATTGCTACTACATCCCATACACCATTTAAAAGATCTAATCCTACTGTTGATAAATATGAAGTTTATTTTTATAATATTATTCAAATAATACAACTACAACTTAAATAAATTTATATTTGAATGAAAATGCAAGCTTACATTTATAACGTCCAGATAAACCACGAAAGGAGCAAAAACTATGGCGATTTTTTTCCATTTGTGACATGTCATAACATGCCCGTGCCTTTTTCTTTTATATTTTCATTTTTACGTAATCAGAAAATTATTATAAACAGATTTCTTAAACAATATGTATGGTCGCCTATTTCCCGATATCTGTGGCTTTCCGCCCGGTAAAATGACATAACTGAAAATACCTCCGTTTTCGAAGCTTTGTATGAATAACATGCGCGGCAAATCGTTTGAAAGCTCTGAACATCAACAATATCACTGTACCCTTGCCAAGAGTATTTTCACAGATGTAAGAAGCGATTTTATTGGATAAAGATTGGTTTCTAATGACGCTTTTTCGCCACAGTCTGCTATAAGGGTCGTGATTGGTCAAAATCAGACACGTGACCTAAGGCAGCCAATCATATTACGGCAATGGATATCGTCCTCGTAAACGAAAACTTTTAGATTTCGACAAAAGTTTTGGGTAAAATAATGCTATTCTGAACATATTAAGCAAGAAATCGCTACCTATCGTAAATTATGGAACTTATTGGACGATCGTCGTAGGGTTATGACTCTGTGACAAAATGCTTCATGTATGTATTTTCAAGATTAAACATCGTGTCCGGCGCTGAAGATTGAGGCGGCGAGCGAGATGTCACTTGTCAGTGACTTGACTTGCATTACATGATCGCACAAAAAGATGGAAATAGTAATTTTATATGCACGCTTTGACAACTTTTATGAATGCTGTTGTTGATTTTATTCATTAGTTTTTCAATTTATTTAATAATTTCCTCGAAACATCGTTACTTTGCTCTTTGACAATGTTATTGTGGACCCGCTGCCGAAGCATGTGTCCGAGAATCGTTGTTTTCAATAACATTGCGAAAAATAGTTTATAATTTTAATTCTGCTGATAATATATGATAAATTGAAATTTAATAAGTGTTTTCAGACATTGTGAAATGTGATAGATTTGATATATGAATCAGTCAGGTAGGTTCCTAAAATTATGTCTAATTTTGACGTGACTACTGCCTGGCCGATTAATCGGCCTCCGGCGTCTGGGGACTCATAATGTTGTGGCCGATTATTCGGCCTGCGGTGTTGAATGGGTTAACATGCTGAAATCTTCAAAGCGTCACCATGACCTTGAAAATTAAGTGAAGGTCACCAAAATCGACTGGGCCCTGCGCCTTCCCTAGATAAAGCTTGGTGTTAAATATGAAGAAAATCCAGTTAACGGTTCTTGAGATATCTGGCTGACAAGCTTAACATGCTGAAATCTTCAAAGCGTCACCATGATCTTGAAAATTAAGTGAAGGTCACCAAAATCAACTGGGCCCTTTGCCTTCCCTAGATAAAGCTTGGTGTTGAATATGAAGAAAATCCAGGGAACGGTTCTTGAGATATCTCGCTGACAAGCTTAACATGCAGCTTAACATGCTGAAATCTTCAAAGTGTCGCCATGACCTTGAAAATTAAGTGAAGGTCACCAAAATCGACTAGGCCCTGCTCTTTTCCTACATAAAGCTTGGTGTTGAATTTGAAGAAAATCCAGTGAGCGGTTCCTGGGATATCTCGCTGACAAGGGTAAAACGTTAAAGTCCCCTTGTGACCTTGAAATGAAGGTCAATGTCACCAAACCTGACTGGGACCTTTCTTTTACTGTGATGAACCTAGGTACCACATATAAAAAGAATCCAGTCAACAGTTCTTAAGATATTCCAATTCGTGTATGTATGGACGGACGGAGCCTCATACTATATCCCCAGCTTCGTGCTAAACGCGTGGCGGGCAATAATTAGTCCTGTGATGTTTGGATGTTAACATAACAGTGGTGGTAATGTCAGAGGTTCAAATAATACAAACTGTATATAAAACTGATAGATTTAATAAAACATCACTCTGATAATGCAAGAATGTCCTCAATAGTCAGTGGCTGAAAGTAGTAACATGGCATTCGATAGACATGCATATTTAGTCGAGTCCGATAACTTACTTTATTGACTTGAGTTACTTAAAACCTTTTGGTAAATGCCCAAAGCGGTACTACCTGAACATAAGCCATGATAAGTTGAATCTACTTTTGTCTCTTTAACATAAATAAAACAACTATGGACTTAATGTCAGGCCAATACCTGTTTTCACTGACCCAGAAAAAAGCACTGTCAGTAAACACAAGCACTAACCTCATACAGAGTTATAACTGTATCTATCATTGAGGTCATCTTCAATGGTTTTGAAAAGCATACAAAGATACACTGGACACACCTTGAGTCCTGTGCGATGGATCTTTTCAGTCAGCTGATCCACAGCAATGTTGGAAGGTGCACACACCAGGACAGGACCATTGTTTTGCTTTACAAGATGGTACACAATTGTAGCTGATGTCACAGTCTTACCAGTTCCAGGGGGCCCCTGAAAATACACATCATACAAGATGTCATCAGTGAATGACTCAACCTGAACTACATTTATGAAGTGAAAATATCTTAGGGTATTATCACCCTAACAAATAATTACAACTTTTCTACAAGATTACTGTGTAACTATGAGTGAGAACGGTACAACAGGTTTGCTTGTTGTCAAGTGAAGCTCTACCTGGATAAGGCTTGTAGGTCTCTGCAATACAGTCTTCACAGCATACACCTGAGAGTGGTTCAGCTCAGGCAGGCCTGGGGCAGAGAAGCCCTTCGGCAGCTGACACTTGAGTACCACATCCTCCACCTCATGGCCAAGTAGCTTGTGGTAGATGTAGCCCCACACTGACGTCTCATCTACGGCAAAAGTCTTCAGTGCTGCCTGCATCCTGCACAGGACACACAAATTTTATTTAAGCTGCAACAAAACAACTCAAACACAGAATTCAGCTACAGTTGAGATGTTTATAATGTCTTTTGAGCGAGGATGGTTCTATGCTGTTTTTAACAATAATCGAGCAATATCACGGCAGGGGACACCAGAAACGGGCTTAACGAATTCCACCCATGTTGGGCATCGAACCTGGGTCTTCGGCATGACGAGCGGATGCTTTAACCATTGGGCTACCCCACCGTCTCTAATGTCTTTTGAAATTCAGCTACTGTTAAGATGTTTATAATGTTGACCATTAGGACACCTCATTGCCATTAATGTCTTTTGAAATCAGCTTATCTTTGTTACATCTATATCAGGGAAACAATACACACAAGTGTTTGCCACTGATATGGCAATGTCCCCCGTTGCTAAAGAATGGAATATCTATGAAGATAAGATAAGGTCAAGTTCACCCAAATAAACTGGTGTCTGCATAAACCCCCAATGTATGCTGTCACTAAATTTGAAGACATTGGATACAACAGTCCATGAGATGTCGCGTTAAGAAGAGTTTGAAAAGTGTTGTGGTGACCTGGAAGATAAGGTCAAGGTCACCAAAATAAACTGGTGTCTGCGTAATCCCCCATTATAGCTAAAATACATGGAATTATCATGAAACGGCCCTCTCGTTATCAGAAATTTGCGGTCCGCTGCAAATGATATTGGACCGCTCAACCTTAACGACGGGCCACTATCAGTTCTGTTGTCAAGTGACGTCATAGTTCAACATAAGTGGCTTTCGACTGGCAGATGTTCTGGGTCAAACAAGTCAAAGCAACCCAAATTCCCGCTTTAAATAGCTGTACTATTGGCTTTCTTGCTGGTGCTAACCTTAACAATTGCACTATTAAGACTGTTGATGGACCAAAACCGAACACTGTCATAGCTTGACATGTTGCAGGCTATGGTCTTGTCAAAGGCCAAGGTCGAGTATCGTCACTTTCAGTTGTGACGTCACTTGAATTGTTCGATGATGTAATTGCATTCGGGCAGTCAACCCCGTCAGAAGTTGATTTGGGTAAACTTACAGTCAAATTCCTTCATTGTTTCCTTTTTCTTTTCAACACAAATTCCATGTAGTTTAGCAATAATAACGGTAATGCTATTTTTGAGGGCATTATCATTTGCAGAAGCCCGAGGTCTTTATCAACTGCCCTCCTTCGTCGGGCAGTTAATGGAAAACCTCGGGCTTCTGCAAATGATAATGCCCTCAAAAATAGCATTACCCTTATAATGTAGGCTGTCACCAAATTTGAAGACATTGGGTACAACAGTCCATGAGATATCGCATTAACAAGAGTTAAAAGCGTGCAAAGTGTCGTGGTGACCTTGAAAATAAGATCATGGTCACCCAAATCAATTGGTGTCTGCGTAATCCCCCAATGTAGGCTGTCACCAAATTTGAAGACATTGGGTACAACAGTCCATGAGATGTTGTGTAATAAGAATTTGAAAAGTGTCGTGGTTATCTTGAATATAAGATCAAGGTCACCAAAATAAACTGGTGTCTGCGTAATCCCTTAACATAAGCTGTCACCAAATTTGAAGACATTGGGTACAACAGTTCATGAGATATCGCGTTAACAAGAGTTTGAAAAGTGGTCAGTGTCGTGGTGACCTTGAAGATAAGGTCAAGGTCACCCAAATCAACTGGTGTCTGGGTAATCACCCAATGCAGGCTGTCACCAAATTTGAAGACATTGGGTACAACAGTTCATGAGATATCGCGTTAACAAGAATCGGGACGTACGTACGCTGCTGAATACATAGTCCCCCATTGCTCGTTGCGGCGGGGGACAAGCACTAGCCACAATGTTACCTGTCAAAAGATGTTGACTTCCACACAAAATCCACTACAAAGTTATGAGTACACTCTGTTGGTACACCTGCATTGCTCTTGAGTTCGATTGCAACTTCATCGCTGTAATCTGAAGTCAATGTAAGGAAATGCTCGCACAGAATGGGGTTACCTCTTTCGAACAACTCTAAACACCCGGGTTGCTGAACACAAGTCATCAGTATGCAAACAAAATGATAAGTCAGCTATATCGGAGCACAAGGCAAATAACCCAAGTCATGTAATCATGTGGAATGATATTAGGGTGATTTCGAGAAATAACAATGACTGGCGTCGGAGAAAACTACAGGAAGCTGTCGAGATAAGGAGACATAAACCAGCAATTAATCGTGATCAAGGTGTATACCTGCCAAGTGCGTGGGACCTCTTGATTAACTTTTGATGAACTTTTGATGAACTTTAGATACAAGAAAAAACGAGTCTACTATTCTTTTTGGAAAGCCTGCTATCAAGTAACCTTTGTGTAATTAGCAGTTGTTGTGTATTGACAATTCAACTTTCAACTCTATTATTTAGCATGAATTTCATCATTATGTAACTAACTCACTTATACAGTACTCTCCCTAGTGTACTGTGATGTCACTTGCATTGTGACGTCATAACTCAGTAATGACGTCATAGTGACGACGTCATAGTCCTAACTGACAGTTCACCTGATGAAGGGACCTGGAATGGTCTCGAAACGTTGTGAGAGAAATTTAAAAAGAAGTTTAATCCATAAAAAATATCTTGGACATCAATGTACAACTTCTAAATGCCACTGAAAGACAACTCTAAACTACTTTCGAAGAGAAAGGATTCAACAGAAAGAATGTTCATCTATTGCCTACTTGAAAAAGCAGTCTGATCTATACTTTTTGGTAAACAGAACTTTTCCCCTTTGGATTACTTGCCCATGCTAATGTATATTTTCTGTGGTTTACTTTGGGGTCCCTGAAATCATTTCAAATTTCCATAACTGCTTTGTTTTAATACAAGGATACTGTCTGGAATCTTGATGACGTGGCCAACACCAGACCATGGTTTGTGCAACTCTCCGATGTAACGTAGTCGCAACTCATCTCCATGCATCAGTTTCATCTCTGAAAGATGGAGGGGAAACATACATGACGACCATCTCAAAAAACACTAAATGTATCCCACTGAAGCAGAATCAACTTTAACATGACTATTAAATCACAATGACCACCTCTGAGTTTAACAGCTAATCATTTTGGAAGCAAATATTTACAGAAATGTTCTTCTTTCTCAATCAGGTATTGTAGTCACTATAAATAGTGCAATCATTATTAAAACAAATGTCCACTGTTCAATGTATATGTTGGTATACAGTTTGGACACAACACAATGAAATCAACTTGATTTCAAGCTTTAGGGATTACAGTAAGCTTGAAATCTGGTGCTCTTTTATAGTTGACTGCGACCTGGTATTTTCACGACAACAATGAGTAGGGATGTTGTAATTGTGCCACACAGTATAGAACTAAAGATTGGAGGCTTGGTTGTGTTTGCCCCATTTTGTATGAGACATTCCAATGCTTGTTTTACATGCAAGTAAACCATAATGATTTGGAACATGGACAAACACAATATACCATTTCAGCTCCAAATTCAATTCAGCATGGCCAAATCTGTAACCAGTTCTACTTAGAAAATGCAGTATTTTCCAAGCCAAAAGCATACAATCTGGATCAAGCAACATCAGTTGAAATCGGATTATCTCACCATCATTGGCGGAGGACAAGTGAAAGTATGCAATCCTCTTCTTGTTGAGGCCGACATCCCAGCGAGCCACAATGTTATCTTGTGTCTGGGACTCCTTCAGCTTCTTGTCATAGTCAGCTTCATGCTTCACCAGGGGACCAAAGATGTTCTGATACTGGTATGCATCATCATACCTGCAAAGATTATGTTTTCATTATTTATCATAACCTTAATTGAGTTGTTTTCTTGAACACAAAACTGAAGAAACCTGCAAATCAGAAACCACATACGGTTTATCTACTAAATATTAGAAAGCAAACAGAATTTGTTTCATTTGTTTGAAATAGGCAACTTTGTAGTTAGCATAAGCATGTCATCATCAGGCAGGTAACACAGAATCCTTATCATTCAGACATCATAAGCATTTAGGAAGATCAGATTTTATCTAGAGTATCCATGTTACAGACAAGGCAAAAATACAAGGCAAGATGTTCTGTTTGGAATACTTTTTAACAATTTATATCAATTTACAGTAGAATGAAAACTCAAACTATATAAAGCCTTTCTTGGTGGATGACTTAGTACTATTATGCATTCATATCAGATCTGTGGTCCCCACTGTTATCTAGCAATAAGGATGAAAGAGTTTCAAGGTGTATATATCATCACAACTCACCTGAGAAGTACCTGCTGTGGCTCTTCATCTACTCCTGGTTTCTCAAGATCTTCTAGTTTTGCATCTGGGTTTTCCTGAGACAAATACACAACCAGTTATCCCAGGCAATCAGATAATTAAACTGTTATGGTACCAATATTCTTACTTCTAGGAAGACCTCTCCTAGAAACTTGTCCACAGACTTTCGTTAAGCATGTGGATGTAAAATTCATTTATCAGCTTTGGTTTCAGATTTCAGTATTTGGCTGCCTTTGATAAAGACATATTTGTGATGTCATCAAGCTGACTTCAGGATTATGTTTTATTGAGACATTACATCATGAAATCCCTGGGAAGACTTCTATTGTATGTAGCTGAATGTGGGCAAATGGGGCATACCTTCCATAGCTCCTCCAGCTTGTTGATCTGCTGAGCCGAGATCTGCCTGGCCCGCATCTGATCCTGGTCAGAGGGTACTTTCACCAGCCAGGACAGGAACTGCCGGTCTTGTATCAGTGGTTGCCACTGACTGGGATCCCTGCAACACAGCAAACATATCTTCATGCAGTCTATTCATATTGCAACAATAATCTTCAAAACTATAAAAAAACCCACAAAAACAAAGCGGTAACTATGTAATTTTGACGGGAAAAGGGAGGCAACTCATGGGTGAGTGATTTTTTAAGTCTACTTCAAGGGAACTACAAGGGATTCAAGTGTTCCACTACCATTCGCATAGAAGGAGATAAGCAAAACAAGCATGAGTCAGGATAAGGCTAATAAAAACGTTTTTAAAACTATTTAACCTTTCATCAACACCTAGTCAGAAAGAATATATTTCCACTGCACTAACATAAGATATATTGCTGTGTAACCAACCAGTTCATGTCCTTGAGATTGCTGAGGGTAGCACAGGGATGACGACACAGCAGGACAACGACCGAGTCTGCCTTGGCTGGGATGAAGCCAAGCAGAAAGACGTTCCGACAACCACAGTTGTAACACTCAAGCACCGTCTCTCCCAGTGGGCCATCCTTGTGAAGAGTCACTTCCTTTGCCTTTGCTCGGGACCAAATGGTTGATGATGTGGCTGAAATGTTTGTAAGATATCACATTTTACCTAATGTCTTTGACTTTACATAATGTTCATCACATCAATCCAAGGACTTGTGATCAACAATTGTGTCAGCGATGTACAACCTACCTTCCTGATGTATTGCCACGGCCATTACAGAACCACTTCTTCGTTGTGTTGCAGAACACCACACAGGCGGGGGTCGTGAATTCCACAATAACTGAAACAGAAACACATAAATAATGGACATGCATATAAGGCATGTGACAGTCAAACATGTTTGTCCAGTTCAAGAGTTTGAAGTTGTGACTAGGGCTGCAACAATTCGCCCAGATCTAGATTCGATTTTCGATATTGGACCCTATATTCGATCATTTTCAATTCGATTCTTCATACAAGTAAAACATCAGATTGCATTTAACTCTCAGTCTTTTTTTTCGTGTGAAATCCCTCCTCAATTTGGCGATGTCTACTAATAACAATTCTCATTGGATAATTAGCCCGGCATCAACCAATAACATTTCGCCTTGTTTCAGTGCTCGAAACTGCTCTAGTTGGGAGTCAAAATTACGTTCTGGCTGTGTTGAAATAAGTTAAATAGGTATTCAAATATCGAATGATGGCTATCGAAAATCTAAAATAAGGTGTCAGATTCGATTTTTGATGAATTGAACCGAATCGTTGCAGCCCTAGTTGAGACATTTCAGCCTTATCTTGGAAGATAGGTAGATTCAAATATTAGATACCACAGCAGTTAAACTCAAGGGCACCAGGACACTGTTAATTTCCACTATCGCAGACACAATCATGTACATTTGCAAAAACATGTCAAATGACAATCCTTGTTGTAGCCCTAGAATTTTCAGTGTGTTCAGAAGTAAAAAAAATGACACTTCAAATCCTTCAAGAAGTAACTTTAAGGAGTTCCAATACCAAAATCCAAAGGTAGAAAATATGATTACACTCAGACCACGTTAGTCCGGACTCCGATAATCCGATTCCCGCGATATCCGAACGGTAGCAAGCTGTAACCAATCTTGTTTACTATGTAAACTCATTAACCGTTTATTCATTAATCTGGTGCTTCACTCTCCGGATCCGGACATTAATTAGCGGTAACAGATTAGCTAATTACACTCGATTTTGCTTCATTAATCTGGCGTTACATCAAAAAGGTTCGCATAATCCGGTTACCTCCTGAGCACCATTGAGTTCGCTGATCTTCATCGGTAAACTTCAATGGTAGTTGGTAAGTGAGGTGACACTTCTGAGTTGAACATGTCGTTAGTTTGTGATCCTAATCAATTAATAGGTCTCACTTGTGGAAATACAGCTGGCACCATCAAAATTATACTGTTTGTCATCGGCAAATCCAGACGTCCCAGATGTTTTGGAAGAGACTTTAACCCAGAATTGTATGTTCTCTATCATTTCAACTACAAAGTGTGGATGACATCAGACATGTTTTGTGATTGGCTGATAACTTTTGACAGACAGATACGATCGCGTTCATTTCCTGCCTCCCAACACCACTGTCATTGGTGATGTCAACCTGAGTGAGTTTCTGAGTTTTGATTGTTATACAAACTGTAATAAAGTCATTTGATACGTGTACATGTACATATGTTCTTATGTTCTTGTCTCGGTAGTCAAAGGGAAGGAACTCTACTGTAGTGGTGTACATTATGGTTCGTTTCAGTAGTCCGTACGTTTCACTATCTGAACATTTTTATGAAAAACGAAAGTGTTCGGATTAACGTGGCCTGACTGTACTCTTTGACCCCAAACAAACAGTTCACAGTGCCTGTGTGTAAAAGGCGGTCAAAGTTGAGGGAATCATGGGGTCCTTCTGATGTTATCTTACACTGTTGTTTTTTACACTGCTTATTTAACATAATCATTCAAAATTCCACAAGAACCCCTTGATTCACATGCAAACAAATACAAAATACACTGACAGAAGTTAACATTACTACCAAACAAACTAAGTGCTGACTTACGCGGCATGCATATTTTGGAAGATCTTTCATATAAAACTGTTCCTCTTCTTCCTCCTCAAAGTTGAGCTCACCCACACCCTGGGTGATGCCCGTGATTCCTCCATCAATCCCATTCTGCAGTGGTCCATCGATACCATTCACCTGAGATAGAAAAGTACACAGCTGCACTATATGGGTAAAAGGTAGACAGCTCGCTTCACATCAACATACTAACAATTTACATTCTTATATTTTCAAAAACAAGTAACCCGATACTGTATAACAATTAAAAACAAGATATCGCAAACAGTTAACACTTCAAACTTTTTATCATTTAACATAAATATTTAATTCAGAAGCTTTAAGATGATAAAAGACAAGAGCAGCATAACTTACGCTTGACGTCAAGCGTAATTTATGCAGTTTTACTTAAACTACTGTTTCCACATTCAGCTAAGAACAACTTAGTTGGTAACTGAACATGGAGTCTTCTCCACATGTTACAACATGTCCAAGTAAGTTACAAATTTATGGTTCTATAATCCAGAGTTTGAAACCAAGGTGACAACTTGGATCCTTGAAGCTTGGCCTGCAGTATTTGTTTATCATGTTTACAAGAACCCCCAAATATTCTTAATTTGACAATGGGATCAAAATTCCAAACACTGCTCAGTTATTCTGAAGGGGTAATCATGGGTGTAAATGAACATTTGCATACTGCTATATGAACCATCATATTTGATACATCAACTTGCTACTGTGATGTCACAACAAATATGATAAAGAAAACCACAAATGTGAATACTGGAATAACACTTTGTGTCAAGAGGAAATGGTAGAAACTTGAGTCAAGTAAATATATTTCCCTTTGGAAAGTTTAGCCAATAAAAGCCATTGTGTTCACAGGGTTTAAGGAAATATACTCAATGTAATGTTTAATGTTACACACTGGAAAGAAGTGGGCTTTGTAGCCATATATTTCTGTCTACTGACAATTAATGAAATGGTGACTGAGTGAATGAACATTGCTTAACCTGCTATCAGCAGTATGTTTTCTTTCTAAAAAACATCACTGTCAAAATAATATCTCAGGGACTGCCCAGCCCCTATGCTCCTGAATATGGGAATTATCTTCACTGCCTGTCTTATGCATATAATAAGGGTTCATTTTTATTAAATAATAAAGAAAGAAAAAAAAATTCATGGAAGACAATTAATCCATTGACGTGCTTGTAAACGTGCATTACACAACACTGTGTTATTACCAAGTCAGCCATTCGTACTGTTTCAGCCATTCATTGTGAAAAGATCAATTAACAGTTTTTCAGTCGAACACTGGCTGGTACTTGTATCAGGTTCTATGTTACTTATCATGAGAATCGGTTTACTTGGTTGCATTACATCGACCAAACATGAAAATTAACGCGAGCATGTTTCAACACAGGTTGTATCAAATACACATGATTTCTGCATCAAGGCAATCCCTGATCTATATTCAAGATGGAGATAATGCATCGATGGACTGATCAGTTTGAGAAGAAATAACATTATCGTGGCTAACTGGTTAGTGAAATGACTCATCACAACTCAAGTATTGTATCCTGTCTCAAGCCTATTGTTACACTTACATGTCTGGGAGCCCATAAAAAATATCATTACAACCAAATACACTTTTCAACAGCTGTTCAATAACATCAGGGTGTTTTCTCTTCCTGTTCAGATATAAGTCTGTAGCAACTATCAGTAAAACATCGTTAGTTAGAATTAAAGAATTCCTAATTCATCATGTTCTTGTTATTATATACTAATCATTATTAATCAATATTATGGCTTTGTAGCAATTTTTATTTCCCTGAGTAATATGACCATTAAAAAGGTAGAGGCTTTCATGCTTATTTTGAAATTAACACATTAATTGATATGTTAAAATATAAATGTTTACATTACCTGTGAATTTTGGAGAAATAAATTATCTTAATGATTTCTTTCCAACTTGCCCTTCAAGGCTCTAGTACAAACACCTGTACACCACTGTAATATGCTGAAAGACAGATACTTCCACACCTGACAAAACACAGAAGCTCTGCAGGAGGTAGTAATATAAAGGTATTCTACCCAGCATGTGATTACATTCAATCCAATGTGACTATGTTCCACAACACCAAACAATAAGTGTCTACACACATCAAATCAAGCATTTTTTTCTTTAAACAGTTTACTAGCCAAAGTCAAACAAAAGAAACTGACGCCATATTATACCAAAGAGATTATTACTGGAACGTGTCTATCACAATACTTTACATAACAACCTACTTTGAAAAGTCCTTGTAAGACATGAAACATGTTCCTTCACGATATCAATTCACAAACAAATGAAGTTTTAAAAAGAATAAATAGGTATGATTTTTTTGTTGTCACTGAAATGTCTTATCCATTATGTCTTAGAGTCTGATTGCATATCAATTGAGGCTTCTATGGCAACATGCATTTTCATCCATGTCAGGAGTTAAAGCAACAACAAGGTTAAACAATGCATACCACTTGGTGACAGTGACTTGTCACAACACAGTATGGTAGGTTTCAAGTCTGGTATTGCTGATTTAAATTTGTTCTAATCTAAATTCACAACACTTCTATGTGAGAACAGCATTTGTGTTTGTAGACGCTTGGATTGCTAAGTGTGGATGCGAAAATTAGCATGATTACTGGGAAGTAACAGAGTTGTTATTTTCATGTATGGCACTAATCATTGCTTTCTATAAATCATCACAAGTGAGTGGTCAAAATTGGTTTTATTGCTGTTTCCAACATGACAATGAACACTGCCTGCCTGCCAGCACCTTCCCCCATCACTCACACCAGTTGTGAAACATGGATGCATTAAAAATGTGCCAAATTGAGTAATGCAGGTCTTAGACATTTACCACCATGGTGATACCTGCGAGCATGGGTATTCTGCTGTCCATGGAGATGTACAAAGAAGGTCAGGATTGGGACTGAACCCACAAACAGAAGGTTCTGGTAGACTAAGGAATGTAGACTGTATACAGTGAATTGATAACCATGTACAGTAGAACACGGATATAACGAACTCCAAGGGACCAAGAAATTTAGTTCGCTATATCCGGTGTTCGTTATTTACATTTGACCGCCATCTTGGATTGTAGAGATGTAGAGACACGTATATGCTGAGGCTACAAATTTTTATTTTTGTACATTGATATAATATTAAAATTCTGAATTTATCATTCACAGACATTAGCTAGAACATGTTTGTTTTGTTAAACACATTAATGACCATCGAACAACGTTGATTCGCCGCCAACAAGGTTGATGTATACCACTAAGTGGCTCAGCTGACACTGAGCTGACACTGAGTGAGTTCACTAATCACGTCGTTAATTGGGCTTGGGGGTAGTAAATCAGTTCGCTATAGCCGTTAATTCGCTACTCACGAGTTCGTTATTCGCGTATAATTTTAATGATATTATAAAGGATTGTTGACGGGACTTTTAAATTTGTTCGCTATATCCGTTTGTACGCTATATCCGTGTTCGCTATATCCGTGTTCTACTGTAGTTAGATAGCAAAGGGATGTAAAATTCAGTGGACAATCAGGTCATCACATCCCTTTATAGTGTGAGAACTGGCAACTGCCGCCAAGGTTAATTTACATTGTGACAAAGTCTGTCAACAGGTCAAGTCAGGTAGAGAGTTTCATACTGTCCAATCTAATATATGTTATATTTGGGATTATACTTTCTTACTAAAGTACAGATTCTAGTACTTTTGTGAGAAAAGATTTTGAGAAAAGTGTAATCCCAAATATAACATGTTACATTTGACCACTTTCTAAATGGCATTGTACACTCTCTAATCTATACCAAAACACTTTGTGTGAGACATTATTCTCACAGAGTGTTCATTTAAGTTGCTGTCCAACCAGTGAAAACAAAATGGCAGCCACTTGTTGAATTACCACATGCCCTGTCTATTTTCCTTTTTGGGTATACTCATAGTCATAAGTGCTCTAATTCTTAAAAACTCTTGCCACTTGCCACATTCATTAAACTCTTAGTTATAAGAGGGTAGGGAGCGTGGAAAAAAAAAGCTATTAAAAAAGCCAAAATACAAAATCAAAATCAGATAAGCTGCGTATCTGCCTAAATTATGTAAATATTTATGTGAAAACTCAATTCCTATTAAGTCTATTGCGTACAAGTACGCTTGAAGTTTTGTAAATACTCAATAAATGTGATCTTACATGCGTACACACAAAATGTCAAATCTTAGAATGCGTACCGGTGGATAGATAAAATAACTGAGGAGGTTCTATTTCAGGGCATGAACTTGACAACTTGCAGTCTTTCTTATCATTTCTTATATTACTGATCAAATATAAATAACAAACAGTAACATTTAAACTTTATTATATTTTTACAATTAATGGAAAATGGCAAAATACCCAATTGAGTTTGAGTGAGGTGAGTACAATTTATTTGGTTACTCAAAAGAAAATTAAGATACCCAAACGAGATGAACACAAGCGAGTACATAACTCAATGGCCCAAAAAGTTATCTGTAGCTCTGCAAAATGCCTGTTTCACATTGTCCAATGTGTCAGATACCCGCAGTGGGTACATCAACATCAAAAACTTCAACACAAAGTTCCTTGCATTGACACTTTAGCCCTATCGACCTAATCTAGCAATGAAAAGGAAAATGTCACAGCTGGTTGGAAACAAGTTTGTATCATTTCAAATACACACTATTCCTTTTAGTTACAATGGTAGGTTATATTTATGATCAATTTGTATTTGAAACCATACACCCAAATGCAGCAATTTATTGATGATTATTGTATTGTAGCTTCAGTATCTTGGAGTTAAAACATGTTTTCCATGGTTCCAAGATCATCGTCTATGAGTCAGGATATATTCAAGAAATAAAATCCATAAAAAAATGTTAGTAGTGACATTCTGCTCTCTTGGTTCCAATAAATTTAGAACAAAAGGTGATAAAACCTCAACAACCTACATGGATGTCAAAAATATTTATTACGTTAATAAGCCTTGATGAACATTAAAAAGGTCTATCCAGCTAAAGCTGATAATGTGAGGTCTCTTATCTTGGCTGTGGCAAGTATCTCACAATACATAGTGAGTTCACCTACTTTATGAATAACTTGGAATGACTGAAAATGTTTGTATCCTGAAGATAAACAGACAGGGCTTGTCGCTAGAGTTAAGTACAACGGAAATTTTCATACCATGGTATAGTGCAGTATACAGTTTGTTTTAGAGATTTTGACTTACTCCAAAGTAGTCTGCCATGTTGGTTTCTACCAACAACAATCCCTTATCCATCCTTTGGTTTTATATTTTCGTCTGGATAACATAGCAGTTGTTGTGCATGTGTAGTAACAGGGGTGGAAATAACTTTAAAATTGCTAGTGTACTCCGGAACAGTGGCACATGTAAAATCACTTGCACTGATAATTTTTCCACTGTACCGGCCGTTTTCTTGTTGAGATTTTTAAATAAACAACATAAATAACATTGGAAAGTCAACTGGACATCGGTACAGTGTGATATACAAATTTGCTTGCCCGACAGAACAAAAACACTGGACTCGGACGTCGGGCAATGGGTTATTTCCACCCCTGAGACGCCATATACCATTTCAGCGGTATGAACCCAAGTATGAATCATTGTATTATGGTCATATTTCATTTATGTACCATGAAATTTATTTATTTTTAAAACCGCATTAACAGTAGGTGTAGATTTTGTGACAAACGTTGAGTGCTCACAAATAATCAGAAATACCAGTTCACCACATAATACTGTGGTATGTATTGTGTGGCTTTTAAAACCAAGGTATACCAGTATACTAGTTTACCATCACACCTCTATTTGTGGCTTTCTACCAGAGTCTACAGGGCGTAGCCCTTTGAAGTTTGATTCATAATTTGGCATGTTTAGTAGCTTGCTTTATGTATCAGTGATACATTTTTCTGTAGAAATGAATGAAACTTGTTTCTGTCTGCGCCAATAAGTCTGAGTCTAGTAAATCCTGTTTGGTCTAGTAAGATCAGCTAATAATATGTTACCAAACGACATAAAATGCATTCAGAGTAAAACTTCTGGGCAGTGGATTGATAGCATTGGCACAGACTTATATTTCATTGTTCACTTTCCAAATGTTGTCAGGTTCATGGAAAATTTGCATATCAATGACTTATATAAACAACCAAACACAATACTGACTAAGTGCTGTAACAGAAATGACTGTCTAAAATACACTATGTCTAGCAAGTTGAAAACAAGGGAAGGAGATTTATGCTGCAATCAGTAATATTCAAGTTACATCATGGTCTGTAACCAGTGGGTAAAAGCATGAGCAACTATCCACATTGGTTCATGCACAATCCTGACAATATTAGGCGGGTTGTAGTTAGATTGGACACCATAAAAAGTGTGTGGCAACTGTGGAAAATTTAAAATAGATCCAGTTAATCTCTTTTAATAAACTTTCAAACCATGACAACACTAATAAACAAACAGGAACCCATACTGAATTACCAACCCAACTTGATAGAGAAAATAGGTCATAACGAAAATAGAGCTGATAAGCAGTAACTGTTCGCGAATCATTTACAAAAAAAATCGGATTTATGTCTACTTTTGTTTTTGAACAATTGGAAACAACAGAATAAAATGGTATGACTAATACTTTAGCAAATATGTGGGCGTGCTACTTCGCAAACCCGTTTCTTAAAACGTGATTGACCCGGACTTGCACCTGAGAATGGGAAATACACGTGGTTGCGAATATTCTCTAAATTTACCTGGCCTTGGCTCTGACTCTGTCCCCCATCAAGCTGAGAGGCTTGAGTTTGAGACTGGGTCTGGGACGGAAGGGTAAAATCTGTGAAGTCGAAGTCGGATCCTTGTGTATCTGCGCCCAGAAGGTCGGTTTCTTCGGTATCCAGGAAAGTCAAAGTTTGCGAGCTGGGTCCATACGCATCTACGCTCATTTCTGTTATTACAAATACCACACAGGACTACGCTGATAATTAAACACCTCAATTGTCTATCTTCCGCTTGTCACATGTTAAGGTCAACGGTAAAAACTGGAAGGTTGTGTAAAACTGAAAAATTCGTTGAAATGCAACCCTTCACGCCATTTCGTTCTCTAGCAGCTGACGTCAGGAAGTAAGCGAAAATGATGACGAAGTTCACATTAGCGCGAAATCCGATTACGTTTAACTCACAAGGGAGTTAACTCACCAAGCACACGTGAACTTCAGTTGGTTCAAGACTGAAAGTTGGTGAACACATTCAGTTTCAGTTTCATTAACAATCTGTGGCGTCTAAACGGGTATGATGTATAGGTTTCGATCAGTTATATCATTGTGTATTGCAGTTTTGTATAGTTCACCACATGTCATCATGTTCACTGCTGTAGATGTAAATAGTTTTGAGAAGACTGATATGAAGTTCTTACCTCAGATTGAAAATATCTTGCAAACCTGCTGCAGTAAAGTTATTTTGGATTCATTTGTCATAACTTTTAGAGAAATTCAGTGCTGAGATCTACTTATCAGGTTATGTATTAATTTGACTGATTGTAATGGTGATGTTTTTGTCACTGGACTGACAATAGCCAGAATCAAATTATATGTATATTGAAAAATGTCTTGCATAGATTGATACTAAACAGTATCAGCAGTGTATATATGCCAACGATTTAACAATTTTACAGTATTCATTAATGTATTTACATGAACATTTAGGTTAATACTGAAAATGATTGGTAAAGCTGACCCAACCAAAGTGAATTGTATGTATGACACTCTCGATTTAGCATGAATGTTTATATTGATGCATTTCTAAGCTAAGTTTTTTTGTTATATCATTTCATGACTCCTTAGAACAGGAAAGTGTTGGAATATCAGCCAAAGCTATATTAACCAGCAGTTGAAGAAGACAGTAACATCTTGGTTGATTATAGATATGGGGATTTAATGACTTTGAAGTTTGAGTTTACTTTTACACTTTAGCAATATTCTGGCAATTTCCCGGCAGGGGACAGAAGAAATGGGCTTTATGCATTGTACCCATGTGGGGAATCGAACCTGGGTCTTCTATGTGATGAGCGGACACTTTAGCCGCTACCCCAGCGCCCCTTCAAGTTGGAACACTTGAAACTAAGAATCAGTTTACTAATGCTTGTATCTATGGACAACAAACTGAAATAGAAAAGTTTGTTTGAACAGTAATGCCACTATTGTGAATGCCTTCAGCCTAAGTGAGTAAGTGAGTTTAGTTTTGCACAGCTTTTAGCAATATTCCAGCAATATCAAGGCGGGGGACTCCAAGAAATGGGCTTCTCACATTATACCCATGTAGGGAATTGAACTCGGGTCTTCGCCGTGACCGCCATATAGCTGGAATATTGCTGAGTGCGGCGTAAAACTTAACTAAAAAACTAAACTCTTCGGCGTGACAAGCGAACGCTTCAACCACTAGGCTACCCCACTGCTCCTTCAGCCTTAAGTGAATACCTAAACATTTGTAAAGAAAATCATACATGTAAAGTTCAGTTAAAAAAGTACCCTGAAAGTTCAGCTTCCGTACATTCAGGCTAAAACACACAAAGATGCTAGTTTAGTAGCTGTATTATTAGCAACACTGTTGTCAGTTAATCATGCAGGAAACAAATGGCTTCAAACACTGTATTTCAGATTGTTGAATTTCTTTTAGAAGCGAACAACTCTTAGCACTAAAAGGGCTGTGGGGTAGCCCAGTGGTAAAAGCATTCACTTGTCATGCTGAAGACCCGGGTTTGATCCCCCACATGGGTAAAATATATGAAGCCCATTTCTGGTGTCCCATGCCATGATATTGCTGGAATATTGCTAAATGCGGTGTGAAATCCAACTCACTCACTCATAGCACTAAACTGTATGAACTGATTCTTCATTCTGATCTGTTTACGTTCCAGACTTTCAGTATGGGTGTTTCCTGAGGATGGTTCTCACACAAAGTGTGAAGCATGTTGACTGTTTCCTCCGTTTTGCCTCCAAGATAAAAAGTGACGTCACAAGGTTAAGCAGTTTAATCTCAGAAACTCTCAACAACATCTCCTTGTTGGTAGTAATGTATAGGCCAGCAGCCATTTTGCATCCTGATTTCATTGCACAGCTTCAAAGAAGTGGACAGTATCCACCCAACCTTTTTGTCCCAATCCTCAACTTCCCCTTCCAACCCCAGATCTTAGCCAACCCTGCTGGCTTCATCAATCCAGCCTCCGTGCCCATCCAGAGGAATGAAGCTGCAGATTTGAGAGAGAAGATACGCACTGATATACTACGGAAACTCAAGCACGAAGGAAGTGAAAGTCCACAGCTACTGTCACCTGACTTTGCATCTGACAGCTTAGATGGTGTTACAATGTTTAGGAGTGCAAGGAATGATAATGCTGTACATAGCAGGTAAATTTCCTGTCTTTTTAAAAAAAAATATACAGAGGATATTATATGAGTGCCCATGTCATACTATGTTTACAACATGAGTGCCTAAATGTTGGTATATCTCGAGCGAGAGCGAGGGATATACCAACATTTAGGCACGAGTGTCGTAAACATAGTATGATAAGGGCACGGATATAATATTCTGTTTATTACCGAAGTCGTCAAATTGAGGAAAATTGCATGTAGAACGCAATGTCATAGAAGAAACGTGACGTCATAGCATTGTTCATGATGTCACGTCACCATGACAAAGTGATATTTTGTATGAAAAATACGAACCCCGATATTTTCGCCCTCGTAGGTAATAATAATATGTATGTAACATATGTCTGTCCTTCGTTCAGGGTGGTGGGGTAGCCAAGTAGTTAAAGCGTTCGCTCGTCATGCTGAAGACCCGAGTTCGATTCCCTACATGGGTACAATCTGTGAAGCCCATTTCTGGTGTCCCCCGCTGTGATATTGCGCCAATATTGTTAAAAAGCGGTGTAAAACTAAACTCACTCACTCACTCACTGTCCTTCGTTCACTCTGTGATATAGATCTGACTGTTATATTAGGCTTGCATACATATATAGCCCTCTGTGTGTTAGCCTTCAGGATATATATATAACTGTGTGTTACTCATCTGTTTGTGTGAAGCTGACTGTTTGTTTTCCATATTTACAGAGCTGAAAGTTTGTAAGCCTCGTCTGTATACCGAGCTGAATGTATGTACATATGGAAAAGTGAATATATACTCGTCACATCCTTACATACATACTTTGTATTATTTCCAGGTCTAACAGCAGTAAGGAGAACCCAGGTATGAAGCGACCCCGGAGTGGGTCACGCTTTGAGACGCCAAAGAAACCCCGCATGGGAAAGCCTGAAGAGAAGGGTTTCCCTACAGGAATCCAGTGGTCCATTCCTCAGACTATTGCTCCTACAGGTACAGAGAGGGTAGGTACAAGTTTATAACCTTTGGCTACATAGGTCTCCATTACCCTCATCAAAATGGTAGCTTTTGTACTTGTGGCGTAGTGAATGAGTGAGTTTAGTTTTACGCCGCTTTTAGCAATATTCCAGCAATATCACGGCGGGGGACGCAACAAATGGGCTTCACACGTTGTACCCATGTGGGGAATCGAACTCGGGTCTTCGGCGTGACGAGCGACTGACTGACTGACTGACTGAGGTTGGTTTTACTCCGCTTTTAGCAATATTCCAGCAATATCACGGCGGGGGACACCAGAAATGGGCTTCACACATTGTACCCATGTGGGGATTCGAACCCGGGTCTTCAGCGTGACGAGCAAACGCTTTAACCACTGGGCTACCCCATCGCCACTGTGGCCTAGTGAGTGAAACACTAGACTACATTGATGCTGGTATAGGCATGCTAAATACATAGTGTTTTCCTAATGCAGGATATTAACCATCCTAAAACACACAAGTATGATAACCTATTTATCATACAATGTCATTCTTACTTTATAATTTAAAAAATAAATGCGATTTCAATTGCCACAAATCATGAAACCTAAACTTCATGGAATGTGCACAGATATCTATGATGTCACAAATATGTGCGTGGTAATACATTACGTCACAAGCTCGGTGACACAATTTTCCACTGATCTCTCAATTGACTGCGTTGGGTCATCTAGTTCCCAGTAATTTTTTATGTTAAAGCATGTATTGTTGTCAACAAATCTTAGCTTATGTTTTAGAAATAACAAACTCGTGTGGAATTTCAGAAACCTTCAATTAACCTTTTGAACAGCAAATTGTCAACTGACAAAGTGTCAAACATTTAGTTCATTCGAGATTTTCCACTCCATCTATCATTACCAGACATGAATTTTCTTGGGTCAAAGCACAAACAGTACGTCAACCACGGCTGTCAATCCGGACACGATCGCCGATAGATGGGCGTGACATAATGTTTGTTTACACTGTGAAAGTAATACCTAATATTTTCATATGACCTCTCTAATTTGCATTGATATCCGTATATGACCCCAACCGATACAAAAAATATCCATTGGCTTTTTCTTACAAAGAACGCTGTCCATTGTATGATAAATCACAGTATCTTTAAGAACTTCTTTATCAACAAGTACATTAAGGCTAGCAACATACATATTGTGTGCATTTCCTGAGATTATTCAAAAGTATGTTGGAAACTGAAAATTGTCGAATAATGTTTCAGACTTATCTTCAAGTTTATAAATCAGACGAAACCTTTCCCCTCAGCCCTCAAGTTTCTTTCTCCCCATCATGTTTTCATTCTCTACTAAACACAGGCAGTCATGTTGTATTCTTAACATAAGTGATTACCGGGTACTTGTTTGTAAGGTTGCAGGATGTGTGTTTGTAAAATATATTTCTTATCTCTTGTTCCATCATGAAATCAGTGAAATCTGTGACACACTATATTGTTAGTAGCTTTTTGATAATATTATGTCAGTGATGATGTCTGGCCCTGTTGCCCCAACTGCAAAACATGGACACAAAATATAAAGGCATGTTATAATGCAAATAGAGCAGAAAACAATGATTTTTCCTTATCCTGAATCATGCCAAATGCTTGTCTCCTTCTTGCGAGTGATAGTGGAACACTTGAAATCCCTTGAAGTTCACTTCTAAAAAGCGGAAAATCATCACTCACCCGATGACCAGCGATGTCTTGTCACTCTCTCCTTCTTCGCCCTTGAGGACGGTTGTGAGAGCACCTGGGTCCCTATACGGCACATATCCTTTTCTATTTAGGACCTTTACATCAAAATTATTGCTGTATACGGTTTTTAGGATTATATTCTACTATATGGTTTGAAATTTGATCTAAATTATACGTTGTTTGACATGTTTTTTCATCGTGTTTACATTTGATGAAAACTTCGTTGTAGGTACCGGCTGTCTGCGGCTGACCCACATTTATTATGTCCTGATTGCACTACTTCATGTTCTTTCAGCTCTCGCTGTAAACATTGTCTAAATTTAACCACTTTTGAATTTAATAACTACCTTTTTTTCCATTCATAGACGTGCAAAGGACTGGGTAAGAAGGTATTCACAAGTCATGTCTAAATCGAGTGATTGCGCTGATAACCGTGTGTTAACTACTACTGCCGATGTTCATAATTCCAGTGAATTGCTGAGCGTTTTACGGGGACAGGTCGCTGTTCCAGTGATGAACTCTGGAGCCAAATTAGAGATCGTCGTCAACGGAGCTGACCTCACCGCAGATGAAGAAGACCAGATTGTCTTCAACGCAGAAGAAGGAGGCTTCGTCGAAGTCTCTACACAGCTCTACGCAGAAGACGAGATCCTTCTCTGCCGAGATTGTACCTCCGGAAGAAGCAGACGTGTATGATGATTCCCCCATCCTCATACCTGAAGTCACAGTCGCCAGCAAGAAGACAAAGCCTGCTTCTACAGCTACATCGGCAACTTTATCAGCGAAGACATTGACAGAAGACATTCTATCAACGCAGACATCGGGTACTAGAGATAGCAGCAGCGTCAGCTCTTTACAAGTGCAGCGTGCCTTAGAAGACGCCTCATAGTTGTCAGAAGCATCATCATCCCTGCAGCAGTCTCTTCAGACATCGCAGAACTTCAACCCGGGACTGTTCATGCAACAGTTTACAGACCAGATGATGTCGATGATGGAACATCGCTTCACGCAGGAGAAAGCTGCTACGAAGACCACTACGATGACTACTAGCCTGCGTGAAGATTCAGCAGTCTCTCCAACGCCCTTGGAAGAAGAGGGAAGCCTGTGTAAAGGCTCACACACCCGATGATCTTCCCCATCTGAAGTTAGGAGCCTGGACAACGCTACCATCCTCAGCTCAGTCTTAGACGTCCCTGAAGGAGCCGCTAAGAATTCTCCACGCAGAAGCAGATCGAAGCGTTCTCCCGAACCCTACAGACGTAGTAGATACGGGTCGTCATCACCATTGGACTCAGACGCACATTGGGAACCTGCACGCAGGCACTCCACATCTTACAGAGAGGAAACTTGTACGACGACAAGTGGCAGAGATTTGAACAGTATGCAACGAGGAAAGGCTTTACAGCAGTAAAAGCAACCCATCCTCAAGTGGCGGAATACCTGTGTCATCTGCAACAGACGAGACACTTAAAAGGTTCAACACTCTCAACGTACCTGGCTGCTCTCAGCACAGTTATCACCATGAAGACGGATGTCAAGCTGACCAAAGTACCAGAGATACTGGCACTACTACGCTCGTTCAAGTTGGAAGACCAACAGAAGAAATTCAAGGCTTCTGTCTGGGATCTCAACATAGTTCTACAACATCTCACCAGTGATGCCTACGAGCCTCTAGAACGGACATCCTTTGAACTACTGACACAGAAAACGCTGTTCCTGATTGCCCTAGCAACAGCAGCACGGATGTCAGAAATACATGCTTTGGACTTTGAACAAACACGATTTGAATGACATGAGGACTGACAGACAGTTCCACATCCCTGTCAGAGCATTGAAAGTCTACCTACAAAGGACAAAAACAAGGAGACGAAAATTCAAGCGCCTATTCATCCCCTTATCCACTGAGACGCCCACAGAAGTCTCACGGACAACGATATCAATATGGATGAGAGCCGTTATACTAAGGGCCTATAAAGCAGCAGGACTTGAGCCTCCACGAGCCTCCAATCCCCATGAAGTCAGAGCCCTGGCGTCTACACTTGATCTGCATGGAAACTACTTGATTACAACAATAATGGAGGGCTGCTTTTGGAAATCGGACACGGTGTTTGCCAACCACTACCTCAGAGACATTGCCACCGAAGACGTCTCAGGCATTCACCAGTTTGGACCACTTGTTGTAGCACAACAACTAACGGTTCCACAAAGGCGCTGAGAAAAATCTCACCCTTTTATCACGTGACTTGTGAAAACCAATGCTCTGGAAAGCAAATGGTTAAAGTCCATGCACACGTCTACAGTCCATTTGAGACAAAATGATACCGATGAATTGCAATCTAACACAAAAACAAATAGACATAAAAGAATCAAACCAACGCGGACTGCAATAAACACAACAGACCAACTCTAGAAAAATTTGCATAATTTGGGTCACAAAAATATAAAAGTTGTTTAAGAAACTGTCATCATTTATTTGTGTGTTTTCCCAGTTTGTTACAAGGGCGCATTGGCAACTAAAGTAACAGCGCGAAAAGCGAGATGCACATGCATTAGTGACGTCGGAGACATGTGATTACTGCTGATTGACAAAGTGAGAGAAAATGAAAGTCTATAATTTACAAAGTCTATGATTTCTTCAAGGATGAAAATGACAGGGGGTGACCCAAGTATGCAATTACTAAGTACATACAACGCACTGCCTGTGCAGCTGGGGTACGTGTGTCATCTCGCCAGCTCAAAAATTTGTTGAGGACCCGTTAACGCATGTGCATCTCGCTTTTCACGCTGTTCCTTTAGTTGCCAATGCGCCCTTGTAACAAACTGGGAAAACGCACAAATAAATGATGACAGTCTCGTAAACAACTTTTTTTTGTGACACAAATTATGCATTTTTTCTAGAGTTGGTCTGTTGTTTTTATTGCAGTCCGCGTTGGTTTGATGTCTATTTGTTTTTGTGTTAGCTTGCAATTCATCGGTATCATTTTGTTTCAAACGGACTGTAGGACAGGCTAGCATGAGTGATAGACCCTGTACTTGTATGGATATACTCGTACATGAAGAAGGGTCGCATCTCCACTTGATGCGCGCATCAAGAGATGGAGTTGCAAAAGATAACTAATGGAACATTAGTATATCTAAAATCCACACGAAAATGTCAGGAGAAGTTTCTGAAGAAATCTGACAACTTGTGGTTCCCCCCAGACTCAACAGAGGAAGTTGAAAGAACAGAATCATCAGCAGTGCCGTCATAAGTTCCCATGGGGGGTAATTCAGGACGTAAATCAACAGCCAGAGAATCCAGAAGTGGCCTGACCCACCACTGATTCCAACAGATTCTGCAAGCATTTAGCATGAGTCATGATAAGGAAAATATGTAATTTTCTGACTAAAATTGATATTTTATACTTATCCTGACTCATGAGGTCAGCCCTCCCAGCCTCCCCTCTCATGGCACTTTGGATTTCCCTGTAAGTCCGGGTGTCGAGCATACATACAGAGTGACAAAACATGGCTGGTCATGTGACGAAAAGGGTGCCATAGGAGGCAAGGGAGGCTACTCGTGGGTGAGTGAGTGATGATTTTACGTCTGCTTTTTAGAAGGAAACTTCAAGGGATTTCAAGTGTTCCACTATCATTCACAGGAAGAAGGAGACAAGCATTTAGCATGAGTCAGAATAAGTATAAAATATTAATTTTAGTCAGAAAATTACATTATTAACCTGATAGGAAGGTAATTTTGAAGTTTTGTTCATATATTGATCTAAAATATGAAAGATGTTCATCGTTATAATTCTGTAAATACAGACTCTTGGGTGATGAGAAGGCAGTTTATGGTTCAAGGACAAATACTCTGATTGGTTACCAATGGCAACGAGTTGGGACTTAGGTGTATAAGATGCGAGTTTTAGGGTCTGTTTTATATGATCAACAGCATGTTGCTGTTACAAGATAAATGTAGTAATATCCTGAAAATCCAATTGTTCCAGATATCGGAGTCTATATGGCAGTATTTCCTGCAGACTCAGCAGACCGAGGACATCTATCAGGCTAAAGTACGACTGAGAAATGCTCTTTATGCTGTGTTTCAGGGCGTCTTTCCTTGTAAGTATGGGCGAGAGTATATTTGTGAAGTGCCCTTTATGTTGTGTTTCAGGGCGCCTTTCCTTGTAAACAGGTATGGGTGTTTGTGAGAGCAGTGCCCTTTATGTTGTGTTTCAGGGCGCCTTTCCATGTAAACCGGTATGGATGTTTGTGAGAGCAGAGCCCTTTATGTTGTTTTTCAGGGCCTTTCCTTGTAAACAGGTATTGGTGTTTGTGAGAGCAGTGCCCTTTATGTTGTGTTTCAGGGCGCCTTTCCATGTAAACCGGTATGGATGTTTGGGAGAGCAGAGCCCTTTATGTTGTGTTTCCAGGTAAACCTATTCCATGTAAATGTAAACCAGTATGGATGTTTGTGGGAACAGTGCCCTTTATGTTTTGTTTCAGGGCGCTTTCCATGTAAACCAGTATGGATGTTTGTGGGAGCAGTGCCCTTTATGTTTTATTTCAGGGCGTCTTTCCATGTAAACCGGTATGGATGTTTGTGGGAGCAGTGCCCTTTATGTTTTATTTCAGGGCGTCTTTCCATGTAAACCGGTATGGATGTTTGTGGGAGCAGTGCCCTTTATGTTGTGTTTCAGGGCGTCTTTCCATGTAAACCAGTATGGATGTTTGTGGAGAGCAGTGCCCTTTATGTTGTGTTTCAGGGCATCTTTTGATTTAAATATGGGTGTTTGTGAGAGAACACATCTTGTATGCTGTGTTTCATGGCGTCTTTCTATGTAATCTGGTATAGGTCCTTGTGAGAGAAATGCCCTTATACTGTCTTTTGGATGTAAGTATGGTTATTTATGAGAGAAGTGACTTGTATGTTGTGTTTCAGGGTGTCTTTTAATGTAAGTATGGGTGTTTGTGAGAGTACATGTGAGGAATGACCTGTGTTTTGTGTTTCAGACTTTATTCCCTGTAAAGTATGGCTGAATATGAGAGTGTCATCACACATGAGGGAATGTTTGAGTTCCGTGATTTATCCTTGGCCTGATTTCATATAGAGCACACAGTGTATACAAAGCTTTTTATCCCCCCAACGCGTTTTGCGGGGGGTATTAAAATGGACACATTTGTCTTTTCCGGAGCAGAACTCTAAAACCGTTCACTATTTCTTCACCAAACTGGGCACATAGATAGATCTGGTGGTGTACTGGTGCCTTTTGGTAGTTTTGGAATCTGAATAAAATATTTTTGGCATTTCCATGGCAACAAGTTCGACTTAGCCTGAAATTGGTGGTTGTGCTCTTTTCCGGAGCTGAACTCTATAACCGTTCACTATTTCTTCACCAAAGTTGACACATAGATTGGTCTGTCGGTATACTGGTTCCTTTTTGGTAGTTTTGGAATTCTGAATAAAATATTTTTTGGCATTTCCATGGCAACAAGTTTGACTAAAACAGAAATTAGTGGTAGTGCACTTTTCCGGAGCAGAACTCTAAAACAGTTCAATGTTTCTTCACCAAACTTGGCACATACATAGATCTGGTGGTGTACTGGTGCCTTTTGGTAGTTTGGGATTTCTGAATAAAATATTTTTGGCATTTCCATGGCAACTAGTTTGACATAGACTGAAATTGGTGATGGTGCTCCTTTCTGGAGCAGAACTTTTAAAACCTTTCAATACTCTCCTTCCACTTTTCTATATACACACCTAAATATTTGACATAATCATAACTCGTAGACATAATCATGAAGAGTATTTTGCCATTGCGGGGGATTTTGATGACTTTGTCTTCTTGTTAGTTCTGAAAATGCTGAGAAATGTTTTGTATGTTGTTTCAGGAGTCTTTTCTAAATCTATTGTTTTTGTTTGAGATGTTGGAATTCTTATCATGGATGCTGTTCTGTCATTAATGTTTGGTGAAATAATTGCATATATGAAAACGAATAAGGAAAAAATATGTGTTTTAGCAAACTGAACTTACATTAAGTTCCACTGGACATGACACAATCTCTTCACACTGATCCTGGGTGTTTGTGAGAGCAGAGCCCTTTGTGTTGTGTTTCAGGGCGTCTTCACACCGATCCTGGGTGTGTGTGAGAGCAGAGCCCTTTGTGTTGTGTTTCACACCCGATCCTGGGTATTTGTGAGGCGAGCCCTTTGTGTTGTGTTTCTTCACACCGATCCTGGGTGTTTGTGAGAGCAGAGCCCTTTGTGTTGTGTTTCAGGGCGTCTTCACATCCTGGGTGTGTGTGATCAGGGCGGATCCTAGGTGTTTGTGAGAGCAGAGCCCTTTGTGTTGTGTTTCAGGGCGTCTTCACACCGATCCTGGGTGTGTGTGAGAGCAGAGCCCTTTGTGTTGTGTTTCAGGGCGTCTTCACACCGATCCTGGGTGTTTGTGAGAGCAGAGCCCTTTGTGTTGTGTTTCAGGGCGTCTTCACACTGATCCTGAGTTGAAATATCAGATTCACCCTGTGTTTCATCTGTGGAAATGTTTCACCAAAGTGGATAATGTATGATCTATGGGACTTAACACTTTCTATACAGTGTCAGCAAACTAAATTTTCAAACTTATCCTATCTCACGGTATGCACTTCTCTCTCTTGATTCAACATTGAGTGGAACGATGTCACTTTTTCCCTAGGCCTCTCTTGTCCATCCGCCCAAGCACGCCATACTACCCCCATTATAAGACAGCTTCCTAGTTGTCATGCTCCACTAGCTATCCACGTGACTATCCCTGAATCATCATTCTCCTTCTTGTCGCACATGAGTGAACGTGTTTTGCTTTACTGAACGTTTTCAACATTAGTCTACAACATGGGAAAGGCTAACCAGCCAAACAAGAGGAAGAAATGTTCGCAGTGTAATAAGGTGTTCTCTGCGTTTTGTGTTGACTGTGTGGGATGGGACTCTCGTTGCGATAAATGCAAGGATCTTACCTTTGAGTTGTTTGGTGATTACACTAGGGCTTCGCTCGTCGTGTTGCTGACAGAGCTCGTTATGCAGCTTCGCTAGACGGACCCAGTCCCACCAAGAAAGGCAAGTTTAAGCGTCCTACTTTGTATGCTCGTTGTTCACAGTCCCCTCCCTCGAATGAAGAGGATTTCATGAGAGCATCATTTGACTCTTATTTATCTGAAGACCATCAGAATCTGCTTGGCTCTCAACATTCTAGCCCGAGTCCTTCGTCTTCAACCACGTCCCGGGTAGTGGTTGTCGAGGGTGCTACCACGCCTCAGGATACTTCTGCACAGCGGGACCGCCGAACTATGCTCTCTGTCTCTCACTCCCCGGACCAGTTATCACTGCAACCTGGCTTATCTGTTTCGGACAAGAATCAGCTGATCTCTACGCCTGACTGCCCAGAGCGCATGCGCCGTAGCCGTTCTCGCTCTCGTCGTCGTCCAGTAGTGACAGCAATCAGTCTACCTCGCCCAAACGCTTGTTAGTGGTTGCTTCCCTGTCTACTTCCTATTTGGCGAATAGAAGTGTTGTCTCTTGCGTCCAGCTACCTCGGTCTCCTACTTCGCCAAAGCCTGCCAGTTCGTCGAATCACAGTTCACCGGATCACGCTTTGTCTGTTCTAACCCCTCCACCTCGACTTTCACGTTTGCCTTTACCGAAACAGCACTTGTCGAACCAGTTAGACCGGTTCTCTATGAAATTGCTTTGTCCGAACTGGTCTGCATCGAAACGGCAGTCAACTATCAACATTCATCGGATCGGTCGTCTTCCAAACAGGTTTCACCAAAGGGACTTCATTGAAACAACGTTTGCCGAAACAGCTGACTTCACCGAAACTGCATATGGTGAATTGCCTTTCGCCAAAATGGCTTTCTTCCAAGTGGTATTCAGCGGAACACCCTTCTTCAGGTCATCTGTCTCTGAGTACTTCCCTGAACTCTGTCAGATCTTACAGTCATGTCTCCTCAGCAAGGACGCGGCTTTCACTGAGTTGTTTGGACCAGTCTCCTATTATTCTTCAGATTTGTTCACAGGATAGACCTGGTACGTCAACTTCACCGCCAAGACACCACTCTTCGACTTGTTCGTATTCAACTAAACACACGCCTTCCTCTACTTTGTTGAGACCAGTTCTTTGCTCAAAGTCACCTCCTCGGACTTCGTCTTCTAGTCATCATGGGACTTCCAGTTCTGCACACTCGACCCGTCAACCTAGATCTCCAACATGATCGACTGCTGCCTATAGATCACAGCATGCTACGACTTCTGACGGGGTTCCTGCCTCCTCGCGTCTCTATACTCGGATTGTACCAGATTCCTGGACTCCAGCGCAGGAAACTACTCCTCCCCCAGATCTGGCTGCGATGTTGAGTGCTATTACTACTGCATGGAATCAGCAACAGTCTGCTCAATCGACGGGGAGTGCTCCTCCCCTTAGACCACCTGTTGCGGTGCCAAGTCCTGGTGTTCCGGCGGATCCTCCGGCACATTCGGTTGTTGATTCACCAGAGGGAAGTCAGGATTTTGTCGACGAACCTCAAGTCTTAGCCTGGATAGAGAAACTCCGCCTCCCTGTGTCACAGAATACGGACGACTTAACGCATTCCTTCTCCATGAGACAACGGGACTTGGTGTCTATTACCTTTCCACCATAACCTTGTATTGCTCATCTAGCTACCTTCCTTGGATCATGCCTGTAAAAGCCTTAAGAGGATTAAGGATGGCCTGTCTTCGCCTAGATTGTCCTTAGCGGCTCACTCCTATGGGTTCCAGTCGTTGTCTACTGCCTCTTCGGTGGATGAAGATGTCCAAACACTTTGCGGGAAGTGGACTTGCTCAGCCTTTTTAGTTGAGGACAGAGAACTGTCTCACATGGACACAGCTATTCGTCGCTCCAAGTTTCCATGATACAGAGACGGGCTCCGCGGTTTGTGCCATCTCATCCGGAACTTCGTCGGGGTTTTCATGGCCATTCGTCCCGAGCTAGAGGTAGCAAGTCCTCCCATGGCACATCTTCACGACGTCCTCCCAAGTGAGACCCCGGGGTTGGGAGTAGGGTCCCCAAGCAGTGACTCTTCGAAACAAGGGTACAACTGGGAACTCCCTCCTCCAGCCGTCCCTATTTATGACTCTCCAGTGAGCGGGAGATTAGGGAAGTTTCGCTCCCAATTGGACCTTCCTAGACGATCCCTTTGTGACCGACCTCCTCGCCAAAGGCTATCAACTTCCAGTCATCAGACGCCCGCCTCTGACAGTGCATTCGCTACATCACAGTTATCCGGCGGACCAGATCCATTTTCTTCGCTCCACCATAGCAAATTGTCCAGTCCAGTCTCTCGGTCCGGTGCCCAGCACTCTGGAGTTCTAATCCACCATCTTTTTGGTTCCCAAGAAAAACTCCACAAACCTAAGACTCATTTTCAACATGGAACTTTTCAATGCCCACTATCTCCAGCGCCCGCCTCACTCCCAAATGGTATCAATCGTCCTTCTTCCTACCATCCTGAAGAAAGGGAATTTTCTTGTCAGCCTAGACCTTCAAGATGCATATCATCAAGTGCCCATTCATTAGGACTTGCGGAAATTCCTGCGGTTCGTGTTCCAAGGGATCCATTATCAATGGACTGTCCTGCCTTTTGGAATTTCCAAGGCCCCATGGCTGTTTACCAGGATCACCTAAGCTCCAGGTTTCTTCATCTCCACCGGGTCATGTTGGAAAGTTACATAGACGACTGCATTCAACTTCTGAAATTCTGAAAATTCAACTTCTAGTTCCGTTAGCACTGTCGCAGCCCAAGACTTTACGGCAGTGGCGGGGACAATTGCAACTACGTCCTTTGCAACGCTTCCTGCGACCGCATCTTGTCTCAGAGAATCTCAAGGAGTTGATTCGTCTTCCTGAACCCTTTCGTCCTCTTCTAGGAACTCGAGTTCTTGGCGGTTCTTCTCAGCCGTCTCCCACAGAGTGGCAATTGAACCCACAGATCTTTCGGGAACTGATCTTCCCATTATCAAGGCCCCAAGTCGACCTATTCGCCACACGGTTCAATCATCAGCTCCAGAAGTTTGTCTCACCGATACCAGACCAACTAGCATGGGATCTTGATGCCCTGGCGATTTCGTGGGAGGAGCTCAATGCTTACGCCTTCCTTCCTCCATCTCTTCTGCCCAGAGTAAATCAGAAACTCCAGTCGACCAGACAGATTCAACTGCTTTTGGGCGTGCCTTACTGGCTTGTCAAGAGTTGGTTTGTCGATCTCGCACAGCTCTCAGACCTCAACCCAGTTCCTCTTCCCGATTGGGATGACCTACTGTTACACCCTCACTTTCGGATCGGCGCCGTATCCCTTCAAGCACTTTGTCTCTGCACGTATGGCGCATCTGCAGAAGTCCTTAATCGCCAAGGGGTTTTCTCGGAGTGGCTTTGGCCATCACTTCTGCTCACCGACTTCTACCCGCTCACTTTATGATGAGAAGTGGAAGTGTTTTGAGGGATATTGAAAGTCCAGAGGCATTTCCCATTTCTACTTCACCTCAAATCGTCGCTGAATTTCTTCAGCATTTGCAGTTGTCTAAGAAGCTAAAAGTTTCCACTTTGGCCACTTACCTTGCTGCGATCAACTCGGTCCTGGCTACCACCACAGGCTCGAAGGTCTCTACGGTTCCTGAGCTTCAGTATTTGTTCCGGTCCTTCAAGTTGGCTGATCAGTCTACGAAGTTTAGACCTCCTGCATGGGATTTATCTGTGGTGTGTCATTTGGCCTTGACGGACTATGAATCCCTAGCTCAGAAGGACTTTGAGAAGATCGCCTTCAAGACCTTCTCCCTTGTGGCTTTGGCTACAGCTGCTCGGATTTCTGAACTCCACACTTTGGATGTTAACAGAGTCCAGTTCGAACGATAGAAGCATGGCAAAGTCTTCCTCGGTCTTCGCTGGGATTTCATAGCGAAGAATCAGATGCCGGGACAACCCGATCATACTTTTACCATCCCACCGTTGTCCACGATCCTTGGGCCGCATGACAATGAAGACCTGCAGCTTTGCCTTGTTAGGGCTTTGAAGATCTTCCTTGCTGCATCTCAAGATCGCCGCCCGCGCTCATCATCCAGGGCGGAAGTGTCTCCGCACCATATTATCCTTCTGTATGATGGCCACCATCTTATGGGCTTATACCTCGCTGGGTTGTCCAGCTTCATCATGCAGGGCGTTAGCGTCTACTATGGCTCTGCATAGTAACTGTTCTCTCCACGCCATTATGGAAGGATGCTTTTGGCGATCTGACTCGGTCTTCTCCTCCCACTACCTTGGGGCCTCTCAGTCAAGGACGTCCAAGGCCTGTACCAGTTTTGGACCCCTTGTTCTCGCACAACAGGTGTCTACGACCCAACAACGCAGATAGGGGACGGTTTCCCTGTATTTTCCTGAATATAAGTCTGAACTTGATGTCTGCCTTATGTTTTGATTGCTTATGGGTTAGAACTACTTCACTTAGTTTTATACTATGACACGGAGAGACTACCGCCTCGGTGGTTGGACGAATCTGGAGCACGATGTGGAAGGGTTTGACATTTCCATGTTTCCTGACCTCTACTTTTCAAAGCAATCACTTCAGTGAAGTGTGTCACTCCCGAATTCCAGTGGATTTCGTTGCGTTCCGACTCCAAAGTTGCCAGGCTCATCCTTTGACTAAGCTTATGTAAAGGAGTGAGTGTCAATTTGATGTTGACTGGAACTGAACGTTATAACTGCGAGTTTTCCGAGTTGTGCTTCTCTTTCACCCGCCCCTGGTCGGTGTCTGTGGGGTTCTTCTCGAAGCAGGGGCTAGCCCGATTATTGTCTATGACTTTAATTTACGGGGGTACCTTGAAAATTGTGGCAAAGTAACATCCTTTCTCACTGAGCTACGTCCTTCTTCGGAGGTTGCGGCCGAACACCACATCGCTCGGGAGCACCCATCTCCCTGGGTTAGCAAGCCAAGGAGTTCTCACAAGCATAGGATGTGCGCTAGTCGTAACAGGCCTCCTTTGTGCATCGCTATCTATGGTTGTTTCCAGTCTACACAGTTATACTGTTCGCACTGTCAAGACATAGGGTATCTGCCTCCTGCAGTCCAGCCGTGGGATAAATGCATACCGTGAGATAGTATAAGTTTAAAAATTTGAAAATTTGAAATATAAATTGTATATTTATATGCTTATCCCATCTCACGCGACGGATTCCTGCCCATCCTCCCCAATATGCAGATTCTCCAAGATTGATATTATCCAGTGGCTCCAAGAATGAGAATGATGATTCAGAGATAGTCACGTGGGCTAGCTAGTGGTGCATGCCGCATGCTTTGCATGACAACTATGAAGCTGTCTTACAATGAGGGTAGTATGGAGTGCTTGGGTGGATGGACAAGAGAGGGAAAAAAGTTACGTCGTTCCACTCAGTGTCGAATCAAGAGAGAGAAGTGCATACCGTGAGATAGGATAAGTGTATAAATATACAATTTATATTTAAAATTTTCAAATTGCTTGGTTGAAACTTAAAACTTTTCCAAGCAGCATTTAGCTCTGTGGCTCGATCATTCACTTCCAACCCTCATTCACTCACTCCATGTCCTTGAGAAGTTTTGTGGTGTAATCCAGGAAAAACTCAGCTGTGATTAATGAATATAGCAGCATCAATTAAGATGTTTATGTGGGTTTTTTTCAGTTTGTGGTCTGTACATTGTTGGGTCATCCATGAATGGTTTTGGCACAAGAAACAGTGACATGGACCTCTGCCTGATGCTATCAATACATTCTGTAGGTAGATCACACTTCTTCAAAACCTTGTTTCTATCTCTGCCTCTCTGATGAAGGAGCAAGCATACACTCCGAAACGCCATGTTATTCACAATAAAGAAGTAGACATCCATAAATCTTGCTTTTCTTTTTTGCACTCCACTTCTAAATGCCCTTCAAAGGCATGAGATATTGTTAAACAAAAACTAATAATAAAGATATGTTTTCAAATGATACAAATTGTAAAGAAGAAAGTAGTCTTTACGTTTTGGTTTGGCTGTTTTCCAGATTGACCAGAGGAAAGAAGCTACAGAGATATTGTTCCTGCTGCAGAAGTCTTTAAGGAATTGTTGTAAGTGACTTTAATACCTGTATAGGTGTTAGTTTGGTAGTGCTGTAAAATATCACACATGAAATTGAAGAAAATGTCACACCTTCTTCTGTGATGTTCCTCAATCTGTAGGGGTGGTGGGGTAGCCTAGTGGTTAAAGCGTTCGCTCGTCATGCCGAAGACCCAAGTTCGAGTTCCCATTTCTGTTGTCCCCACCGTAGTATTGCTGGAATATTGCCAAAAGTGACATAAAACTAAACTCTCACAACATCAATCACTGGATTGCCTGACTCAGTTATTTACATCGTATTTGACAGAAGCATGAAATTGTCAATTTATTATGTAAAGTTTGATTATGTTATTTAACTTCGATATTTATCATTGATATTCTGGGGGTTTTCCCCCCTGGAAGAACAGAAAACCTTAAAAACAATATATAAAACTGTTTTGTGGTGCGCCAATGGGAACATTAATACAAGTAAACAACACTGAAGCAATCACGGCAGAGATCAATTGCTTGCTTCATGATGTAACCCCTCACAACATCATTGCCTACAGATTCTCTATTGCTTTCACACCCTCATATATTGCTTTCATATGTGCTAAATGCTTTAAAAGCGCCTGCTGATTACCTGAGCTTTGGCATTTTCTCGCCCTGCTCACACTAACTGACTTAGATAAGCCAAGGGAGGCAAGTTCCAAGTGCAGTATCTCAGGCTCATATAAATACTGGAGTATATTTTCACAGTAGTGAAAATACTGGTTTATATTGTTATGACACCTAGATATGACTTTTTGATGAGAAAAAGACGTTTTATGGTTTTCTTATAACTGCGTTTGTCAAGTCATTTTTATGATAACTGTGTGCCATGTTTTCTTGCAGTCTTTGTTAAAAAGTGCCAAGTCATCCGAGCTGCTGTTCCCATTCTTCGATTCTGGGATAAATGCAGGTGATTTCTACATCGTCATGAGTTTCTATAAATAATATAAATAATAATGTCTGTACTTACATTGTGCCAGTGTATGAAATATGTCCCAAACCCAGCCAGACATCAGGGCTGGTAACTTCAAAATGTTACCAGCACAAGATGGATTTAACCAGACCAGACCAAAACCAAAATATGGTGAATTTACTCAGATATATGGAACATCTCAAATTTTTACCAGACCATCTAGTAAATATCTATTAGAAATCTAGCCAGTACTGGGCGGTCGTACGGGCTTTATTTCATACACTGATTGTGATTAACACCATACACTTGGTGTATGCTTAAATGCTCAACACATTATGGACTCTTTATTTTGATGAGAAAAATAGCTATGTGATTTTGTGTGACCTCAGTAAATATTTGAGTTATATTTTCAAAAGATTAATATGGATGTTTTAAGCAGTGAAATAATGCATGTTTCTATATTATAATAGTAATGTTTTCAACTGAAGGTAATGTCCTGAGTTCTAACATTTTAGACTTTGTTTCGTCCATGGTTGTGTTTCTCCCTGTAGAAGACATGATTGCTCAGTGTTTACTCTTACTATTCAGGGACTTTGAGTGTGATCTGAACATCAACAATGCTGTTGGAATCAGGAATACACATTTACTCAGATATTATGCAACAAGTAAGTTCACTTTATGAAGAACAATTATACTTTCATCTATGTATTCTGTTAAACAATAATGATTGAAAAGTGAGTTCTGGATAAGCTGAAATGCATAATGTATGTTATAATCAGCAGTGGGCCTTTGTAGCCTGGAAGCCGCTCTTCCGGGTGATTATTGATTGAGTATTGACATAAATCATTATGGTTACAATGCATTCTTTAATTGATTCACTTCCCCAATTTTCGAAAATGTGAGGTGAAGGTATTTTGTTTTTGTTTTTTAGAATCACAAGGAGGTTGTGGTAGTAGTAGGGGTGGAATTGTTCCAAGTATCTGTGTAAAAATTGCCCTTTAAAGGATTAAGTGCAGTAGCTATATTTCTATGCTGCTCTCTGTAACCTATTTGGATAATGACTTGTAGCAACACTGACCTATGGACTGTCATACGTTTCTGCAAATACCTCTGAAGTTCTGAGTTAGAAATGTTCTTCAGCAACACATGATCGTCGTAAGAGGCAACTAACAGGATCGGGTGGTCAGGGTCACTGACTTGGCTGACACATGTCATTGTATCCCAGTTGCGTAGATTGATGCTCATGCTGTTTATCACTGGATTGTCTGGTCCAGACCCGATTATTTCCAAACCGCAATATAGCTAAAATATTGCTGAGTGTGACATTAAACAACAAACCAACCAACCAACTTTTCTGCAACACACTTTATATATGCCTTGGATTATTTGTGGGATTATGATTAACACATTTAATGGCAGAGATGATAGTTTAGGGTGTCTTGAATTGAATGTTTTAGGAAAAGTGGAACAGCTCATAGTTACCGGTATATGTAGCAAGAAGTCAATATAAATGTATATAGGGAGCAGCGCAGATATATGTTTATTGCAGCTATTGATACATGTGACTGACATGATTGTTTGGTATGTACTGTAGTTTATTTCATCAAGTGAATAAAGAAATAAACTCAAAGTGAATATCTTCACCTGAAGGGAGAACATGATATGATGTGAGTTCATTGAGAGGTGGGCAGGGTAGAAAATCTCAAAGTTCATTTACCATGGTCTAATCAGCATTCATCTTTAGTATCTGGAAATCTAATAGGTGGAGGATTTGAATCTAGTAATTAACTGAATTTCACTCAAAATATGTTTCCCAACTGCAGCAGTATTTTCAGTATCCTTGCATGTGAACCAACGTTTCTTTTTGTCTTATACTGTGTCTTTAAAACATCATTCATCTCAATGACATTAAAGAATATGATGTATATTTGCAGTGGACTGGCGGGTACGCCCCTTAATGCTGTACATCAAGTTCTGGGCCAGATTCCATGACATTAATGATGCAAGGAAGAAGACGATATCCAGCTACTCGCTAGGTCTCATGTTGATACACTACTTACAGGGTGAGTTGTTAACCTACAACTGGAGATATGAAATACCTCATGAAATGTTCTAGCTCAATTTTGTTTGAACTGTTTGGACCTCATGTCTTTCCGTTTCATTAATTCAGGTCTTGGTAAACGTCATAGCTTCTTGTGTACTTAAGTCTTTCTACAACCCAGTTGTACTTCTGTTCAAAGATGTTTGCTGGTATGTGTGAAGACAATGTTTAAATTAAAATCTAAATGATATTCTGTGAAGAAAAACCAAAAACAAATGCTGCACTAACTACAGTGTCAAATTCTCACTTTGACAATTTGACTCGTATCCTATCACTGTTGACGACACCTCTTATTATGAGTGATACTTTGACTTTAAAATGTGTGGTTAATTGATACACTGAAGTTTGAGTTGGACATTGAATGCAAAAGCATATGAGCAGATATCCTTAATAAGGAGATTTGGACTTGATGTTTCAGTTGGCTGTAACCCCCCAGTTCTGCCCTGTCTGCAGACACAGTTCCCTGTAAGTGGTACCTGGTCAACATATACGTTTTCTTTGCATTCAAAAAATATCTGAGAAGAACACCTCTTTGAAAAAAAAGAATAGATTAAACGAACTTGACTGTCAAGCTGACTATACTTTCAGTAAACTGATGTTTCTTCTCTAGGTGGTGTTTGTTCATTTCTGTTTGGTCTCAGTTTGGGAGTGGTGGACGGTGAATATGCCCTGGTCTGAAAAATCTCTGCATGATCATGAATGTGACTGTACATATTTCTTCTTGGCAGAAAACTTTCAAACCTGATGCAGATATCCGGGAACTGAAACTGAATGAGAAACTGCCTTTGGCCGAGACGCAGAACAAAGATTCTCTTGGAGATCTTTTCCTTGGCTTTCTAGAATACTATTCCTTCAAATTTAAGTAAGCATGAAAATGTAGATCATCCTAACCTCAAAAAGTGTTCATGCAGTCTATTGTATACTAACGGCTCACCCTTTGGATGCTTAGGGACCGTTCATAATTTATGGCTAGGTGGGGGGTGATGATGATTTTTTTTGTGTGTGTGTGTGTTGGGGGGGAGGGGAGACATTTGTTCGGGGGAGGGGTGTCAGCAATTTTGTACATATGTACGGGAGGGGTATATGTGTGTCAGCAATTTTGTACATAGAGAATACTGCACGAGGTCTCATTACATATGAATTATATGAAACGAGTGTAATTCCTATGGTATCTGACCGAGCGAAGGAAGGTCACGAGTTTCGTATAATTCGTATGTTATGAGACTGAGTGTGGTATTTTATTATTACCCACGTCTTACATGCATTAAATTGACCAAATAGCAGGGTTTTTTCCCCGCCGCAACCTATTCAGCCGAGTCCGTCCGTACATGTTTCCCGATTCTTGTTAACGCGATATCTCACGAACTGTTGTACCCAATGTCTTCAAATTTGGTGACAGCCTACATTGGGGGATTATGAAGACACCAGTCGATTTGGGTGACATTGACCTTATTTTCAAGGTCACACTTTTTAAACTCTTGTTAACGCAATATCTCTTGAACTATTGTGCCCAATGTCTTCAAATTTGGTGACAGCCTACACTGGGGGATTGCGTAGACACCAGTTGATTTGGGTGACATTGACCTTATTTTCAAGGTCACCCCACTACTTTGACAACTTTTCAAACTCTTGTTAACGCGGTATCCCTTGAACTATTGTCCCCAATGCCTTCAAATTTTAGACAGCCTACAGTGGGGGATTACGCAGACACCAGTCAATTTTGGTGACCATGACCTTATTTTCAAGGTCACACTTTTTAAACTCTTGTTAATGCAATATCTCTTGAACTATTGCGCCCAATGTCTTCAAATTTGGTGACAGCCTACACTGGGGGATTGCGCAGACACCAGTCGATATTGGTAACCTTGACCTTATCTTCAAGGTCACCACGCCACTTTGACCACTTTTTAAACTCTTGTTAACGCGAAATATCATGAACTGTTGTACCCAATGTCTTCGCATTTGGTGACAGCCTACATTAGGGGATTACGCAGACACCAGTTGATTTGGGGTGACCTTGACCTTATCTTAAGGTCACCACGCCACTTTGACCACTTTTTGAACTGTTGTTAACGCGATATCTCATGAACTGTTGTACCCAATGTCTTCAAATTTGGTGACAGCCTACACTGGGGGATTACGCAGAAAACTGTTGATTTTGGTGACCTTGACCTCATTTTCAAGGTCAATTGTACATGCTTCATAAAAATCATCATCACCACACACACACACACACACACACACACACACACAAGCCATATATTATGAACAGTCCTTTAGACAAGTCACTTTAATATTTTATCAAACATTTCTGAGCAACATTTGGGCTAAAGTTGGATTTATGATTTCTCATGTCCTTATTATTTAATTATAGTTGTTGTGTGCTTGATCTGGAGATTGTATATATCTTGTTTCCAGTTTTGATGCAGATGCTATAAGTATTCGACAAGGTGCACGGGTGCCGAGGAGCGTCATGATGAAACAGACAGCAGACAACCAGAGGCAGTGGAAATGTCTCTGTATTGAAGGTGTCATTGCTATAGCTGCCTTTTGATTCCCATGTACAAACAATAATATCCCTCTCGGCAATCTGTTTGTAAGAACAAACAAAAACAGTAATCGTATCAGCTGGAATTTTTAATATTTTTTTGTTTCAACAGGAATCTTGAAATGTTTAATGGGTGAGATATTTTAGAAATATTTTTAGAAATACCTAGATCCATGTTCATTAAATGTCCTTTGCTGTAGTCTTGATGTAAGTTTGTTTATGAAGTACTCATTACGATTTCAGAGCCGTTTGACAGGTCAAACACAGCAAGGTCTGTGTATGACGAGTTCACCTTTCAAAGAGTCCAGCGTGTTTTCAAGAACAGCTTCTTCAGATTACGAAAGACAAATGACATTGAGTCTATCACCAGTGTCCCATTCTGAGCATCATCATCAGCAGCAGCAGACCATAACTGCTGATACAGACAGATGGCTACAGGCCATCGCTACACCTTCCAAACTCAGGGTTCTTCATGGACGCAGCACATCCTTGTAGTGACAAGGGGAGGAAACTCTCCCCTGTATTATTACTCTACTGACATTACTCAGTGTTGACCCAGTTGTTTTGGTGAAGATTCATGACTGATTCAATGTCAGTATTGCTTTCTGGTAGCTTTTCAGTGAAGCCAACAAAAGCCCCCGGACATGCTTCAAGTTAGGTGTGGAATAATATTTATGTGTGTGCATAATTTTGGAAATGAGTACCAAATGGACATTAATGACAACTGAAAAGGATCTAAAATTTGTGTTGATACTTGACATAGGAAACGTGCTGTTCTGGTCTTGAACTGATGACCGGTCCTACTCCAGTCAATGTGTAGTGCCGCTGTCATGATAGGATGACACGAGTCATATTAGACTGATCTCAGGGTACTAGTTGTATCAGTGTATCAGAGCCTCTTGTGTACCACTTGAACTTGCAGTGTACTTCATCTGCCTCATCTGTGGCCCCAAGTGATCAAGGCCTCTTGTGTACCACTTGAACTTGCAATCCTGCCTCATCTGTGACCCCAAGTGATGAGTCTTGTTTGGAAATTACAAGAGAAGGGCGGAGTATTCCTACAGATCCTCTGGCTGCTGAAATCTCTGTGAATGTGTGTAAACCTTTCAGTTTGTGTGGACAGTGTGCATGATATCCAGTGTGTAGCTAAGAATATACAAAGAGTGAATCACTGTGAACACTAGAGAATTGTCAGTGTTTCGTGTACATGGCCTTAATATTTTCATGAGCACCGGAGAGAGGAATTTTCGGTATGTTGTGTACATGGACTGTGTGACTCTTCATGGGGTTTTTCATCAGCTGGTTCTGGACAAGAGATAAAGCAGGTGTTTGGCTACTTATATTCAGAAATGTCAGGGATCTTCCTGTTCAAAATAATAAATTCATTACACTGTTTACACCACTACATTTGATTATTTCAGCATGACATTCATTGTCTCAACTGTTGATGTTTCATACAAATGCATCATATCAACATGAGGACTTTTCCCTGTCTGTCTCTGGACAATCTAAATGTCAGTCAGTGCTTATTCACAGTATCAATCTATTTCAATAATGTACTCCAACTACACAGGGTGTGAATTTTTCTGTGGCTATGATGAACAACAACCATGACATGGTGGCAACTAGAATCATAGGAAATGGCAGTAGCATCTAGGTTATTGCTTAATTTAAGATGTGTGTCCGGAAATATAGGAACATGTTCAAAGTGGAGTATGTGAACAAACGCATTGTTTACTATCTGAAGCAACTATATAAGGTACTAGTACTTTGTATTTTCTGAAAACTGCTAAATGTGACATGCTATTTTGTGTTTATACCTTCTCAGTGGTCGAGGAATTGATGTAAATTGAGTCAACTGCTGGGTCTCTGATTGTATTTCTAGTGATTTCTTGGAAGATCACCAACTGTCTGACCCATGCAGTATCTGTTTAAAGTTTACTTAATAATAATGATTATCAGAACCTTGTTTACATATTCATCTATGATCTTAAGTCAATATCAGTGCAATGATTTGCAGTTTTCTTTAATGAAAGGTGTCCATACCCTGATACCAGTTTTGCTAGGGTGTTGATAACAGAGGGAAACCATTCTCCCTCACTCACTCTCTCTCTCGCGTTCAATTACCACAGATGTCAAACATCATTTTGACTGTCACTGATCTCACTTTTGAATAAAATGAATAACAAAGAATTGATATAAGTTAAATACACCGATGGATGCACTGGTCTACTTAAACTTTCTGTATTTAGTAAGCAGTGTCATAATTCTTTAGCTGATGGCTAGGGGCATTAATCAAGGAGCCTTTATTTTCCCATTTCCATGAAAAGTATCAGTTTGTTTTCATCTGATAATGTTTGTGGGTTTGTTTTTTCTTTGTGAAGTGCTTGTAAAACTATCCTTTTGAACCATCTTCTTTGTTTGTTGTTCAACACTGGCCTTAGCAATATTCCAGCTAAATGACAGTAGTCTGTAAATGTCTGGACCTGGCAATCCAGTGATTAACATCATGAGCATAAATCTTCTCACTTGGGATAAGATGACATGCATGACCCAAGTCAACAGCCATGACAGCTTGAAACTGCATCTGAAACTGTCCCTAACACTATTGTATTGCCAGTAGTGGGGCACCTTATCAATCGATACTTGGATACAGAACTACTTCAGGGGAATTCCTAATGTCTAAAAAAGTGTCAAATAGGGATGGTTTCGTAACAAATTTCATTTATGGGCATATTATGTCAAGCATATCTGTTTTGAAGTTACTAAAGAATATATTCTACTTTCCAAAAGAAGTTGTACACTGTTGTGTGTCAAATTGCTGTAATCCCTATCATCGGCAGCTCATCTGGTCTTTGTGTGACCCAAACACTCAACCAAAGCTTTAAGCATAACAGAGTTTGCTGATGTGAAGCACCAGCTTCAGCAGCTGATGAACATCAACAAACACAACTTCAGTCCTTAAATCTTTCATCAGTACATTTGCAAGTTGTACAGAAATTCTGTAACAGTAAATATACAGCCATTATATATGATCACTCATTCTCATCAAAATGTTTATTGAACAGAACTGAAGTGTGTAGTCTGCTCTCTTGATCCATAATTGCTAGAACCATGAATATTGTCTCGGGAATATTGTCTGAAGTACAAGGTGCCACTTAAGTCAAAGTCATTAGATAAAGCTCAACTTGCAGCCCTGTCTTAGTAGCATCATTCTTCATGCCAGTCAGGTTTTGTTGACTTCATTAATGATCGTAGAACAATGTAAGAAGAAAACAAAGAACTGTCTCTCAACATCTGGGCCTAGATTTTGAAGCTCTCTTAGCGCTAAGATAGTCGTAAGTTAATGTTAATGTATGACACTTACGACTATCTTAGTGCTAAGAAAGCTACGAAAATCTAGGCCCTGAAGACTTACGGATTGCTAATCTCATCTGGGAGAAGTTGAATCAAAGGCAATGATAGACAATTACTGATTTATTCTCCAATCTTATCTCGTGATATATGAATACAAATAGTATATGAAGACAACTGCAGTGTTCCCTAATGTGTTGGTCTAATGTCACTTAACAAGCTATGTCACAGACAGCTAAATCTGTCATGCTTGAAACTGACCTCAGGGAACTTAAATATTAAAAAGACAAAAAAAAAAGTATGAAATCGTCTCATTGTAAAAATCGTTGTGATGTTCATGTTTTCATAGTTTATGAATTGACTGTTTTAGGACAATTTTACATTGTGAAAGTAATATATGCTTTTTAAGATCATTAACTTTCATTGGATTAATGAAAATGTAAATACATTTTGTTTCAGACCAACACATTGATGTACATTAAAGTGTCAGACATTGTGATATGTAAGATGAATTATGTGAAATAAAACACATTTACAAATAATGATAAGTTCTATTTTTCTGTAATGAAGACATCTCAGTTTATACTGTTACATGCACTGCATCAACATTATAGTGTCCAAATATCCTAGCCATGATGAACTCTCCAGCCTGGATTCCCTTGTCTACAGGCAGCAACAAATAGTTGTAATCACATAGACATTGAAAACATGTGTTTCTGGTGATTTGATGTGTGAGATGCATCATCATCATCATCATCATCATCATCATCATCATCATCATCATCATCATCATCATGAGCCTTTGAGATTGACATCCCATGATCGAGGGGAAAAATACCAGCGCTATGAGCAAGCACTAGTTGCCTGGATATGTGCTCTATATAAATATCGTATAATAATAATAATCATCATCATCTGTATATATGGACATGTATTTAGTGTTGTATAACTTATAAAATTATATGTAATGGGTATACAAATTATATGCAACATATTTATTGACAATACAATAAGCTATATAGCTATGACATGTATAGATCAACATACAGTTAGCATGGTAAGTGTTCTAAAACTCTTACACGTTGACACAGAATACATGTTAGTTGTTACATACTGACATACAATAGAAGGATAATGTATGTACATACTTGAAACAACAGACACAGAGCCTGTATTGATAGACATAGCCTTGCAATTCCCTGCTGTATATTAACCCAAGAGACTAGAAGGACACGAAGTGCCATTTTCAACTGCTTCTGTGGAGGCATACATAATTCTGTGAGCACTAAATAGCTGGCCTAAATAAACAAAATAATATAAGATGTTGCAAATGAGGAGCGTATTCAAAGGGTTGTATTTGAAGGTAAAAGGAATTCTGTAAACCTGTGTTCTAGAGACTATTGCTGGTATCATGTACTAAAAAAATGTTTATTGGAAGTAAAAAGGGAGGGTTTGGGCTTCATCACACCAGTAGTTGTCTGCCATACAGACCCTGAACAAACATATCCAATGCAGCCCATGCAAGTCTAGAATATGTGGCAATTCTAGATCACCACAGTTTCTGAAAATGAAGAAAGTCTCTGGGCTCCTTTTCATTTTGTAATTTATAATTATAATTAAAAACTGTTTTTGGCGACTGGTGTAATATATTATGGGTTGGTGGGTTGTTGATGAATTTTGGTGAAGCCCTCTTTTGCTGTATCATCTTTTCATGAAACGACGTTTATCTCAACACCCCATATCCCCCATGACAAATTACATGCATCCCTGTATATTAATGGCCATGCATGCCATTTCATCTGCTGATTCACACTAAGACGATTCCAGTCTGGTAAAACAATTTGATCAATATTATTCTACGGAGTTGCTCTATTTGCAACACATACTGCAGGGATACACTTGTAAACAATTGTTCCAGGTCAACATGAAATATTATATTCATGTCAGCGTAGAAAGTTTCGCGAAACATCCTTAACAGAATTCCATTATGTTTGAATTTCGTCTTTCACATTATCCGGTTGGGTCCGATGATACCTGCCCTAACGAACAAGTTCCGCATTTTAAGCACTTCCGGTAATTTTAGTTATGGTGATCGAAAGATTTCGATGGAACACTTTGCTCTTCGTGTTGTTGACAGTGTTTTTCGATGGCTTGGACACAAGTATCGGCGGTTTGTATTCTCAGTATTTGGCAATTGTTGTTTAAAGAAAACCCGGGTTTGCTGAGGTAAATTGTTTGTTTATAGGGTTGCAGCGAATCCACTATGAGCAATGAGGCGAATATTGACAGTAACGAATACGATTTTTGGGTAATGAATGCAATAATTCTCAGCAAACGATGTATTTGTCTTTATATTCTGTAAAACAATAACAAAATAATTCTTTGACGTGTTTTGACCTTGCTGACAGTATTAATTTTTCTCGACATTGACCAATGACAACATTGCTGTCAAATTTATTACATAGGACTAGGAGTGTTGGCTATTATCATGATTATGCTGTTAGGTTTGGATATGTTTCACTTTGCATATCAGGTTTTAACAATCAACACAAAAAACATAGTATAACCACTCATTATTAAAATAATCATCAATATTCAATTCTAGTGGTCATGATTAAGAAATTAAATTAATAAAGGAATATGCTCTGATTAATCGAATACACGAGTGAATCGGGCAAAATAGCTTAACCCGATACATATAGGCTACTATCTCAAAGTTTGGTCCAGGCACAGTTTGTCACAGTCATGTCATTTTGAAGATTCATTAATACAACAGTATATATGTGTCAACATCTCAGCTTGCTGGTTGCAATGTTATCAAATCCACTAATTGGTTCAGGCTGTCAGCTTTGGCTCAGGCTTCAGTGGTATGGTTATGAATTCACCTGTAGTTGCTTACCCAAACTTTACACAACTAGCCTCAGATACTAAACGATCCGTACCCATACTGATTTCAGTGATTTGTACCTTACAAAAGGGGCTAACTCATACCTAAAATTCTTGTCAGATTTTTGTACCTGTGTTGGGGCATTTGTATTGGGTAACCAAACGTTTGTGACTCGTACCAAATTTGGGATGATTCGTTCCCAAGTTAGGATTATCTGTACCCATTTTAATTATTGGCCCAAACCAGATTGCATTAACTGGTATCGACTTTGTTGAAAAGATAATTTACTCATCACATATTCCTGCACTTTATTCTCATCACTATTCATATCCTTGTAAAGTGTTTATGGACCTTTAAGAAACATATGTTGTTAACTTTCTAATCACATGAATAACTTAAAAACATCTCACCACATATTAAAGATAACTTCATTCAAGAATTTACAAAATCTTTGTGATGTAACACCCCTCTTACAGCCCAAATAAGGACATTTCCAACATTCATTCATGATACATTTTGTTTGTTCATTCTGTGCTGTGGTCTAATTTGCCCAATATCTGGGAGTTCAGTCATCAAGTGGCTTGGTCACAAGGAGGCACAATTTCAATGATTTGTAATCTGTGACCTCTCTCTTCTGACATTTTGACCAGAATTGGCATAGCTTTTCTTGATGTGACAAACAAACTTTTCAAATCATATCTATTTTCATTTGGTATGGGTTCACATCCAGTTGTTAGGTACAAGTAGGTACAGGTTGTCCAAGATCCTGCCAACAAGGTTTGGGTGCAGATTGTCAAGTTCCCCTAGCCTCAAGGCTTGAGAAGCACACAAGATCTGTGAAATATCAGCCATAAGTATGCAAACCTGTACTTGTGGTGGTGTGTAGTCTTGTGTATAGAGCATAGGTCACAAATCAGGTGAAATTAAGCAACGTTGGTCATAGAGTGTTCTTGGATGGGTGACTGTGTTTGACAGCTTGACCATGTTGACTCCTGAGAGTTTCTAGGACTTCTCTCCAGCCCAACAACAAAGCATGCACCTATGTAGTCACACTTTAGGCAAGTGAGTTTGTTCAAAATTGCCTCTGTTCACCCAGCAGAAAATGGGTACCCAGTAGTATAAGTCACATGACTATTAACCTGCTAGTGTCTCACAGGCAGCTTGGATTCATATGGAGTAATAATGTCCCTGTGGCATGGATTTCTGTGTTATATAAGTGGAAAATTATTATCATAAATGACATAAGGCTGCAGGTGACAACATAACCATAACCTATGGAGTAGCCATGGAGTAGACAAAACAATGACCTCAGTGAAGAAACTATAGCATTTTGACATTTAATTGTGACATAACATTAAATTATTTCCATCCCCATTCAGAGTTTGATATTTATGGATTGAATTATATTTATTTGACTGCTTTACCATGTTTATCCAGGTCAAAACACGCCTGTAACACATAGCAGCAGCATTGACCTACCAGCTTCAGGTTCTACTGATCCAAGCCAGTCTACAGAGACTAGAAATTTACAGGGTGCAGAAAATCCTCATGATATGTGCCCAAGTGGTGTGGACTGCCATAACCTGGGAGGAGCATGCATTAAGTGTAACTTCTCCACATGTGAATATGGGAAGACCTATACGGCAGAGTGCACCGCCGTTGAGAACATCACATGCAATGTAAGTTGTTTATGGACCATTTATGAATACGTTTACCTCATATGAATACACTTACCTCAACCATCTCAGATAAAATCCCTTTCTCATACTTCCTCCAGTTCTTTTGGGCGATGGGGTAGCCTTGTGGTTAAGGTGTTTGCTTGTCACGCTGAAGACCCGGGTTCGATTCCCCACATGGGCACATAGTGTGAAGCCCATTCTGGTGTCCCGGCCATGATATTACTGGAATATTGCTAAAAGTGGCGCAAAACCCTACTTACTCACTCACTCATACAAAATCCAAATAAATAAAACACACAAGGTCTCAAGAATTGTTTGGTAACATCTTTGAATATTACTGAGTGTGGTGTAAAATTAAACTTGCTCACTCACTCACTCATTGTCCTTAGAGTGGAAGTTACTGTGATTTCCATAAAAAAGGTGGCTTTATGTAGCACTGGTAGCTGTGAAACAGGAAAAAAGTCATGGTTGTACACCTCAGAATTTGCCACAAATATTCAGGTACAGATACTAGCTGAGGTGAAATTAATGTATTGCTGGCAGTTTGACAGCTGTTGTTTATAAGTGCTACAAATGTGACTTGGGTTGTCTGTCTGTCTGTCTCATTTCAATTTCTGTTGATGTAACAAAGACAAAATGCAGGTTTAGTCATATTCATGAAGAACATGTGCTCTCAATAGTCAAGGAGATTTCCAGGTTTCAAATCCCATGTGATCATGTGTTTCATCCTATTTGATTTTCAACTTTGTATACATAGGGAGCCCGAACGTTCCAGCGAAAGTACCTTTGTCGTTACTGCTACCAACTGGACCCCTGGTTGTACAAGTGTAATGCCACAGCCTGCCCTATCAACACCCCTCGCAAGACCTGGCCAGCAAGACCATTCTATACTGCTCTGTGTACAGCCAAGGATGACATTCTTTGTCTAGGTAGGTTGGCGTTTGTTTGTTGTTTAATGCTGCACTCGGCAATATTCCAACTATATTGCGGTGGTCTGTAAATAATCAAGTCTAGACCAGACAATCCAGTGATCAACATCATGAGCATTGATCTATGCTGTTGGGATACAATGATATGTAAAATCATCATTTGTGTGAATGTAGTAAAACAATAATAACTGTATTGTGTGTAGCATTGACTGTGATGCTTTTTGATGATCTTGACTTCATATAGGAAATGGTACAAACTTTCTTATCTTGGCTACAGGCAACAGGAGGTTTTATCGCCAGCAGGACTGTAACTGGACAAGTGGATACAAGTGGTCCACTGCACTTATCTTAAGGTACAGATTGTGATCTAAGAGGAGATAACTCTTTATAAATTACTTGAATGAGAATTGACACTCTTAAGTCAGGTTAGATTGTTTGGATGCTAATTAGAACAAGTAAAGCAATCTGTGGCACACAGTGTTATTACAGCATAAAACTGCACATACTTATTTAGATTATCAGTATACATTAAACAATGGTTATAACAAATTCAATGTGACCACATAGTATTTTAGTACATTATAATCATAGTTCATTTCATACATTTTGACTAAACATACAGTAAATGGCCGAACCAACAACAGCATGTTTTTTAGAAACATAGTTTACTGTATATTAGAATATCAGTGGACTAAGTTATTACTAAACTATAGCTAGCATGAGCAACTTGTATAGGTCCAAGGTAGTAGTAACTCATTTGTTTCTTTCCAGCATTACTCTTGGAGGTTTTGGGGCAGATCGGTTCTATCTTGGTTTGTGGAGAGAAGGCATTGGCAAACTATTTAGTTTTGGTGGACTTGGAGTGTGGACGCTTGTCGATGTCATCTTGATAGCTGTCGGCTACGTGGGGCCTGCTGATGGATCACTGTATATATAGTCATGTCATGGGACCATCATCATTGTACATAGCACATACATTTCATCATCATTCACTATTGGAGAAACTATCATGTTGTTTTACTTGAATGTCCTTTTCACTTGATGTCAGATCTTTACAATCAATAGGTTCCTGATGTTTGGTTAAATCTTTTCAGATTTGTCTAAATTCAGTACAGTAGTTTTTATATAAATTTACTATTATTGAGACTTTCACCTCTCGGGGATTCACAAATTTAATATTATATGTATCTTTCATTTGACAATTAACTCAAAAGTTTAATCTCTATATCATGATTATTATTTATTTCAAGAAATGTTTTATCATACTTTACACGTTTCATAAGGACAGTGTTTTTAGACTGTTCTGTTGTATATAATGTTTTACCTTAAGTGAAAAACTACTAGTAGTGTTCCACTGGTAGTTTAAAGAAATCCAGTCAATAAGAAAACCCACGGAACTGGTATTGTTCAGCTGCTTAATTTTCTACAGCAATGTTTCTTGAAAGAGAAGGTCTTTATCACTATTTATTCATGGAGTTTGCTCTTTGAGGCCACACCTTATTCTTTTAGCTTGTGGATTTGACACACTAGTGCCAAGAAATATAATCAGAAAATAATCATAAAAATATCAATGATGTTTTTTTGTCCATCTACTCCATTTTCCCAATCCATCAAAGATAATGATACAACTATGAAAATATGAGAATTGTAATTATAAGTGATTACAAATTGTGCATGTGCTTAGTCTGAATAAGCCTTCTCGGCCAGAAGACCATGCATGTGTATATGTTATTGTACGAAAAGTAAATATTGTGCACTTATAACACATTGCTCTATTCCCACTCAGTCAACCACCCTGAACAATTGTATGTAAAATAAGACACATGAGCTATAAACTTGCTACAGTTTCAGTTTCTAGTTCAAGGCAAGCTCGATGGTTAGCAGAAACTCAGTGAACAATCAAACATAGGGGCGTGTCGCGCTTAAAAACAGTGTTAGAAAGACATATAGCCTATATGTAAAGCATCGTACTAGGGTAGAGTCTATATACCTGTCTTTCTGACGCTGTTTTTAAGCGCGACACGCCCCTGTGCAACCAAATAATCAGCATGTGACCTTAGGAATACACATAGTTTGCGTACAAGTGTCTTGTGTGAAAGGGTATGTTTGAGAGTATCTTAAAATAAAAGAAGGAATGTGTTTCAGTGTTGTTTGTTTCCAGAATAATATTTGTCCCTGGTCAGGATGTACACAGTGTTGCTATTGTATGAGCTACTGTGACAAAACAGTTGGGGATATTTCACCTAACACATGTTTGTTGTTTAATACAGTACTCAGCAGTATTCTAACTATATCACAGCGGTCTGTGAAAAATTGAGTCTGGCCCAGACAATTCAGTGATCAACAGCATTTAACTTCAATAAGAAAGTGAACCAAGTCAGCGAGCCTGACCACTTCATCCCATTAGTTGCCTCATCCGACAAGCACTGGTGGCTGAAGAGCAATTCTAACCTGGATCTTCATGGGGTTTACCTGCTGATATGGAATAGCTTATGCTTACATTGTTAAGCGTGAAACAAGGTTTGGTGTGTAATCAGAGTTACTTCACTTATACAGCGGTGTGAATGCATATTTGTGGGTGGCTGCTAGTTTTTATGGTGCTAGTCCACTTGAATACCATCCTGCAGTTTAACATGGGTAGCTCATAACCAACCAGTCCCTGGATCATCAATGACATTAACATTGAAAGCAAAGCAGTATGCATCGTGATAATAGATGAAACAGAAGATGCCATAGAAAGTATTATTTATTTCTTGGAATGCCTTCAAGAACATCAATACATTAGTTCACCATTCATACATGTTATGTTCTTTACATATCACAGCACCTTTGATTGAATTGCACATATCACATTTTATGCCTCAGGAAATATTATTCATATGGTATTCATGATGATAGCAATAAATAGACAGCCAATTTCCAGCAATATGTTTAAGAAACCACTGATGCAGTGTTCACATGATCAAATCAATAATCACATCTGACTTCAGCTGAGTTCACACTGTTGAGTTTGTACAAAGTGAGGAAGTATGTTTCACTTATTACAGTAACATTTCTCATTTATCATGGCAGGGGGAAACCAGAAATGGGCTTCATGTATTACCCGTGTGGATAAATCATGTATTACCCGTGTGGATTTGAACCCGGATATTTGGGTGGGACAAATGACTACCCTAACCACAACACTATCCAACTGCCCTACAATGATCAAAGGAAATATATTTTTTAGTTCTAATGAAACACCCAAAAGAAATATTCAGGAATGGGGGGAGGAATTACATCAAAATTTGGGCATCTCAAAAGGAAGATCAATTGGCATGTGGTAGGTAAACTTCATACAACATAATTTGAACAAATATACTTTTATGAACATGATGAATCAAGTTGGCACAGGTATTCATTAACATGAGGGAGTATTTTCCAGTAATCAGTTGCTATGGAAACCACCAAGTTATCTTGTCTTTCTTGAACCTTGAACAGCAGATGATATTTGGCAGGCAGAAAGATGAGATATGATGTCTTATCTGCAAATAAAATACAACAAATTATTCCACTACAACCATCAACAGCCAGTTCTAAAAACAACCAAAACCTGTCAAACAATGTTCGAACTATGTTCTTATTCTTAATACTGCTGTACCAAATATATATCCGGTTGACAGCAACAGATGTACAGTGAAACCTGCCCAACCGGCACCTGTCTAATCCGGCACACTGTCAAAACCGGCATAAAAATTTGGTCCTGCCATTTTACAATGATATTATGATCATTAAAACATTGCTTAATATGGCACCTGTCTATTCCGTATTCCGGCACGACTTTCCCGTCCCAACAAGCAATTTTAACTGTAATTAATACTGTCAATACCAGCATGGGTATGAGCAGTCCAATCAAGGACTCATAATCCAATACACTAATTAATCCTCTTGGCACGCTAGATAATCAGGAAGTAGTGATTGCGCGGTGAATCAAACACTTGAAGGATTACCGCGGTTATGCTTTACAAACAATGGGGATTGCATTAACTGTTTTCAAGTGAGTGACGTGTCAGAGAGTAAATAAATAGGCATTGGTTTTATTGACTGTCTACTCCGGCACCCTGTCTAAACCGGCATTTTATTTCGGTCCTGTGGGGTGCCGATTTAGACAGGTTTCACTGTACTTACCAGGTCCAAGTTGAAACCTGTCCCATTCCAGCTTTAATTTCGGAAGAGGACATGACACTATCTTCACAGACTGCAGGCCTTCTCTGCAAATATGAATAGAAGAAACAGATGTGTAATAATTCCATTCTGATCGAATACTTTGTCATAAGAACATGATAAAAATCTCACTCTCTTTCTTGGGGCCTGAAAAGATCCAGTTGTTACCATATGAATAACAAATGAGGAATGTTTAGATGATATAGAACCAACATAGAGATTATTATATCACTGGGGGTATAATAACCAGCCCCATATTTCACTCATTGGAGTTATTTCCCTCAGTACATTGTCTGTTCGTCTGGCTATAAGTTTAATGTGATAGAGGGAAAGGTGAAAATGTACTGCACTGACCTGCAAATAGATACATTTTAATATTGGCGTTATATCATATGATAAATACTGATAGGTAATAATGTATCAAGCCCCACATGAACCCTTGATCCCTTCTGCTGATAATGTGGTCTCAGGCATTCCCTTACCACAGAGGTTACTCAAGTCATGTCTTCCCACGTAATCTATGTTCTAATACGGACATATTTCCCGTTCTCGTAAAATCGCAACACGAATTATCTCCCTTCTTTCTATCCAATCAGGACACGTGTTACATCGACTTAGATCCAATATGGCGGCTGCCATGGAGTTAGTTGATCAATATGTGAAGGATAGATTCAGTATTTCATGTTTAACTGAAAATCAGAAACTTGCAATAATGTGGGGCCACAAATATCCCTCCTCTGCCGATGACTTATGTTGATGTGACACACAAGACATTTAGTGGCTAGCTTGTCCGTTGTCAACGAGGGCGATGGAGACGCCATTGATCTGCCATTACATCACTGAGTTCTGTCTAGAAGAAACATTTGCACATCACGCAGGGGAAGAGGTTCTAGTTTTCCGAAGCACACAGAAATTACCGAGGCTTTTCGAATGATCAGTTTTGAAACAACGTTGCTGATTGCATAACTAAATATGATTGCAACCAATCATGAACCCTGAACACTCGCACCATGAAAGGGCCGTATTAGAACAGAGGCTACATGGGAAGATATGACTTGAGTAACCTCTGTGGGAAGAGAATGGGTCTCAGGTTGATACGAGGTATGATATGAAACTGCCATATGAGGACATAAACTTAGCTCTATGTACTACCGACCACCAGGTTTGGATGACTTCTTCAGTTTGGGAGGGGGTTCTTCAATATTTGGTTTGGCTACTTTAATTTTGTCATGAGAATACATTTCCTAGATCACTTACATCTGCTCAAACTAGGATCTAGCTGCCCAAAGACTATTATGCCCAAATCCAAACTGTTTATATCAATTCTCCACTCACTGAGGGTCTGAACAGCTGGTAATGTGATCCCAGAGGCTGGAGAAGAACAGTGACCTGCTCTGGCCGTCGAGGCCCACGTGGGTCCAGGGGTAAGGCAGGAGCAGGTCCTCGAAGCTGATGTCTGTGGTGGGCAGACTACAGTAGTAGGTGTCATTCTTGTACGAGGCAAACATTGCACTGAAAGTATATTCAAATAAATACAGAAATTCAGAATCCATTCCTGGCTATACAAGTGTTATGTGTTTTTTAAGGGTAGGAACGTCCATTGTTTTGTCATTTGCATAAACAACTGTAAAACATGATACTTATCTTAAGAACAAGCCCTCATCTGAGTATTTACCATGGCTGTGTGTTGCAGCACACCTCAGTATATCATGATAACCACTGCCACCCAAAAACATAAAATCCAACCATCTATGAAAATATAGCTGATTTTTAAGTACAGTCTGTTTGATTTTATTTAAGACCTATGAATTGCTCTCTACCACAACATCTAATAATTGCAATAAAACCAAATATTGCACAATCACATGAAATTGACAGACCAAGTCTGATGATTTGTCTAATAATTTTGGACACCCGAGTTGTTTAACAAAGATTGTCATTTTGTTGTCACTTTTGGCTACTTTTATACGCGGAAGGGCCACTTGCTGGTAGAACAGCCTGGTAATCAACAAGCGAGTGTAGTGAAATTTCAATTTCACATAAGCAACTCACACACCTGGCTGGTTTACCATTAAAAATTTAAGGCAATCACCATCCATATGCAAGGAATTTCAACTATTATTTTGTTCAACACAGAAACACATGAAAATACACAGTGTGACTTGAGTACCTTGTGTCAAAGCTTGCAGGATCTGGTAAGGTTGGTTGAAGTTCTACAATGAGTTGTTTACTGTCTGGAAAATTGAAATCCAAACACATGATGACTAGAAGATGTACGAAACCTGTTTCTATTGAGTTATGGATACGGTTGCTAAATAATACTTTTGGTAGTTGCTGTGTTAATTTAAACATTAATGTATTTTAACAGCCAGTCAATAAAACACAGAATGAAAGAGACACTTATACTCGCATATTACTCCACTTATTTGTAATTATTTTTACTGGTACATATTACTACCAAAATAATCAAACGGCAAGCATGTTCTCACCATGTCTGTTCATGCAAGCCCACGTGTACATCTGAAATTAAACAAGAAGATGATGTAATCTATATTCTCTTTCCTCTCTATGTACAACTGATATTATGATTCATGACCCAACCAAATGACTCCGTCCATTCTATAAACAATAATAAATGTTTAACCAACCAACCATCCATACTAGCACAGATTATACAGAGACTGAGCTGACCAGTCCTTGTTACATCCAGGGTAACAAGCTTCATCTTTTAATGTATTTCGGTATAACATAGCCAGATAATGGGGCCACCAATCTCCCACTGTAGGCAGATGCTTTTCTCCCACTGGAGATTAACCGTGGAGGTGATGGGAGATAGGAAGCTTACCATTGTGTTGTTTGTAGATGTCACTGGTCTCCACCTTGATGGACAATGCATGTAGTGTGTCAAACTGGCTCTTCTGCAGCTGAGACAAGATCACATATTTCAGGGCTGGCTCTACATCAGTTTAATATGTCCTCTTTCTTATATTCATAGATATGACTGGAGTAAATATTTTAATGACCCATAAATCAGATCAAGGGTGGAATGTTTGTTTGAATGAAATAATGACAAGCGATACTTTTATATTTAGTAACAATTTCTCTTGTATTGAAGACTAAATCTTATATTTTTCATCTATGACTGTTTGAGACAAAGATATAAACTTGATGTGATTAACAGTTCATTGACTTCATACATCTTGGTTCACTTATTGAATAGAGATGACAAGGCTTAGATAACCTAAAATAAGTAAACATATTCTGATGAACACATTTGTTGCTGCCTGAACCGGAGACCATATAATAAGACTATTATATGGTCTATGCCTGAATCAACTAATTGCCTACAAGAAAGATGTTGATCTATGTCTTGACCTTTGACTGGGGTCAACCTACCACTTGTAGACTGTGTGTGATCTGCAGTGAGACTTTCAGGGTGTCCAACCACTTGTAGTAGCTCAACATATCTGAAACATAATAGTGATCATAAAAGGAAAGTAAGTGACTTAACAACAATAATTTGAGCATGAATCTCTGTGTTCTAAAAATTTAGAAAAACAACACCAATCTTAAATGTTTCTTGACTTTGTCAATACATGAACATTCTACCTAAACAGCCATGAGACATATATGTCATTCCTAAGAGCTATGGTGTCATGATTAAATGGATGATGTCATAAGCCTCCATGACAACTGAACCACCAGGACCGCAAAAAGCTGAAAAAATTATGGGAGATATCCTTCATGCTGCCATTTTGAGTACTACACTTCTAAATCTGAGATAAGATACTTATCAAGCACAGTATTCATCCCCAGTCATACGTCCACAAAATTTCCAAACTTAGAACCCTGTTTCTGTTTGTAACAGACATTCAATGTTTTACACTGTGAGTTTGGGAGTGTGATTATTGTGGCATGGGTTTCACAATTTTAACTATTATGGTGAATGAAAGTATAATGTAAACAAAACTGTCATCTAAACATGTTGATTTCACTCACCATTGTTGAAGGTGAAACTGGTTTCACTTTTGAATTCAGGCTGTAGGCCTAACCTGCAAGAATATAATAAAACTATGTATGCGATATTCAGACACAGAGACAAACACGTAACACATAACACACACTTAAAATGGGTATCTAAAAGCAACTGAAAAAGTACAGAATATTAATACCTCTCCCATTTGAGTATTGGCTGTTTCACCTGGTGTAGTTCTGTCCTCATAGGTGTGTTCATTGATCCTGGAAGGAAGATGTTTACATTGACACACTACTAAATTTCTGATATCTGATTACTTCTTAAACACGTCTGGAAACATACTTGCAACATAGTTGGTTAATTCATTAAAAATGATGATGGCATTGCTAAATTATACTTAAAACCAATCTTCTGTCAATGGCAGTTATACAGTGAGTAAGTGAGTTTAACGTTGCTTTTTGCAATATTCCAGCAATATCATAATGGGCTTCACAAATTGTACTTTTGTGGGGATTTGAACCCAGGTCTTTAGCGTGAAGAGCGAACACTTTAGCCACTAGGCTACCCCACCGCCCCCACTGATTCATGATCCAGTCTTCAGCTGAGGATTTCCTACCCACCTGGCAGCAGTGAGGAGAAGGTCTGTTCCGTCACATGGCCACCCTGCATAGCATCACTCAATACGTCCCGGATCTGCAATATTGACATGTGACACTTTAACATCACCAGACCTGCATGGCATCACTCAATATGTCCCGGATCTGCAATATTGATATGTGACACTTTAACATCACCAGACCTAATGTCATCACCAATATGTCCCTCTGCAATATTGATATGTGATCACTGTGACAACATCACCAGACCTGCATATGCATCACTGGATCTGCAATATTGACATGTGACACTTTAACATCACCAGACCTGCATAGCATGTATGTCCCCGGATCTGCAATATCGACATGTGACACTTTAACATCACCAAACCTGCATGAATAGCATCACTCAAATCAAGTCAAAGTGTACCATTGTCTGTAATATCAACATGGACACTTTAACATCACAAGACCTGCATATGTCCCGGATCTGCAATACATGGTATACATATATATCTGTAATATCAACATGTGACACTTTAACATCACCAGAATAAAGTTAATCAATGCTTAACAGTTAACATCACCAAACCTGCATTGAATCACTCAAATTGTACCAGATCTGTAATATCAACATGTGACACTTTAACATCATCAGACCTGTATAGCATCACTCAATACGTCCTGGATCTGCAAAATTCATAGTGACACTTCACCAGACTAATCTTGTAAAGAAAATGTTTGAAAGATGATGATGACCAGATGTCACGATTTTGACCAGGTTTAATTGAACTTGAGACAGAGGAGGTAATTTGTTCAACTTGCTCACCTTCTTGTCGGCAGCCCCAGTGAGGAGAGCATAGTAGAATCTGGCCTTGTCCTGTATGTCAATGTCCAGGAAGTGTCGCATGGTTTCATGGAGCAGGTCACCAAGCTCTGTAGACACACAACATGGTGACATGACTTAATATCTATCCCAATATCCTGTCCTAATATTGTTAGAATGTCTGAGATGAGGACAATGATTTTCTGATATCATAAAAATGTGTGGGTCAAGGAGTTTCACATGGAGGCAAATCCTTCAGAATAATATCATCAACTTCATTCAGAGGATCACAGTACCATACTGCTTGACAGTTGAAGATGAACACACACAAAGAACAAAATGGTATTGATGGATTTGAACAGGCTGCATTTCTTAAAACCAATGGTATGGTAATAGATGTTACCAGTGAAAATTCCTTCTGTAGGGTGGTTCAACAGTACACTTCTAATCACAGCCAGTATAGCATTGCCGAGGTGCCAGCTGCACTGGTCATAACTAACAGCACGCTCCACCACAGACAGCAAGTACTTCATTGTTGGCTGCAGAACAAATGCCAGATCGTGAAAACATGTCAAAATATGTCCCAGACATAATTCCTTGGCATGGAATTTGTGTCAACTAAGTTCCACTGTTTGTATAACGACAGACAACATGGTTACCAAAGATTCAGCAGCCACATGCATATTCTCAGATGGGAATGTTTCAGGAAGCCCTTATGTAAACAGCATTATTTTTTCTGATATTTTCCAAATTAGAACAAAAATGCTGTTTGATTTTATTAAGACCTTGAAATGATACTTTCACTCAGAATTTGGATTAAAATTTAAAAAAAGTCCATTAGTATGTCAAATATGTCTTAAGACAATACTGTGAATATGAAAATGTTTTTTAATTTCTTGCTTCCTGAATTACTGGTATATTTCTCTTAGGCTGAAACAATAAAGGGAGATAATCACTTTCCTACATGTTCACACAGCTGTTGTTTCAGTTGATTATTGTGTTTAATCATAATTCAGTTAAAAATGTATTTTAAATGAAGGTACTTACAAGAGGACTTATCTCTGCCTCTTTAGCTGATGTTTTGAGGACAAGGAGGTAGAACTGAAACTGTCTGAGGACATCTTCGGAGGACGAAGATAATACTTGGTTGTGTAGAGAGGACAGGATATTCATGTACACCACACTGGAGGACAGATATTCAACATCACATGGAAATCAAAAACAGCTGAAAACATGATTCCATTTCCAACCTGTCCCGTGCTCAGAACAGCTAGACAAATACAGTTCTTAAAGTGGAGGCAATTTTCGGTTCTGATAGTAAATGTAAATTACAATTAGGAATATTTGTAAGGTATTAATTTCTTCACAGGTAAATCTTACTGACCATAGAGGAATCAGCAAGTATTCCTATATTCATGAAGGAAAACTAATTGTATTTTAAAAGATATAAGGAACTCAAATGTAAATGCAAAAGAAGTGACATGGTACAGTGACATACTGTAACTGATGATTTTCAAATTCAGGTATTTTGCTGATTGTATACTTATGACTCTCATAATGGAGTGAGTTGGTTTTAATGCCATTTTAAACAGTATTCCTGCTGTATCATGGCATATCAGCTATTTTGACATGAAAGCCTGAAATGATGGAAGTCTTAGCCATTTATCACTTGGGTGAAACTCAGGGATATGGTGCTGATAAACCTTCAAAAATAACTGGGGTAAACTAGCATTCAAAGTCATAGCCAGAGGTCACTGGCGTGATCAAAGGGATACAACTCTGCCAATCACTGACTGAGTGAGTGAGTGAGTGAGTTTTACGCCGCACTCAGCAATATTCCAGCTATATGACGGTGGTCTGTAAAAAATTGAGTCTGGACCAGACAATCCAGTGATCAACAGCATGAGCATGGATCTGCACAATTGGGAACCGATGACAGCCTGACCACCCGATCCCATTAATTGCCTCTTACGACAAGCATGGGTTACTGAAAATAATATTCTAATCTGGACCTTCACAGGTCTCGGTCTATGACTGTCATACTTATAAATCTCTATGAAGTCTATGTTAAAGAACGTGAATAATAACATCTATAATCTTACAACTGCATTGTGAAAAATGCTCTGGACCTTTTCTAAAATGAGGCGTCAGCACTAAGGCAATCATAAGTCGATAGACTTACTACAGCTGTAGTCCTTTGATTGATTACTCCAATAGGACTAGGCTGGCTCAATAACCACTTTACAGAAACAGGTTCCTTTAACAAGTTCTTAAGAAAGTCAAGTGGTGGAGTTACGCTACATACGTATCTGCAGCCTGGTCTCGGACACACTGGAGGAAGTTCAGCACCAAGGGGACCAGCTTGGGGTAGTTGCTTAACACTGTCTGGCAGATTCTACAATATTGCAGGTATAATTCAACGTAAACAAGGGTGACTTGTCATACCAAATGTCTAGGTGTGATACCCTACAACAGTACAAGGGAACAATGTGGAAAGGACAATTCTGGTATCTCCTACCACAACTTTGCTGGAGTATTGCAAACAGCAACATAAAATAATGCTTCACTTTCACTCACTACAGGCATGATCTGTTTGACTGGCATTTTACAAGCTGAGTGAGTGAGTTAGTTTAGTTTTACGCCACACTCAGCAATATTCCAGCTATATGGCGGCGGTCTGTAAATAATCAAGTCTGGACCAGACAATCCAGTGATCAACAGCATGAGCATCGATCTGCGCAATTGGGAACCGATGAGATGTGTCAACCAACCCAGCGAGTCTGACCACCTGATCCCGTTAGTTGCCTCTTACGACAAGCATGGGTTACTGAAGGTTCATTCTAACCCGGACCTTCACGGGTCATGTTACAAGTTGCTGAATAATAAGAAAAAGGTACGATACTCTATAGACAACAACTTCTTTATTATATGATGATGTGATGTTTTGGTGTAGATTTTTATACCGTGTTAAGCAAGACACTCTTGCTTGACAACGGTATAAGAATAAAAGTAAGAGCCTTTCACTCGGGTGAGCTAAAATCATTAAATTTGAAATGATGGTAAAAAGTGATCTTTTGTTTTAGTTGCATTCCATTCCAACGAAAATATAAAGCCAATAGCTTGGAAAACCCCCACAGTTTGTTATACCCGTCAGTTCAATATAAGCATGTTCATAATAAACATAGTTTACGGTTACCGGTATATAACTAATGATTTCACTGAAAAGTGTAAGTGTGATAGATTTAGATAAAACCAACTGAATTTTGAACAATAAATAGTCAAAGCATTTGCTTTCAGCAGGTAAGTTTTGTAATGCTCAGTCACATGCCTAGAGGTAAAAATAATGAAAAAGGATGTAAAAACAAGCCTGGGCCTCCTTTCACAAAGCACTAAGGTGATTGTAAGTCACTAAGGTAACCTTAGTGCAATGTTAAAGAATGGGAGTTAAGGTTAACCTTAGTAAAGGTTGCTTCGTGAAAGAAGCTCCTGGTCTACTGGATATGAAAATACAACCTGACACCACCCTGGCTAAAAGTGAAAGTGATTGAATATATTGTTTAAGATTTCACACATACACAAAACACAAAGTTAAAAAAACACCTACTTGATAGTATTCGTGGCTACATCCTGTGAGCAGTGTTTGGCCTGGATGTTGAAGAGACAGCGGTACAGTGAGACCGCCACCTTATGTTCCCAGTACAAACAGTCAGCTTCTTTAAATAGGTGAGGCTAGACAGCAGGAGAGACAACTCTTCCGAACCTGACAGGGAAACAAAGCCTCACAGACTTACACGAGCACATGATTAAATGATTCCTACTTTCAAATCTCCTAGGACTCAGAAGATGTCAAAGAACAGCATTGATTTATTCCATGGTGGTAAATAATGAAACCACTCTGGGAAAGGACAGATCTGAGCAGTTATTAACAAATTGCCTGTCTGGGTGTTCTGCCAAAGCCTAATGTCCCATGGGGAACCTGACATCTGACAGCGGCAAAACAATGAATAATACATGAAGGGATATGTGCATATTAGCCAAGACAGCTCAAGATGGGAAACAGTGACAGAACTGAATTATGCTACAAAGATTTTACAGATAAGGTTCAAACTTGTCTCACTGCCCAGGGATCTCGTCTTTCACATACTTTCAACAAGCTTAAATTGTAATAAATGTATTTGATTTTCAAATTTTGATTAAGAAACAGAGTTTGTGGTTGATAAAAACACAAATAACATCTTGTCCTGTAAGGAAAAACACAGAGAACCTGTCAAATGGTTATTTGTTTTTGGATTTACTAAATACAGAATCACTGATTAAAAATGTAATTTTGTACAATTTTATAAAAATTTGTGAGTGATCTGTAAATGTAGAATGGTAGAAAAGAGCCACCAAGCTCCATAGCTCACCTGAATTATGAAGCTTTAGTCATGGCAATGTTTATTATGTGTGAACTTTTTACAAACACAATAGCTGAAATCATTCAGACAAAGTTTCATTGCCACAGCTGGCCTTGTAGTGTGTGAGGAGATGATGAAAATGTGACATCTAACACTGGATGGACTCCCGGTTGGAGCAGGCTAATTGTTTTCAAGACATTCAAGAAATCATGACCATTTCCACTTGCCTACTACAATTTGAAAAGATCCCCCAATCTCATTACTATTTATACAGAAATGTATACCTGTCTCTGACTGTAGTTGGGTGCAGATGTTCAGGGTTGACACCTTCCCGACATGGAGGTCAATGGAGTCAAACACTGAAGGCAGCAGTCTCCATGACAGCTGCTCTCTCACATGCCCCATAACACTGCTGTCTTCCTCATCCTCCAGCTGCAAGGATATCTCACACACATCACATGGCGGTCTAAGGTATGTTGTCATCCATTCATATCTTGGGATCTGTCAACATCTATTGTTTTACTGGACTCCTACTTATGCAGAGACTTGACAGTAAGAAAAGAGTTGGGACACCTGCCAATCATATTCAGAATGCATGGGGTTAAAGGCATTTGACTTTTCAAAATAAAGGTCTCAAAGTAATAAAACAAAAACTGTTATATACTGCAGTGAAATGGTAAGTAGAACACACTATCAGTGTTCGCGAATAGCGTCTGACCCTCTGACAAATCCGGCAGATTCGCCAACAGTCCGATAGAAGTCTACAACCCACCGGCCCCAGTGTCCGACTGTATATTTCACAATGACTTTGACTGAAGTTGTTTTATGTGACATGTGACACTTGTTTGCTGTTTATTTTATCTTAATTTTTCTTATGTTTGTTAATAATTTCAATGCCAATTATAAGAAATGTTAAATCTGAAATTTGTGTTTAATTTTATTCCATGGGTCCTGTGAAGTTTCAGTGGGTCAGACAGACATCTTAAACTTACAGGACCCAATGTCCTGTTACTTTGAAACACCATTCGTGAACACTGCACTATTTATGAAGAACAGAACATTAAAAGAACATAATAATTTCAGTGAAATGCTTTTCAAAAGGAAAACTAAGTTTCAACTTCTTTATTGCAATGAATGTGGTATTTTGGTGCAGGTACTAACACCGTTATCAAGGAAGTGATATCCATAGAACTTAGTTTTCCTTCATCTTCACAACTTCTAAAATGCCTCTCAAAGAACTGCTTTTCAAAAGTTTATCTTCCAATTTCATGTACAATGAATCTGTGGTGCTAGTTACAGAGAGAATATCACAGTTTGCTTTGCAGCAATCTTTCCTACAAACATACACTGAATTAACATATGATGTGTAATTTCGTCAAAATCAATGCTCCTCCATGGGTAATCAGGCATATAAAGACATAAACTGATTTATTTTCTCTAGCGGAACGGTTAAGTATGCGAGAAAGATAAATGTTATGACAAAGCAAACCACTAATTCCCATTACTGTGTCATGATATTGAAGTCATTTCCTACTTAAATGCTTTTTCTGTTTTCTTACTTAATTCTCCAATATTAAAGAAGGTCTATTGTATACTTTCACGATTTAATTTAGGAATGGCATCCTTTAACTTTAGTGACATTGTAATTTGATGACAACAATGTATCTTGTTGAGGCTCTATGCAGCTACAAAATCAATCCCAAGAATGTTTCATGAAACTCATTTCTAGAGGAAATCTTACTTGGCAGTATCCTTGGAACCACTGAAGAAATACAAGCCTGTAGGCAGGACTTATGGATTTTTGATTGACAGCTGTCACAAGCCTTTTCATCAGTAACTTTTCCTCAGATGATGTCAGAATCTCCCCTGAGTACTCTCGCTGAAACAAAAGTCTCAGCCAACATATATAATGCTAAAACATGCCATGGAGACACGGATCAAACTGTCTGACAAATGATTCACAAGAGCAATATGACAACGTCACACCATTCTCAGTTCAGAGATGTCACATAAACAAATCAGTGTCTTGATTTGAGAAGTCTCCCATTAGTCAAAGTAATGCTAACATACTTTAAAGGATTATAACATATGGCACTGATTCTGCAGAGTAACACATCAATATGAGCTATCAATTTAAACACACAACTAGTCTCACCTGAAGATAGAGAATAATGTGCATGAGACAGGGGTCCTGGGTGGCCATGTGGTGAAGCATTAGAGGTTTAAAGATCTGAAATCATGAATAATACATGATAAACCACAAGGCACTAAAGCTCTTCTGCGATACTTGAAAAAACATGATGGCTAAGTTACGATGGGATCATTTACATAAAATGTCAGGTCCATGTGAGGCCTTGTAGTTTCAGAGATACCATAAATGCAAAAGACTACAGTTCAACTACAAGGACATCAAGCAGCAAGCCATAAAATAAGCTCATTTGAAAGGATCTTGTTTTTAAACTAGTCACGTTGAATAGCATCATAATCATGTAGTTTGCTTTCTAGTGAATCTATTGTGAACCATACATTTCACCATAGGCTGAACGCTGATCTTATAGTACACATGTTTAACTACTGACAAGAAGTCTACATACTGTTGGGGAGATGCTGGGGGAGTTCTGTACAATGCCGGACAGTGAGGTGAGGATGTCCACCAGCCCTGCTGGGGTGAAGATGGTGCTGTGGTCCATGATGTAGGAGACTGCAGACAGTGTGTCACCAGAGCCACCTGAAACAGACACCATCCTCTCCACGCTGGACTGAAACAGACGTGTGCAATGGACATGTACATCCTTGTCAGTCATAGCTTTATGTTTTCTATATTATCTAATTTGACAACCGAAGTATAAAGCACAATCGGTCTGGCTCATGACTACTTGTATTTGTGTAGTGGACCAGTGTGTTGATCAAACCCCTTATTATGTTCCACTAAAATAGATTCTGGTGCTTTTGTGTGTTTACTAATACTGGTATTTATACACCTAAGACAACATGTTAGCTTGATCTGTTGTGGAGTAAGATCCTTACCCTTGGACTAAAATCTGGGGTAACAGGACTTTCAGGTGCACCAATATCACTGAAAATATAAGAAGAATTAAAAGAAAAAAATCAAATATGTTTTCTTGTCGCACAGCAATTTCCAGATTTGAGCCACAGGACAGTAGGTAACTGTGTAACTATATAACTAAGGCACTTTGAGAACCTGGATCCGGTTGTATCATTGCTTCATTAACTAATGTCAACATTAAACCCTAATGATACATTAAATCCTTAATGTATCATTAGTTGATGGCAACGTTAAAAATGGTTGTATCAAACACTTATTAGCGTATCATTATCTAATGACGTCCTAATGTAAATATTTTCATTAAATTCGGGGATTCCCCTAAATATTTCCCACAATTCCGTGACGTAAACACGTAAGCGTTACTCTCGGTCGTCCGTCAAAATGCCATCTTTACGGCTAAACCTCGGAACAGAAACAAACATTTTCACTGCTGTGAAGAAACACATCTACATAATTCTAAAACGTCCCGATAAACCTAGAATCGGATGGGACGTTTTGGAAAATACACGAACACGAACGCCGACGTGAGCTTTCCACCATATTGGATAGTGTTTACAAAATCAAGTTTCGCAAAGGCCGGTCATATGACGCCTATTACATCACGTATATTTCATATTCAGTTGTGACAAATGCATCGCTGAATTCCTCATACATTTTAGAATCAACTTACAAATGGTCTTTGTCACTAAAACCAAGTGTCTAGAAAAAAACGAAACATATTGGGTGTGAAAACGGAGCGTTGTGCTCATAACACAGCACTTGCTAGGAAAGTAAACAAAGCAGAATTTATACTGGGCAGCATTTTCTCAAGTTTTTGTACATCAGTTTGTCAACTTGTAGCATGCATGAGTTCAATACTTTTAGAATATGCACGGAAAGAGTATCGTAGCAAGAACTAGAAAATTAAAAACAGATACAATACAGAAATTTGATATATTCCTTCGAAAGTTCTGTGCAGCGTGACGCCATGCCAGACGCAAAATCATTGAGAACGACATAGGCAATTATCGGCATTTCTGACTTTTTCAATGAAAACAATAAAAACAAATAACCATACGCAGATAGTCAGAATGTTTCCGATTACTTACATCATAACATTTATGGACAAAGGTTCCCTCACAAAATCGTGGATATCCATATCCACAAAGCCGCCATTTCATGAGAAATCAGTCATCGGTAGTGATGTCATATGTCAACATTGTTGGACATATGTGGCAATTTCTTTGAGGTGAAGGTCGGTTGAATAAGATTAAACACAATCACACTGTCCTGCTGATTACACTCTTAGTATTAATGTATACTTTGCGTATCGTTCACATATGGTTTCATGAAACTAATTTCATTATCAACATTTAGTATTTTAAACCTAAGTAAAATTGACATAATAAATAAAAATGATTTATTTATTTCATGAAATGTATATATACACACGTTTTTTAAAGGATATATATGTCTTGTTCATTGAATTTGTTTATGTTGTGTTATAGACAAAACAATGTCGTATAATCATTGGCCAGGTGCGCGTTTGTCACAAATGATTTGAGTATCATTGTTTTCGATAATTCCGTGAACAAAACTTCACGAAAATATAGTGTCCTTATTCACAGCAAATTCTCTCCAAGTGATCTGAGTTACAATGACTTAGTATTAAGCATAGCGGACTGATGACCCCTGATCTTTATAAGCGTATTAATGACCTTTTTGTAGCCATTTGACGTCATAGGGAAAATCCATTTTTCAACAAATATTGTGAGTCATTTTTAAGATTGAGTGTATAACGTTATACATAAGCACACAATCTAATTTAATACATACCTATGTCGTTCAGGTATCAGGCAGAATTTTGTTCGCTCACACTTTCCGTAAAGATGCCAAAATTGAAAATATAGTAGCATAGTAATTTACTGTTTTTAACGCATACCAAAATTAGGGGTAACATTGAGCAGTGTCTACGTTTCAAACTGAGTTTATACCATGAGATAGGACATTTAATACTCTACATTTCTGTGTAATTTTATAGCTGTAGGTAGATCCAGTGCTGTGAAAACGAAATTCTGGCGCAATGTTCACTTTTCCAGGAAGTTTAATGACACTCTAATGATACCCCAGGGATTTCATTAAGTTAATGACACGCGCTAATGACAAAACCACATCATTAAAACGTTAGTACAACAGAATTTAATGACACATTACTTAATGAACGTTTAATGTCATGTTAAAGCTTCATTAAAGTTTGATACAACCGGGTCCTGGATATAATCAACTTATTCTTCTCAACATTCTTGTACGCAAAATTAAAAAATAATATTCAATGTTTGCTGAATATCAACACTTTCAAAATTATGTGATATTATTCAAATTACATATTTTCAATAACATATAAGGCTTTCCTAACATGACTTACTTTTCCAGATATTTTCATGAAAATCTTTGGGAGAAATATGAACAAACTTGAAAAAGATTTAACAAAATAATTTCAAATTATCTGAAGTTCTTGTCAGTCAGGTCAAATACTGACATATTTTGAACTTCAATTCAAATGTTTCTGAAACATAATAAAATATATAGGCTTGGGTTAATTATCATAGTAGACAACATGCTTTTCTCACATTCCAGTGACACCTGCATATTGCTACATCTATTGATAAGTGAGTGAGTTAAATTTTACGCCCCACTCAGCAATATTCTAGCTATATGGCAGCAGTTTGTTAATAATCAAGTCTGGATCAGACAATCCAGTGATCAACAGCATGAGCATTGATCTATGCAACTGGGATACGATGACATGTGTCAACCAAGGCAGCGAGCCTGACCACCCAATTCTGTTAGTCACCTCTTACGACAAGCATGGGTTACTGAAGATCAATTCTAACCCAGATCTTCACGGGTTATTGATAACTGGGTCACACACCCTGCCATGTGGTACAGCACAGTTGTTAGGAGTGTCACATAGTCCTGACACACTTCGGACCGGTCCTGCTTCACAGCCTGTACAAGTCGATCTCGCCACCGCCACATCACTCCCTAAGAAAAAGATTTTATTTAACCTTAAACAGTTCTTTATGCAATATTTTGCTTGATATTTTTAAATGAGATCTTGTTTCTGCTGTAGTTTGGTAAGATCATCCTTAAAAAATGTTGTTTCCAAAATTATATCATAGTTGACCTAGATATCATTCCAGTAGGGGACCAAGGGAGAGAGAGAGAGCTGTTCCCTAAATCTTTCTATTTGGGTATCAGTGCAATGACAAAGATCATGCTAAAATATGACACTGTAAATATTTAGCATACGGCTTTGCTGATAGTTTCTATTTAAACTATTAATGGTACTGTGGTCACACTTTCACCCCAGTTTATGAAAACACTCATCAAACATGATCCAGAGACCCGCAGAATCACAACTAGAAGAGCCCCAGTGCTATGCCATGTTAACTTCGGCTACTCACCGGTGAGGTCTGCTCCAACTGAACCATACACTGACATGCTACAGCCCTCAGTCTCCTGTTGCTGACGTCATTCACTTTGGCAGCTATACTCCATAGAATTTCTATCAGTGATGCAGTTGGATCATGTGGCTGAAATCATACCAATATTAACACATTCATATCATTTTGAAAACCTTATACGTTCATAGGCTTCATATTGTTTCAAACACCTTGAAGTGCACATCTTATTTGACAACAACATATCAACTAGAATTACTATTGGGTGTTGTCTGATCGTATGTTGAATAATTCAAATTTTGTGCAGCATATTAGATACTATTTGTGCCAAAGGTTATATTACAGTGCTCATATATCATGTCAGTTTTAATACAATATATAAAATCTTACAATATTCTGACAGCTGACTAACAATGTGGTCACTGTTATAAGAAGCTGTGTGAGGAAGTTGGTGCTGTCATCTCGACTCTCATATTGACGGAAGATCCCAAACAGATTGGAAGCAACATCATCAATACTGAAAATATGGTAAAAGGAAAATATCTACTAACAATTTACCATCATGTATACAGTGATATAAGCCATAGATGTTGTCATCATATTTTTAACAGGACAAAGATTTTCATTGAACCATGTACAAACTGTCATATAGACTCATTTATGAAAATTCAGCTTAGCTTTGGTCCAGAATTAGACAATGTCAGTACAGGTTTGTGTCAAACTGAACTATTGTCCATGGTTTTATTTTTAGGGTAAACAACAATAAGAGAAATATACATAACCATAATAACATAATTTGCTCTCACAGAAAAACTAGGTTTAAATATTATGATCCAAACAATTTTAAATAAGTCCATTCTTTGTCAGAAACCCATTGGTCCATGCCTTGTCTTCCAATTAGGGGCCGTTCATAATATATGGCTAGGGTGGGTGATGATGATTTTTATTGAGAAGAATGTACAATGTGAAAGACCCCCCTAAAATTTATGTATAAGTAAGTGACCCCCCTGCATGTCATGTACAAAATCAATGATGCCTTCCCCCTCCCAAGATCATGTGTACAAAATTGATGAGACAAACCCCCACCCCAAACAAAATGGGTGACCCCCATTAAAATCATCATCACACACCCTTGCCGTAAATTATGAACAATCCCTTAGCTTATGGATAGTTTTCATTTAGCACCTAGATATCCATTTAGTTCATACCATTTTCAATTACCTCCATGTATTTTGTTGGTATACTATATATAGGTATTCATTATTTTAAGAAAATAGTGTGTTGAATATACTTTCTTTTTTACAATCTTCATATGTACAACAAAAATTATACATGTGGTACATATATTCATTTCGGAAATTGTTTGCCTTATGCAGTCACTGTGGTATAAAAGAGTTTTGATTGAGGTATACTTAAAGGTTTAGTCTCTTGGGTTAGCATTGGGTAGTTAGAGAGATTACCATTTACCTTTTAGTGTCCAGAACATCACCCCCACAGTCTTCAAGCACCCTCAGGAATTCTGTTTTTGTTCCAGTATCCACTGCATCTTCCACCATCAACTGTGAATAACCATGCATGAATAACCAGTGCAGCGGCATTACAAATCTACAATTTACAGGGTCATCAACAATGTCTATTGAGAATGAAATTATATAGTCCATGGTCAAAGACAATCTTTGTGTCCCTTTCACATGATGGTCTATCCAAATCTTACGCAATGAATATCTCTAAATTTGGAAAGAGTTCCTTCTGTTCCCCCATTTCTTTCTTCTGCAGATTAACAAAGGTAATGCAACATGGTTTGACCCTAGATATATTGTAATAAGTTTCGTGTTTTTAGTTATTTTTGTGAGTTCTCTAGTAATTGTTGTGTTAGGTTTTGTTAACAATTTTAGTATATATTAATTTATAAAATTTATTTGGGATGGGGGAACGGGAGGAAGTCTTACCCTAAATTTCACACACTAGTTATATACCATAGATACATATACCAATGTGAGTGATTTTAATGATTTTAACTTTTACCTAATTTCTCGAACTTTGTTCACAACCTCATGATCATGTGGTATTGTTAATTGTAAAGCTGGAATTAGGTATCTGATAAAGTCCTAATAATAATATGGCAATTAAACCAGTAAATAAAGAGCAATAACTACTGACACTTAGTCTAGATGACACTGTTAGGCCTAGTCGTAAAAGGAGGGTGGAGCTCGGCGAGGGTCTCCTGTAGTAGAGTGAACTATTTCCGGACGAGACATTTAATAATACACTTACAAGACTACAGATACCCGAATCTTACTTTAAGCATTTGGAAAACAAAGTTTTCATCCTCTATCAACGTTTCAGTTGTCCCCAACGCAACATGCTGTCTGATATTGGCAACAATTTGCCTGATTTCGCCCGAAGCAGACGAGGAAATTCGACTAGCAGACATCTTTAGACTGGAGGTACGAAAGTAACAAGGGAGCAGTCATTGTGTTACACTTTGGAGAGTAATCATTGTGTAAGAAAGCAATTTATATAGCAACTACAATTTGAATTTTACCAGTTAAATCAAGGACGTACATATTGGGCAAAGTTTAGTAATCTACTCATGTAATCTTCTTAAATGAACGATAACACATTAACGATGAATTTTAACCCATTATTATAAAGAATTACGTGTTAGGTTGTCGCTTTTTTGGGGGCAATATTTTAGATGCAAGTGACAATTGCAGCTGACATTACAAATTCCCGGGACAAAAACGATTGAATTACACCAACACAATCAAGGTATTAAGGGGAGTGTGTGTGTGTGTGTGTGTGCGTGCGTGCGTGCGTGCGCACGCGTGTGCGTGTTGATAACGGTGATTCATCCGTAACACAAAGTGACCAGGCACTCTTAAGAGAGCAGTTTCTGAACAAAAACATAAAAGTAATGTACACTTAAATAAACATTGATTTAAAGGAATTGGTCAGACTACGTTTAAAATAGCACGAGCATCAGACATAGTATCAGGAAGGAATGTATGTATTTATCTGTATAACTGGCTTCTGAGAATGAATAGTTTTATATTGGGAGGGTGTTTTGATAACGGAAATGTCAGATAATGGTCTAAATTGCTGCTTGTCAGTTTCCCATGTTATATGGTAATTTAGGAGACAATCACTGCTATCCCGTCGGTTCCGAAATACGCCCTCGTGACGCCGCTTGGTTGCTTTGACAACAGACATGGTGTGCCGCAGAAGTTCGGTCCCACCAGGTCTCTGGTCCCACATACAGTACCCAGTCGCGCATTGGCGTTGACTTGTCAACATCTCTCTTCGGTTATCTCGAACTGTGGAATGTTGGCAGTAACCTGACTGGTCAAGGGTATTAATTTACCGCTTAACGTAGACAGCAGGTTCATCTAGTTCCTTCCTCGAATGGATGGGTATAGGCGAACGACTGTCGCTAGGATGTACCCAAGAGGTTTAACCATGGGAATTTGAACGCCCAATATGTTCCAGCAGATCTTCCCTCTTCAAGGGATACTATTGCTACAGGACATTGTCTGCTTACACTGCTCGAATATTCCATGACCTCCACACTGGCACATCTCCAGCATAGCCTCGGGCGACAGACAAGACAATGATCCAACCTGCCCAACAATGTACGGCAGTTGGAACATTTACATTAATGGTAAGCGTCGCGTCTAGGCCGCCCTGGGAGGTCACACAAGACATTGATGCCATTACGGAGGTGCAGTGGAAGTGTTCAGGCGCCCGATCCACAAAACGTTCGTATATATGCCATTCGTAAGCCTATGATAAAGTATAGTGTTACGATAGGTCGTAACGTTACAAACGCTTTGTGGATCTGGACACAGGGGCATGTCATGCTTAGAAACAGCGTTAGAAAGACATATAGGTATATAGGCCCTACCCTAGTACTATATAAAAGGCCCTTTATATAGTATATAGTACTAGGGTAGGGCCTATATACCTATATGTCTTTCTAACACTGTTTCTAAGCGTGACACGCCCCTGTGCTTCCCTATACGCGTATGACGCATTGCCTATGGGTCGGATCATCTGGGGGGACACGTAGTTTTGGTTTGTTGGTCGTTTAACGCCGCACTCAGCAATATTTTAGCTTTATGACGACGGTGTGTAAATAATCGAGTATGGACCAGACAATCCAGTGATCAAACGCATGAGCATCGATCAATGCAGTTGGGATACGATGACATGTATCACCCAAGTTAGCGAGCCTGATCAGCCGATTCCGTTAGTCGCCTCTTACAGGCACGAGCTGCCGAGGACAATTCTAACCCGTGTTTTCATGGATCGTTTAACTATGGTGTGAGCATGCCGAACTTCAGGAACCGAAACATTACATTCAAAATGAGTTGTCCATGATAAGCAAACAGTGTGTGTGACGTCACAATAGCAATGACGTCATAGAATGGTTCCATGACGACGTTCCTAGTCCAAGTTCTCAGTTCTAAGCGCATTGTCTTGTCTTTGTGCTCAGACGTACATTTGTTGCTTGTCATAAACATCAGCCTATTACTGATTGCTGATATTTGATACCTGTGAGCTTCATCTGCTGCAGACGAGGTAAGCAAGTCTGTTGAAAAGACTATACTATTTATGTGCTTTTTATCTTGCATTTCCAAAATAAAAACACGCCATTAAATAATCTTGACCTCATTCGTCGGGAGAGGCATTACCGAAAGTGCTAAAAACGTAGATTTCGAAATTTAAAAAGAATGTGTATTTTTCTATCAAACAGATGGCTTTGTGCACGGAAGGTCGTTTGAAGCAACGAAAACCTCTCTCTCCCATTCTCGAGATGGAAGACGAGGCGGCGTCTATCTTGTCTTGCGCTAGATCAAAGGATCTACACAATGATTTACTCGGTAGGTCATCGGTCTACTCAATTTTAAGAATTTTTATTTATTAAGAGTGACAACACAAATAGATAAACTGGGGTGTGTTTTTGTAAGTCACATAGATTTACAAATCTATTGTTTCAAGTGGATGCATAATCTTTGTCAACATGCTAAACATCTGAAGAGAATTACTGCGTTCAGGTCACTAATCACGTCCTGATGTTGGACTTGTTTAACGCAGTCCATGTTTTTTTGTTTTCAGCCCAATACATGGACTTAAAAGCTCAAGTTGGAGATATGGAAGAGAGGTAAGCAGAAGCTGGGCGACTAGACGTCTTTTCCGTTTTCCGGTGGCAAAAGAATGTATCAAAAGGAGACACGGAAATATACTTTCAGTACTTCAAGCTGTCTCGCATAAGAAAATCTGAGAAGAAACTGTGTTGTGGGGAAAAATTACAAACAGAAGTAAAAAACTATATATTCAATCATATGAAAGGCATTTTGAGGACAGTTGTTGCATACTCTTGTATAATCATAATACATGTGTTTTGGAGCAATCTATGTCTCTTTCCGCAGCCTTCTTGACCATCTTCTCCAAGTAAACGAGAACCTGCGCCAGGTGAATGAGCAACAGAGCCGCGAGCTCCGACGTGAACATGAACTGAGACGTAAAGCAGAAAAAGAGAGGGCGGAGTTCAGAGTAGAATATCTAAATTTCAAGCTCAGTTTGACAATGGAGCATGCCGAACTGCAGGAACTAAAACAGACGCTGGAGGAGCTCACCAGTAGCTGGGAGAATGAGAAACAGGCGGAGGCAGAGCAGAAGAAGAAGCTGGAGCAAGAGCTCAAGCAGGTGAAATCCATCCGGCGTCAGGCTCTATCTCTGACCTGCCAAACTCCAGTCAAGGCACAAGCCAGTCTCCCAGTCGTAGCTCCTCCAGCCCACCCGAAGAAGGCACAAAGACCCTATACAGGAAAAAACAAAAGCAGAGTACCGGCCAAGATCCAGCCTGCACAGAACAACAGGAGCACACCCTCTGGTTGTGGGGATAGTGTGAAGAAGACCATGGATGAGAGAAAGACCAAGGTGACTCCTGGGAAAGAACTCAGAACGAAGGACATTAAGAGTGGTCAAAATCTCACCAAACAGTCACGCAGATACTCAAGAAGAGTTCGCCAGATGCATTAAGACATTTAGAGATTGTTATGTGATTGTTGAAGAATATTTCCATTGAGTGTGTTCATACAAATTCCAGTTTTTGTTTGATGACCAGAACTTTCTTTATGAGATGGACACTAAATATTTGTGAAGCAAAACTTTGGTCTTACTGTGATTAAAATTTGTTCCTGATCAAATATTGTTGGTTGTTTTGTTGGAACTGCCGTTAGGGTTTATGCAATGTAGTGGTACTGGTGAATTGCTTGAGCGGGTCCACTGATCATGTAGCGGTACTGCTGAAGTGAGTCTACTGACAATGTAGTGGTACTGCTGAAGTGAGTCCACTGATCATGTAGCGGTACTGCTGAAGTGAGTCTACTGATCATGTAGTGGTACTGCTGAAGTGAGTCCACTGATCATGTAGTTGTACTGCTGAAGTGAGTCTACTGATAATGTAGCGGTATTGCTGAAGTGAGTCTACTGATAATGTAGCGGTACTGCTGAATTGTGTCCACTGACCATGTACTGCTGAAGTGAGTCTACTGATCATGTAGATGTAATGCTGAAGTGAGTCTACTGATCATGTAGTGGTACTGCTGAAGTGAGTCTATTGATCATGTAATGGTACTGCTGAAGTGAGTCTACTGATCATGTAGCGGTACTGCTGAATTGTGTCCACTGATCATGTACTGCTTAAGTGAGTCTACTGATCATGTAGATGTAATGCTGAAGTGAGTCTACTGATCATGTAGTGGTACTGCTGAAGTGAGTCTACTAATCATGTAATGGTACTGCTGAAGTGAGTCTACTGATCATGTAGCGGTACTGCTGAAGTGGGTCCACTGATCATGTACTGCTGAAGTGAGTCTACTGATCATGTAGATGTAATGCTGAAGTGAGTCTACTGATCACGTAGCGGTACTGCTGAAGTGAGTCCACTGATCATGTACTGCTGAAGTGAGTCTACTGATAATGTAGATGTAATGCTGAAGTGAGTCCACTGATCATGTAGTGGTACTGCTGAAGTGAGTCCACTGATAATGTAGTGGTACTGCTGAAGTGAGTCTACTGATAATGTAGTGGTACTGCTGAAGTGAGTCTACTGATAATATAGTGGTACTGCTGAAGTGAGTCCACTGATTATGTAGATGTACTGCTGAAGTGAGTCCACTGATTATGTAGTGGTACTGCTTAAGTGAGTCTACTGATCATATAGTGGTACTGCTGAAGTGAGTCCACTGATCATGTAGTGGTACTGCTGAAGTGAGTCCACTGATCATGTAGATGTACTGCTGAAGTGAGTCTACTGATAATGTAGCGGTACTGCTGAAGTGAGTCTACTGATCATGTAGTGGTACTGCTGAAGTGAGTCCACTGATCATGTAGTGGTAGTGCTGAAGTGAGTCCACTGATCGTGTAGTGGTACTGCTGAAGTGAGTCTACTGATCATGTAGTGGTACTGCTGAAGTGAGTCTACTGATCATGTAGCGGTACTGCTGAAGTGAGTCTACTGATCATGTAGTGGTACTGCTGAAGTGAGTCCACTTATCATGTAGTGGTACTGCTGAAGTGAGTCTACTGATCATGCAGTTGTAATGCTGAAGTGAGTCCACAGATCATGTAGTGGTATTGCTGAAGTGAGCCCACTGATCATGTAGTGGTACTGCTGAAGTGAGTCTACTGATCATGTAGTGGTACTGCTGAAGTGAGTCCACTGATCATGTAGTGGTACTGCTGAAGTGAGTCTACTGATCATGTAGTGGTACTGCTGAAGTGAGTCTACTGATCATGTAGTGGTACTGCTGAAGTGAGTCTACTGATCATGTAATGGTACTGCTGAAGTGAGTCTACTGATCATGTAGCGGTACTGCTGAAGTGGGTCCACTGATCGTGTATCATTGCTGCTGAAGTGAGTCTACTGATCATGTAGTGGTAATGCTGAAGTGAGTCTACTGATCATGTAGCGGTACTGCTGAAGTCTGAGTCCACTGATCATGTACTGCTGAAGTGAGTCTACTGATCATGTAGATGTAATGCTGAAGTGAGTCCACTGATCATGTAGTGGTACTGCTGAAGTGAGTCCACTGATCATGTAGTGGTACTGCTGAAGTGAGTCTACTGATCATGTAGTGGTACTGCTGAAGTGAGTCTACTGATCAATGTAGTGGTACTGCTGAAGTGAGTCCACTGATCATGTAGTGGTACTGCTGAAGTGAGTCTACTGATTGGTGTGTAGTGGTACTGCTGAAGTGAGTCTACTGATCATGTAGTGGTACTGCTGAAGTGAGTCCACTGATCATGTAGTGGTACTGCTGAAGTGAGTCCACTGATCATGTAGATGTACTGCTGAAGTGAGTCTACTGATCATGTAGCGGTACTGCTGAAGTGAGTCTACTGATCATGTAGTGGTAGTGCTGAAGTGAGTCCACTGATCGTGTAGTGGTACTGCTGAAGTGAGTCTACTGATCATGTAGTGGTACTGCTGAAGTGAGTCTACTGATCATGTAGCGGTACTGCTGAAGTGAGTCTACTGATCATGTAGTGGTACTGCTGAAGTGAGTCCACTGATCATGTAGTGGTACTGCTGAAGTGAGTCTACTGATCATGCAGTTGTACTGCTGAAGTGAGTCCACTGATCATGTAGTGGTACTGCTGAAGTGAGTCCACTGATCATGTAGTGGTACTGCTGAAGTGAGTCTACTGATCATGTAGTGGTACTGCTGAATTGTGTCCACTGATCATGTAGTGGTACTGCTGAAGTGAGTCTACTGATCATGTAGATGTAATGCTGAAGTGAGTCCACTGATAATGTAGTGGTACTGCTGAAGTGAGTCTACTGATAATGTAGTGGTACTGCTGAAGTGAGTCTACTGATAATGTAGTGGTACTGCTGAAGTGAGTCTACTGATCATGTAGTGGTACTGCTGAAGTGTGTCCACTGATCATGTAGTGTTACTGCTGAAGTGAGTCTACTGATCATGTAGATGTAATGCTGAAGTGTGTCCACTGATCATGTAGATGTAATGCTGAAGTGTGTCCACTGATCATGTAGTGGTACTGCTGAAGTGAGTCTACTGATCATGTAGATGTAATGCTGAAGTGTGTCCACTGATCATGTAGTGGTAGTGCAGAAGTGTGTCCACTGATCATGTAGTGGTACTGCTGAAGTGAGTCTACTGATCATGTAGATGTAATGCTGAAGTGAGTCTACTGATCATGTAATTCTACTGCTGAAGTGAGTCTACTGATCATGTAGTGATACTGATGAATTTCGTCCACTGATTATGTAGTGGTACTGCTGAAGTGAGTCTACTGATCATGTAGATGTAATGCTGAAGTGTGTCCACTGATCATGTAGTGGTACTGCTGAAGTGAGTCTACTGATCATGTAGATGTAATGCTGAAGTGAGTCTACTGATCATGTAGATGTAATGCTGAAGTGAGTCCACTGATCATGTAGTGGTACTGCTGAAGTGAGTCCACTGATAATGTAGTGGTACTGCTGAAGTGAGTCTACTGATAATGTAGTGGTACTGCTGAAGTGAGTCTACTGATAATATAGTGGTACTGCTGAAGTGAGTCCACTGATTATGTAGATGTACTGCTGAAGTGAGTCCACTGATTATGTAGTGGTACTGCTGAAGTGTGTCCACTGATCATGTAGTGGTACTGCTGAAGTGAGTCTACTGATCATGTAGATGTAATGCTGAAGTGTGTCCACTGATCATGTAGTGGTAAGTACCACTGCTGAAGTGAGTCTACTGATCATGTAGATGTAATGCTGAAGTGAGTCTACTGATCATGTAATTCTACTGCTGAAGTGAGTCCACTGATTATGTAGTGGTACTGGGCGTAAAGGAAAATATTATGAATTCGGCACTGTGAGACAGTGTATGATCAATTAACGATAGTCTGGGAACCGTCTCTGGTTTTAGACATAGACTGCCATGTAAGCAAACTAAACTTGTTCATAATTAGAACTGCACATTTACCTAAACGAAAGTAGTAGTTATAATGACTGTGTAAATGAGTATGTTTTTATGTTGCTGCTGTCAGAAGAAACGGTAATGAAACCAGATGTGCTGGTTGCTTTTTGTTAATTCACCAGAAATACCGTGAAATAGGCTTTCATCTCTTGGTTTGTTTTACCACAGATGACTCAACTTCAAAGTACATAGCAAACGGAGTGTGTTCATTTTCTCGTTTACCTTTCACAGGCAATCCAATCTGACAAAATGGTAATGTGTGATGCAAAACTCCTGACATTTACCGATTTTCTGGATGATAATGATTGTTTGCGAAAGAACAAAGCACCATTAAAATGACATTCCCAAATGATATGTTACCAGCGGGATCTCTGCAAGCTGATATGATTTACGTGGTATGAGGGATATGTGTATTAATGGAGGATAAATCTTTCACGTTGCTGTTGCAATATCCCTTGCGTGCCACGGAGTAGTTTGTCCAAACATAGTCATCATATATAGTCTGTACAATTAAAACTGAAAAACAAAATGGAATGTACTGTAATTTATACAGATTAAGATCATATCTTATGTACCGGATCACATTCAATATTCTCCACCATACCCTAAATCCTTGCAAATTGACCATATCCAATGAAACTGATTATATCCTATGCACTTGATCATATCCTATATACTTGATCATACTTAATATAGTTGGTCATATCCTACACACTTGATCCTGCCCGTTACACTTCATCATTCAGACCCGTGAAGCTCCGGGTTAGAATTCATCTTCAGTAACCCATGGGGGCGGTGGGGTAGCCCAATGGTTAAAGCGTTGGCTCGTCACGCCGAAGACCCGGGTTCGAATCCCCACATGCGTACAATGTGTGAAGCCCATTTCTGGTGTCCCCCGCCGTGATGTTGCTGGAATATTGCTAAAAGCGGCGTAAAACAAAACTCAGTCAGTCAATCAGTAACCCATGCTTGTCGTAAGAGGCGACTAACGGGATCGGGTGGTCAGGCTCGCTGCTTTGGTTGACATATGCCATCATATCTCAATGGCGTAGATCGATATTCATGCTGTTGATCACTGGATTGTCTGGTCCAGATCCGATCATTTTGCAGATCGCCGGAATATAGCTGGAATAATGCTGAGTGCGGCGAAAAAACTAAACTCACTCACTCACTTCATCATTTATTAGCAATACCCGTGACCATGTCGAAGATATCATATATTTCCTGGTTAGTTATCCCGTTCCATGTATACTTGCTAATGTGCTGATAATGTCCGATAACGTCCTGACATTAAGCAGCACCAGTTTTGTTTTATGACTCTAAAGTGTCTCAATGTGGGAAATAAATAAGAGAATACATGATGATCATCAGCAACACATTTCTTTTTGTTCGTAAAAGGAACAAAATTATCGATTACATTTATCTGCGATTGTTCAGTTTAAGAGGCAAAAGCTGGCACAGCAATGCCCGGATTTTCACAAGCCGTTAGAACAATATAGAAGAAATCAGTCAAGCGCCTAATGCACTTCCCGCGATGGGAACTCCCACCAAATATATATTAAGGAGATCAACGCTCTGAGATTAACTGTAATGGGGATCAGACTGCTTCTATGATGAAAGGCGCATTCTTTAACTTTTGATCGAAATTAAATGTAGTGTTAAATAATCAATGAACATCAAACAATAAGGACGGATATTAGTTCGATCATCGGAACGTACAGCTCATAAGAACATCTCAAACAGAGGCCGTTAATTTCATGGCGAATTTGAATGCAATCACAGCATAGCTTCGCACGTAGCCATAACGCCATGTTTGGAATTTTTTTTTGCAAGATTGATATTCATGTTAGAGTAGCTTTCAGCTGCTTTGTCAAAATGGGATATGTTTGGAAATTCGTTTTTAATATTGATTGCGTTTAAGAAATGTAATTGCTTTAGAGTTGTATTTGAAAGCGTCCATTGCGATTCAGCGTTGTTCGGCTTAATGTTTTGGGGGAGTTCTGCCTTGCATCTTGCGTGATCGGACTTACTGATAATACATCGTTGATCTGTAGTAAAGTGCACAAAACAGCTACAGAGCGTCGTCAGAACTAACAACCTTGTCCGGGACTCAGTGTTGAAATCAGGATGCTGTGAACACCTTCAGTTGCCTGAGAAGATTTCCGTGTAAGGTGTTCAATACCTTGTAACTGGGCGTGGTTCCATCTATAGATCAGAGAGCGTGAGTGACGATTTCACCTCCATGTTTTACAAATTTCATCCACAATATTTCATGCTTATAAACAAAATGTGCGAAGTTGCTGTAAAATACGCGAGAAAAGTAGGAAGTTCGTAGTCCACTGGAATTGCTTTCTCGTTTGAGGAAAGATGGCATAACAACATATTTAGGGAGAGAGGTGTGCTCATGTCTGGTTCCTGCTGACGATACATACACATGCCACCCGTGGCATATACAGCCCCAAAACAGGATGCCAGCCCAAGACATCGTGGTGCTTTGTAATCGCTAAGTTGATCGTAGCTCCAATTATTTAAATTAAATTTTTAATCAAATTTGTGCCACCGAGCCTAGAAGGCTACAGGTGTTTCTTTTAGGGAATTGAGGATAGTTTAATCTTCGTAGGTATCTATGTTATGACCTTCTCTGAGATTAGGGATGTTTTCACCTTAAAGATTGATGATTGTTTCACTGTTTCAGAGAATGAGAATTATTTCACCTTCGCGTATTGAGGATGTTTTAACCTAATAGATTGAGGGTATTTCACCCCCGAGAAATTCACCTCTTAAAGACTGGAGACCCTTTCACCTTTTTTAAAGATTGAGTATGTACTCGATGCAGTAACCAATAGATATTTTTTCCAATGCACGGGGCAAACAAGGTAACTTTGAACACTGATTTAAGTAAGTGATCGATATTCTGTGCACACATCCAGATAGTGAAGAGCTCTTCTTATTTTATGCGTTTGCTCAGTGCTGTCCTGACTTGTACAGCGAACATTTATAGAAGAGCATGTAGTTCTATATCCGATTTTTACAATGGTGATTTCCCTAACAAGAGCCGCTTTTAGCAGTAGTGGAGCCCAGCTATATCTCATAACCGTAAACGTCACTTATAGCAACAGTGAAGCCCTGGCAAGAGGCCACATTTATTAATTGTGATTCTTCAACATTCTATGCCAATTTTGGCAATAGTTAAATATCTGCATATCGCCACTGAGGGTCACTGAGAAAGTACCATGTCATATTTAGCAACAGTCAATTCTGACTTAACGCTAATTTTAGCAAGTGTGGATTCCCTACACAATTTCATTTCATATTCAAGAATTTTCAAGCTCCGACATTTAGCAAGAATGGGGTCCCACAGCCCTTATGCTAGGTACACACTGTCGTACGATTCGTTACGAATGCCACGATTGGCCATTCGTAGCTGATCGTGGAACTTCTCTGAAATTTCTGGTTTGGATACGAGCTGATGCGAGTCGATACGTTTTGATACGATTTGTTGCGCTTGGATGCGCTATTGTCACGATCTAATCTCCCGTTCAGATACGATCACATACCTTGTGATAGGATTGTCCCTATCGACTCCACGATTGGGTCGCGATCTGACACGATCATCACGATCGTGGTCCCCGATTGGAGACGATGTGGTACGTGCAGGTACGTTCCGATACGTTCATCACGAACCGATGCACTCTGTTGCGACAGGATACGATTGTGGTCGCGATGTCTTTCACGATCACGATGGAGGTGATCACGATTTCAGCTACGATTGGACCCCGACGGGTTTGTATATACAGCCCGACTGACCATGGCCTTCACTGTTTCTTGAACTTCAACAGAGTGAACACTACAACCCACAACCACGATTGATTCCGATCACCACGATTTGGAAGCACAATTAGACGCAATATGTTGCGCTTTGTTACGATTCAATACGATCTGATGCGATGATGACGATTGACAATTAATCGTGATGATCGTAGAAAATTTTTGAACCGTCCAAAATTTTTCTACGATCAACACGATTGCCCTCAAGATCTGATTAGATCTGATAGGACCACCATGATAAGTCCACGATTAAGACCACAATTTCAGTCGTGGCGCGAATCGCGATAGTGTGAACATAGCATTTGCAATACTGGACATGCATACTGTGAGTGAGTGAGTGAGTATGCTTTTACGCCGCTTTTAGCAATATTCCGGCAATACCTCGGCGGGAGAAACCAGCTTCACAGTTGTACCCATGTGGGGAATCGAACCCGGGTCTTCGGCGTGACGAGCGAACGCTTTAACCACTAGGCTACCCCACCACCTCTACTGCTGGGAGATGGGGGTCACATAATGATATATACTTTAAGCAATTTTGCAGTCGCATAGCCAAGTCGTTTGTAGATATGCAAGACATACACACTACATGTGAAAGGCGTTAGGATATAAGAAAGCTACCCTGCGGATGCCTAGGATATCAAGTTCTAATTGCTCAACCTAAAACGTATGTTAGTATAACCTGTTTGGTGATTAGGGGTTGAACTTCACATTCACTGAAAACACAACAAAATAGATACCTCGGAAATGCAACCGGGCATGACGTGCAAGTTGGACACACGTGCATAGTGACTGCAGGTGTGTGTGTGTGTGTGTGTGAGAGAGAGAGAGAGAGAGAGAGAGAGAGAGAGAGAGAGAGAGAGAGAGAGAGAGAGAGAGAGAGAGAGAGAGAGAGAGAGAGAGAGAGAGAGAGAGAGAGAGAGAGAGAAAGAGAGAGTGAGTGAGTGAGTGAGTGACGCAGCAGTTGAGCTTAATACAACTTGGTGTGAACCTCAGACTGTCGATTCCTACGGTTATATCATGTTGAGAAACCATGAAGCCACACATTGACGTTGCTTTGAGGAGGACTGGGCCCTCATCCCATCATTACTTAAGTTTGAGCAAGTGCGGCGCCACATCATAACGCCGCTTTTAGTACAAGTAGAGCTTCAACATACTCTGACTTCTAAGAAGAGCTGGAGCCATAACGTAACACGGAGGAATACATGAGTCAACCACAATATGACCTACAGCGAGTGTGGAGCAGCAAATTAACGCGACTTTATGCTGTGGTCGTGTCACGAACGGAGAGCAATGATGAAGCCACCGCTGTGTGTGGGACATTAAAGATGGACAAACATCAAAGGAATCTTACGCTGCCCTGGTTGCGTGGGCGGTTAGGTCCCGTAAGTCCGACCTTTGGATGGGTGTATAAACAATCTGGTCGGTTTGCTGGGGTATGTCTTTAAGGTCGACTGGTTCCAGACAATGGGCAGTCACTGTTTTTACAACGGTTCGGTTAATGCTAAAATGTTTACCGGAAAATAACTGAACAAGGATCACGCTGTAAAACGTCATTTTTATTTAAGCATTCAGTGGGACCTTAATTTCTATTGCCTACATAATAAATAATACAGATCAAACATCAAAGGATTTTTACTTCGACCCAAAGGTCGAACTTACGGGACTACCCCGCGTGGGCGATGGCGCTCTGGGTTGTTGGCCAGTGGGCATGTTTTTTTACTTGACCAAGCTTTGGATGTATTTAAAACGCAAACATTATTATTGGGTACAGTATCCGTTTGTAGCCTGTTCCATGCCTTGAGAAAACAGTGTTCGGGTTGGCTACGTCAGCGTCCTCCCATCTGCTGGCTGTGATCCTCCTGTGGGTATTTAATCAATTAGTGTCGGGAAGGTGTTTTCCATTACCCTTGTTGGTGTATCACGTGACGGTTTGTCCATAGATAGTGTTACGATATGTGCATTGGGGTCATACGTAAAGTCTTAAAGTATCTCTCTCTCTCTCTCTCTCTCTCTCTCTCTCTCTCTCTCTCTCGCTCTCTCGCAAGTGCACGCACACCGGTTGAAGTTGGACTTTCTTTTCGTACACATACAAGTATACACCATATTCTCTCATACATAAGGTCTCTCTACCCCCTTTCTCTCGTTCATGTTCTGCACTGACGTACTGAGAGTTCCACAAGGGACCTCATCACGGAGACCAGGCTGATTGTATTAGTGGTAGCCCGACAGAGCGGGCCGGTGATTACACTATCGAACCCTGCCTTGTCTGCTCCACTAACCTCACCATCTTTGTTTTAAATTGAAAGTCGAAGGGTTCATTCCCTCCCTACCACCATGGGCCAACTTCGACGGTGTTCATTACAGATGGGAAGAAGGAAACTTTCCCCCAATTCGCCTTGTATTCCACATTTGTCAATACCTGGGTCTACTGATTCTTAAACCAAGTATTTAAAAATATCGTATGATGTCAATTACGTATATATCTGGAATGTTTACGAAAGTTTACCCAGATTTCCATTACCCAAGACCTGGCTGAGTGCTCAAACAACTTAAAATAATTTAGCCCGTCCTCAAACACAAACATCACTATGTGCCCGTTCGCTTAATGCATTCCGATGAGAATAGCTTATGCCCGGATGCTGAAACACAATCTTTCCCTGATGTAACCTTTGACCTCAGTCGCGACCAATCGGGCTTGGTGGTATTTGATACAGAATTTGGTTTGTAAATCATACCTGGTTGTCAACTAAAGTCGTGTGGGTTACACTATCACGGCCACACAGTAGCCTAGGGGTAACGATCGGCCTCATAAACCCAACCGTCGATATGAATATGTGGGTCATATTAAATGGACATTTCATTATCGACATGGTAAATGACAGCTGTCTAGTCGCGTTGACCTGTTACTCAATTTCCTTGCCAGATATTGAACGTGAATGGGAAATAAGGAAGTGCTTGCTCTTGATCGACCCCCACCGGAGAGTGATTTACTCATATTTGTCTTGTCATGATTTAATAAAGTGCTTGAAAAACTTATGAAATGAAATTATGTTTACTGCATTTTTTTCGCAATATTAAATCATCGTCAACCAGCTGACAAGAAGAAATATTTTGAAACTCAATTAGACAGTTTATTATGCTTCGCATTTCCATTATGGAGAAAAACAGGTTTATGTTAACGAGTAGAGCTGCAGGACTGTTTAGGAACCATTATCAATTCTTTTTGTATTCGTTAAAATGTGATCATTGAACAAGTTCTACTTTTACAAATATTGACAACATACAGAACATGATCACGAGCAATTGAAATAACATATTTTGGCACCTCGGGCGCTTTTACAGCTGGTGTTTCCCTGTGACAACAAACTACGTCATGATGTTTAGTAGCTCTACATTTTATACACCTGTGCAGGAGCTTGGCATAACTTTCAACAGAACTCATGAAAATGATCAAGCGTTCCTTACCCAGAAACACATGGTTATGAAGCATTGCTAACTCACGCCAGTTAAGCAGGACTAACAAGATGTGACTTTTGTACTCAAAACGCCTACAGTTGCTTTCCAGACTCTCCTCTGCGATCGGGATTTTTGTATGTGAACACGTGTTCTTAATCAGAAACTATATTTCTCGCTTGATTAGGGTATCGACGCCGGGGACGGGGCTTGAGCTGGAAGTACCCCAATCAACTGTTTCTGGTCCGAATTAACTTCTTAATGGTTCGCTAAACATCGCGAGCAAATATTTGCAAAAAATGTTTGCCGTTCGTGTTTTATTCAATTTATCCTGATGAACACTTTATCCTGTAGCCCCTGGCGCCAATGGCCGGTTTTTGAAACCAAGTTGCCCTGTGTATTTGTTCCAACCTTCCTTCCCAAACGATATGTCTACTGATAGGCATCGCACTGAACATAGTTTTGATGGGGACTGAATCATATCATACTGTTGATTATTGAATCTGTGTTCATTTATTGATAATTGTCTCCTTGCACGCCGACAAAAGTCCTAACCTACCCAAACGATGACATTATTATTTGTCTAGGGGTTTCTAGGGTACATGATGTGATATGTTGCGCGTACACTGCGTGCATCACATTTTACATAGCTTGAAACCGTTTGACCACGAATTTGTATTAAAAATACCTGCATGTTTTTCAACTTTTATCAGTTATGTCTCCTTCAGTATGTCCAGTGAACATTTTGATTGGTCGTCTTGAAAACTGGCAGAGTTAGCACCCTTGCATTACAATCGGATCAGCTCGGTTACAGCTCGGTGATACGCACCGAGATAACATTGATCTCAACTTGGCAACTCACAGCGGGGTATATGAAATCTGTACCCCATTTGACTTGACGGTACATGGGGGATGATTGCTCATTCAGAGCCAGGGAGAGGCGAGTATCTAAACTCAAAGTATGAAGATAGTCCAGATGGCCCTGTAACAGCAGCACCCACGACAACATAGACGTTGTTTGTGTGAGTCTAATACCACGGTGATCGTAATTGTTAGATGGTACTCATGCTTTATACTCAAACACAATGATGGTGGTTGTCGTTAAGCCCGGAGTAATATGAAAAGCTGTGGAAATTGTAAACATACATCGTATTCATTGTCGTTTACATTGCAGCTCGTGTCTTGTCACTCCATCGTGGGGATGTATTTATGGAAAGTAGCTTTAGATAATGGTAAATGCATAATCAATTGTATTTCATTCACTACGTTAAATGGTAACAAGGATAAGTGTCCTATTTGCCCACGGTGTGTTCAAAGTTCATTCCTTCAATTCCTTGTCCCATCTCCCATCTTTGTCCGATTACTTCCTGATGGAGAGGAACAAAATACTTGAATATCTTTGAAACATCACGACTGTCTATAACTGTATATGAATATGATACTAAAATGAAACATCAGGAGTTGTGTAACAGAAACTAATCTTATTAAATCATTGAAACACCACTGGCATCACACTACTCAAAAAAACAATCTTAGTAACCCATTGAAGCATCACTGGCATCACACTACTGGAGAAACCAATCTTAGTAAACCATGGAAACACCACTGGCATCACACTACTGGAGAAACCAATCTTAGTAAACCACTGAAACATCACTGGCATCACACTACTAAAAAAAACAATCTTAGTAAACCATTGAAACATCACTGGTATCACACTACTGGAGAAACCAATCTTAGTAAACCATTGAAACATCACTGGCATCACACTACTGAAGAAACCAATCTTAGTAAACCATTGAAACATCACTGGCATCACACTACTGGAGAAACCAATCTTAGTAAACCATTGAAACATCACTGGCATCACAGTACTGGAGAAACCAATCTTAGTAAACCACTGAAACATCACTGGCATCACACTACTGAAGAATCCAACCTTAGTAAACCATTGAAACATCACTTGCATTACACTACTGGAGAAATCAATCTAAGTAAACCATTGAAACATTACTTGCATCACACTACTGGAGAAACCAATCTTAGTAAACCATTGAAGCATCACTGGCATGACACTACTGGAGAAACCAATCTTAGTAAACCATTGAAACACCACTGGCATCACACTACTGGAGAAACCAATCTTAGTAAACCATTGAAGCATCACTGGCATCACACTACTGAAGAATCGAATGTTGGTAAACCATTGAAACATCACTGGCATCACACTACTGGAGAAACCAATCTTAGTAAACCATTGAAACACCGCTTGCATCACACTCCTGAAGAATCCAACCTTAGTAAACCATTGAAGCATCACTGGCATCACACTACTGAAGAATCCAACCTTAGTAAACCATTGAAACATCACTTGCATCACACTACTGGAGAAACCAATCTTAGTAAACCATTGAAGCACCATTTGCATCACACTACTGGAGAAACCAATCTTAGTAAACCATTGAAACATCACTGGCATCACACTACTGAAGAAACCAACCTTAGTAAACCATTGAAACACCACTGGCATCACACTACTGAAGAAACCAATCTTAGTAAACCATTGAAACATCACTGGCATCACACTACTGGAGAAACCAATCTTAGTAAACCATTGAAACATCACTGGCATCACACTACTGGAGAAACCAATCTTAGTAAACCATTGAAACACCACTGGCATCACACTACTGAAGAATCCAACCTTAGTGAACCATTGAAACACCACTGGCATCACACTACTGGAGAAACCAATCTTAGTAAACCATTGAAGCATCACTGGCATCACACTACTGGAGAAACCAATCTTAGTAAACCATTGAAACACCACTGGCATCACACTACTGGAGAAACCAATCTTAGTAAACCATTGAAGCATCACTGGCATCACACTACTGGAGAAACCAATCTTAGTAAACCATTGAAACATCACTGGCATCACACTACTGGAGAAACCAATCTTAGTAAACCATTGAAACACCGCTTGCATAACACTATTGAAGAATCCAACCTTAGTAAACCATTGAAACACCACTGGCATCACACTACTGGAGAAACCAATCTTAGTAAACCATGGAAACATCACTGGCATCACACTACTGGAGAAACCAATCTTAGTAAACCATTGAAACATCGCTTGCATCACACTACTGGAGAATCCAATCTTAGTAAACCATTGAAACATCACTGGCATCACACTACTGGAGAAGCCAATCTTAGTAAACCATTGAAACATCACTGGCATCACACTACTGAAGAATCGAACCTTAGTAAACCATTGAAACATCACTGGCATCACACTACTGGAGAAACCAATCTTAGTAAACCATTGAAACACCGCTTGCATAACACTATTGAAGAATCCAACCTTAGTAAACCATTGAAACACCACTGGCATCACACTACTGGAGAAACCAATCTTAGTAAACCATGGAAACATCACTGGCATCACACTACTGGAGAAACCAATCTTAGTTAACCATTGAAACATCACTGGCATCACACTACTGGAGAAGCCAATCTTAGTAAACCATTGAAACATCACTGGAATCACACTACTGAAGAATCGAACCTTAGTAAACCATTGAAACATCACTTGCATGACACTACTGAAGAATCCAATCTTAGTAAACCATGGAAACATCACTGGCATCACACTACTGGAGAAACCAATCTTAGTAAACCGTGGAAACATCACTGGCATCACACTACTGAAGAAACCAATCTTAGTAACACATTGAAACATCACAGGAATTACTCTCCACTGAAGAATCGAATGTTGGTAAACCATTGAAACATCAGCGGCATTACAAAACCGAAGAAGCCAGTTTCAGTAAACGGTTGAAACATCATTGGCATGACACTCTACTGAAATTCCACGCTACTGGAGAAACACATATTTTTTTAACCATGGAAACACCACTGGCATTACACCGCAATTTTGGTAAACCAATGAAAGATATTTTTTTATTGAAAAGGCATTTTGATTTCCATGAGTGTGGTGTATAAAGGTGTTATGCTCTGTATAAGCAACAAAATATCAACGTTTTAAAACCTTTATCTGACAAGATCTTTGTGCCAACAGCAGTTATAACTTGCACTTAAAGGCTTATAAAATGAGTATATTAGCACCGATGCGACCAACTCTAATGGTGTACTGGGTTATAAAACCCCACGATATGTTAAGGCCACAGCCGACATCACAAGCTTTGGATAGGAACGTTTAATTGCACGTGAATATAGTCTCGCAGTTGATGCTACATATCTGAAACACATATATTCTCGCATCATGATAGGAATTTTATAAGGATGTAAAAGCTGACACAGGAAATAGATGAAAGCCTTTACTGATGTTATCGTTTCATGGCCACTGTACATACATACAGTGTAAAGATTGTCGAGTGAATCACTTGAAAGTCCCTGCGTGTTCTAAATTCATTTAACACTGTCTACTTGTATGACGCCTGCTGTCTGTGTTGCTGCCATTACATTATTGTAAGGGAGTACGTTGTTCTGCAAGAGCACATATTACGTCAATGTTCCACCTGTTCATATACTCTATTTGATTTGACGTACATCATTAGATGTATACTCGACGTGATGAACAGTTTACCATATGGTACTCAGAAGGTGCACTGTTCCGATATGCTATTTTAGGCCCACAAAGTCTTTCTTTCTCTTTGTCGACTTTGTCCTTTTAGCATTAACGCTCGCGGTTTGTTTTGTGGAATATGAAACTGAAACGTTTCTTTTCTGCATGACACAACATCTAGAATGTCAGACAGATTTATGGAAAGTTAATATGCTTGAGAAGGAAAATATCGTGTAACCAAAGGACGAGTGGTTTCTGCCACATTCGATGTACAAAGTTGCTTCTCTTTATCGTGTCAGGATTTGTTGATCAAATATCAATTTCAAACTTATTATTAATCTGGATTTGTCAGGACTATACTCTTCTTGCGTGTTACACATTATGTTACACATAGAATAAGACCTGCAATACGTCAGGCTTCCGCGTCAGTCTGACTCACCGTGATGACAAGCCGTGAGGATCCGGTTATAGCTGATCTCCAGCAGTCCATACTCGACGGAAGACGTTACTAACGAGACCCGGTGGTCAGTCACGGTGACTTGTTTTATGTATTGTCATCATTTCCCAGCTGTGCACATGCTCATGATATCAATCACTGGATAGACTAGTCGAGACTTACGTTTTCTTTCAGCTGTACATGCTCATGATGTCAATCATTGGATATAGACTAGTCGAGACGTACGTTTTCTTTCAGCCTCTCATTGAGCTGGAATATTGCTGATCACAGCATTAACAGCCAACAAACAAACAATGGCGTACATGCCGTTCAAAACGGCCTTAAACCCAACTCACTCACTCATTCAACAGGATGACAATTGTAAGCATTAATATGACATGCGTTGTTTTTCTCTTATCAGACAGTAATCAGATCTGTAAATTTGTTTCTTTACGCCGGCAGACCAGAACCACTGGGAACCCATATCTGGAGTAGAACCTTAGCTAAGTGAGCTACACCTGTGTCCCAATATCAACCGTAACGTAAAACACATCTATTTATAAAAAGGCAGTTACGGGTACTTATCAAAGCCTACGAACAGTAAACATTGTTCCCGGAGGAACATATATCTCAGTTTGACGAACTACATTCCCTTAAAGAAAAGCACCAGTTGGCCTTCCACAAAGACATGCTGATGTATTAGCGCATGTAAGAGCAACATGCTCCCTATTTGTAATGACTTATCACAACACACGTCCAATCAACGCAGACTCACACTTTACAGCAGCACATTGTCATGACCTGTAACTCCCACATTGTATTATCTCAGACGTTTGATCTTAATGGTAAGACCAAAATAACATTTCCTTCTCCAAAATAACATCTACCCATACAATGACACTCAGCTGAATGCAGCGAGTGCACAGTAAGCGCGAAGTCAGGGTCCAGACACGTCTACCGACCCTCCTGTACACACCGAGCTCTTGTCTGTCGGGGGGAAGGGTCCGTCCACGCTGCCCACCACAAGGGTTAGTATTTGTAGAACAAATCGTGGTTGTTTAAGGAGAAAACAAGACACGGAGGTTTATACCCAGGCTGTTATCGGCAGCCTAACAATTACATTTGGAATCTTACTCCCCATGGCAGAATATCGAGCAGGATTTCGTCAAGACAAACACTGGTACACACAACTGATACACGGCCAATGTTTCTTTATAAAAGCAATTGCAAATTTCTCCAGGCAGGCAGGCAAACAAATAAAAACCTAAATGAAAAAGAACTTTTCAATTTTTTAAATAAGGTTTTACACAGGTTGCCCATCAGGTGAAAGCACCCGATGTTGGTGAAGATATGTCATCAGAACACATTGGAGTTTGGACAGATTGAAGGTCAATTTCGGAAAGTTTGCTTCAGGCTGTAGGACGCTTGATTCATTACTTTAGTTTCCAGACTGTTTTTAACCCGTTAGAAGCATCTACTGAAGTTGGTTTAGACCGCGGGAAGTGAATTGCTTGGTAATCTGTTACTGTCTGGTACCGTGGTCTCTTGACCCCTAAGTCAAACAATGGGTATAGCCCAAAAATGTATCACAAGACAATATTTATGAAGTTGTGCAAACGTAGACATCTAACGGTATTCATTGGAAATGCATGTGAACAGTACAAGAGTTATATAGTACACATCAGGGTGAGATGACCAGTCATGCAGTGCACATCAGGTGACTAGTCATGCAGTACACATCAGGGTGAGATGACCAGTCATGCAGTACACATCAGGTGACCAGTCATATGCAGTACACGTCAGGGTCAGGTGACCAGTCATGTAGTACACATCAGGTGACCAGTCATGTAGTACACATCAGGTGACCAGTCATAAAGTAGACATCAGGGTCAGGTGACCAGTCATGCAGTGCACATCAGGTGACCAGTCATGCGGTACACACCAGGGTCAGATGACATGTCATGCAGTGCACATCAGGTGACCTGTCATGCAGTACACGTCAGAGTCAGGTGACCAGTCATGCAGTACACATCAGGGCTAGGTGACCAGTCATATAGTACACATCAGGGTCAGGTGACCAGTCATGCAGTACACATCAGGGTCAGGTGACAAGTCATGTAGTACACATCAGGGTAAGGTGACCAGTCATGTAGTACACATAAGGAGACCAGTCATGCAATACACACCGGTATCAGGTGACCAGTCATGCAGTACACATCAGGGTCAGGTGACCAGTCATGCAGTACACATCAGGTGACCAGTCATGCAGTACACATCAGGGTCAGGTGACCAGTAATGTAGTACACATCAAGGTCAGGTGACCAGTCATGTAGTACACATCAAGGTCAGGTGACCAGTCATATAGTACACATCAGGTCATCACGTAGTACATGAAGGTCAGGTGACCAGTCATTTAGTACACATCAAGGTCAGGTGACCAGTCATGTAGTACACATCAGGGTCAGGTGACCAGTCATGTAGTACACATCAGGGTCAGGTGACCAGTCATGTAGTACACATCAAGGTCAGGTGACCAGTCATGTAGTACACATCAGGGTCAGGTGACCAGTCATGTAGTACACATCAGGTCAGGTGACCAGTCATATAGTACACATCAAGGTCAGGTGACCAGTCATGTAGTACACATCAGGGTCAGGTGACCAGTCATGTAGTACACATCAGGTCACCAGTCACGTAGTACACATCAAGGTCAGGTGACCAGTCATGCAGTACACATCAGGGTCAGGTGACAAGTCATGTAGTACACATCAGGGTAAGGTGACCAGTCATGTAGTACACATAAGGAGACCAGTCATGCAATACACACCGGTATCAGGTGACCAGTCATGCAGTACACATCAGGGTCAGGCGACCAGTCATGCAGTACACATCAGGTGACCAGTCATGCAGTACACATCGGGGTCAGGTGACCAGTAATGTAGTACACATCAAGGTCAGGTGACCAGTCATATAGTACACATCAGGGTCAGGTGACCAGTCATGCAGTACACATCAGGTCAGGTGACCAGTCATATAGTACACATCAAGGTCAGGTGACCAGTCATATAGTACACATCAAGGTCAGGTGACCAGTCATGTAGTACACATCAAGCTCAGGTGACCAGTCATGTAGTACACATCAAGGTCAGGTGACCAGTCATATAGTACACATCAAGCTCAGGTGACCAGTCATGTAGTAATTATCGGGGTCAGGTGACCAGCACAACTTGTGAACAAGGAATGGCCATTTGTTCGCTTGGTTCCCCGGGTCCAGTGGATGTCCATACCAACAACTCCATGATGGCAGTAATAGTTTTCTTTGTGTTTATCAGTAGTACTGTGACTTACTTCAGCTGTCTGTTTCACTGTGGTATAACCGTTATGCTGACAAGCTATTGCGATACTGACATCGCATTGCTGCGGTGTTGAACACATCTTTATGATATATGGAAATACTGGAATTATATTTCCGAGGTATTGAACATATCGCTTTGATGCATTAAGATTCTAACATTATATTCCAAAGGTATTGAACATATTGCTGCGATAATGCTCTTATATCGAGATACTGACATTAAATTGTTGCAGTATTGTCCATATCGTCCTGATGATACTGATATATTGTGATAGTGCCTGATAATGTTGATGTAATAAGATACTGGCTTTGTAATGAGATAACATTATATTGTTGCGATATTGAACATATTGTTATGACAACAGTGAGAAACTGACATCTATCGCTGCAGTGTTCTACCTATTGTCACGATCATTTTCAGGCACAAAATGATAACGGCAAGATGATTCGATGACACATCTGTAACCTGGATGAAATGTTGCCGCCAATGTTCTGGTAGTGTCCATGAAATGAAGATATTCTCAATACATGTGCGTCATACTGGTCCGCTGTTATAAAGGGACTGTGATAATGTCGGATCTTCAAGGGTCTCATGTGATGAGTGAAGTCAAAATTTTCAGTTATTCGGGAACACACGTTTTCAAGTGTCCAACAACGTCCTTCTACATGCCTACATAGATGGTTTTACTCAAGATCTTGCATGTAACTTTGCAATATGTAGCATGACACACCCGCAGCTACAAAACATGTGTACAATTATTGATGTTGTTGGCTTCATTAAAGTCCATATTTATTCTTGCTTGACACACGTGGCTCCACTTCATGTCGTGTTTAGTCATCCCGAAGAGCTTCCTCGACAAGAGGGCCTGGCTTTTTTAAGTCAAGTGCTTTCCTTCAAGCCCCCTTTGGCAGTTGTTGTGAATGGTGTTTACAAATGGCTCTGGTAAGATCTACCTGTAAAAGAAATCTGTAAATTGCTAGTGTAAGGATGCTATTTATTAAGTCAACACCGCCAAGCTCTTAAGAGCACTGTCTGTTAACATTTAACGGTCTCCAGAAGCATATTCACATATAAATTGGTTCATAAAATAACGTAAATGTAATATTAACATACATGGTGTAGACTTAATAAATTGTCTTTGTTCACCTCCAGTGAATCAATCTAGTGTTTTAAACAAGGAGCACTTTCTTGGTTGTTTATTTTACTTTAAACTCAAGACATATCTCGACGGGCTTGGTTTCAAGATATTTTCTAAAACCCGTACCGATACTCTTATGTACTCCACGGTATCAAATTGCCTAACGACCAGTCTAGGTCAAGTGTGATTCCCTGTTGTATTCTAGACGCTTTAAGCATACTTTGGTTTGGATTATTATCATCATTATTTTTTATAGATTATGATAGATAAACGTAGCAAGGCACAGTCAGTCTCCTTATATTAAGCTCATTATCAGCTCCGGGCCATTGCTACCCAGACCAGACAGCGAAAAAGGCTTCTCCGAGATGACGCTGACAAGTCGAAACCATAAAGCACCTTTCGGACAATGTGAAGATTCCAGAACACTCAGAGTGCCAGGAGGGCTGTGTTCCTGTGTACTTTCCCAATGTCTGTCAAGAAATTAGGAGGTACGACCACAATGGCAGGAAGAGCAGTGGGGGTCTGACAACTTAGTACTTGGGATGTAGGCGTGACATTTCGAAAGGCAACTCCGCATATTTTCTATGTTTTTCTTGATTTGTCATTCACATTAGTGCCAAAAGACACACAAAAAACAATGTAGTGCGGTGTAAAACTAAACTCACTCACTCACTCACTCACTCACACAAAACACAATGGTATTAATGATTTCCAACGGTTTGGGGAGCTGTGGGGTAGCCCAGTGGTTAAAGCATTCGCTAGTCACGTTGAAGACCGGTTTCGATTCCCATAATGGGCACATTGTGTGAAACCCATTTCTGGTGTCCCCAGCTGGAATATTGCTAAAAGCGGCGTAACTCACTCACTCCATCGGTTTTAGCCAAAACGACAAGGTCAGGTTTGTTGGCGTGGATGCCTGTAAGCCTATTCCAAAGAACTTTATGATTGTCGTTTTTTCTACGACCTCTTCTACATGTTCTGGGTCATACCATGGATGGACCTCCAAACTACAAGAACGACGCAAATGGTAAGCCACGGCATCATGTCACTTAAAATACTGTATCTGTGCCTGCGGGGGGCATCCACTGACAGGACGTTGGGCAGTTCCATTAAATACATTGCATAATCTACATTTCATATTTACATTTTGACGCAAAGACACATTGACGGGTTACTGCTCCCTCAACACATTGCACATGAACTTGACGCAGTAGTCATTGAGAAAGCCTACCCTTGAAAACCCAGCCTATACCGACACGGTTTTTCATTGGACTCACATTCATTTCTATCCAGCGGTACTGAACCATCAACAAAAACAGCCACAACATCGATTTTTCCAACATTCTTGGTTCGCTCATCAAATATACTTTAAACGCGAAATGCCTTGGTTTTGTTTTCATTTGAGTTTTGTCATACTTTACAAGAGGATCATCAGACAAATATATACATGTGAGCAAAAGTACACAATAACATTCTGTCATGATGAGCCTCCAGGTTAATCAAACCACGCCCTCCAATTATAACTGATAAACATAGGCGATTGAGGGAAGAGCGATATGTGTGGGATATATTGTCTGACAGGATTATAAGTGTGAGGTTATCAGTACCCTGGATTTCATGTTTTGTCCAATCAACACAACATCAAAAATGGGGTGGTAGAACATAAACATTGGCGGCTTTGATTTATTAGTAATTATTATCGTTGTTGTTATTGTTATTATTAGATACTGAACATCACGCGCAGTAGACCGAGTCCATGAGGGGTTTCAAACCATTGCTGTATACGTGGCGAGCTGGGACATTACATGAGTTCTGGTGTGCACAGTAATGGTGATACTGAACATCACGCGCAGTAGACCGAGTCCTAGTCTCTCGTACAGACCCTGAAGCAAATATATCCAAGAAAGCCCACACAACTCTAGAAAATGTGGCAAGTCTAGATTTCCTCAGCTTCAGGACAATGAAGAAGGTCTCAGGGCTCCTTTTCATTATATTTTATATTTTTTTACTCTGAACTTTTTTCAGTAAAATATGTTCATTTCAGAGACTAGTTGTTAGTCTAACCGAGTCCATGAGGGGTTTCAAACCATTGCTGTATACGTGGCGAGCTGGGACATTACATGAGTTCTGGTGTGCACAGTAATGGTTTATTTGGATTGAAGTCGAAATGTCATCCAGTTCAGCTGTCGTCGACAAAACATTGGAGACAATATTGCTTTGTACAATTAGAACCAGGCCTATTTGTGAATATTTCCATATTACACTACATATCTTTTAGACAAGGGGAGAATACATGTCACTATTGCTTTCACCAAATTGGTTTTGATTAAAGAATGTTGATTTTAGACTTTTAGATGAATCCACCGAGTTCATGATATATTGGGACCTGTCACACCCGAAGGGAACGTTTCAGAGAAATCATTTATCTCAAGCCAAAATATGAAACAAGGCAGCTTGGCAATCGAAACGAAGGAAGTTTATTCAGCTCGATAGGAGCACAGAATTCAAGAAATCCCATAAGTCAAATTTGGAAATGAAATTTCTTGAAATGTCAGATTTGATAAATATGCAACAATCATGTGCGGTAATGGATTGGATTGATGGACAATCTGTTTGGGATAGACGGAGTTATGTATCGCATGTGAGTCTGTAAAGAATTGTGGATTTCGGCGTCAATTGACGCCGAATAGATCTGTCTAGGAGTCTTCACTTTCAAACATTATTGCTGAGTAATCGATGAAACAATCGCAAACGTAGTGGTGAAATGTCTCGAGATTTAAATTAAAGATTAGATAGATTCACTTGTTGCAAACCGGGAGGAATCTAAGTTATTCGTAGTCTAGCCACAAGAATATGTATGGCTTTTTCATTTTGTAATTTGGAGGAACAGAAATACTGTTAATCGAACCCCTTCACAATCACGCGTACATTTGTCCCAGAAGCATCTATTGTATGCCAGACCAGAACATATCCTTCAGTCGTGTGATATTCTGTAAACCTGACTTTTGATAACAATGTTCTTGTACGTCTGGCTAATAAACACCAGCCAATACAGTATTGTTTGGAATCTCGACTCGAAACATTAATCAGCTATTGTTGACAAGGAAACCAGAAAATTGCCATTAAACAGCTTGTCATTAATCAGTTCAGCTGTCAACAAGGCAGCTCAAACTCAAACATTCCTGTCATCAAACATAAAACAGCTCCTGTCAACAAGTTAACAAACAAGGTAATCCATTAATCAGTTCCTGCCACTCAATCATTAAACAGCTCCTGTTAACTCTAAACACTGCCACAATCAGCTCCTGTTAACTCTAAACCAAAGGGGGCGGTGGGGTAGCCTGGAGGTTAAAGTGTTCGCTCGTCACGCCGAAGACCCTGATTCGATTCCCCACATGGGTACAATGTGTGAAGCCCAATTCTGGTGTCCCCCGCCGTGATATTGCTGGAATATTGCTAAAAGTGGCGTTAAACCAAACTCACTCACTCACACACTCTAAACCAAAACTTGGCCCTGAATCAGCTCCTGTTAACGAGGAATATAAACATTGCCCCCTCCTGTTAACAAAGAGCCCCCAACATTGCCATAATCAGTTGCTGTTAAGAAGGAACCTAAACACTGCCATTAAACAGCTCCTGTTAACAAGGAATATAAACATTGCCACAATCAGCTCCTGTTAACTCTAAACCAAACCTTTGCCCTGAATCAGCTCCTGTTAAAGAGGAACCCCAAACATTGCCATAATCAGTTGCTGTTAACAAAGTAACCTGCACATTCCCATAAAACAGATTTTGTTCATTCAAACTCAGGTATTGCCCCAAATCAACTCCTGTAAACAAGGAACCTACATCATTGCCAAAGTGTCTTGGTAGAGTGTGAACCTGGGTGAGGTCATCCACTACTGTTAATATATATGGATGAATGCTGAATGGAAGGGATTCCTTATGATCCACAATCGGGATTCATGAATTGCTACATTTGTGAAGGTTTTAAGCTGAAATGAACAAACGTAGATGAATGCTGTAATGTCTGTCAATCTTTACTATTTGCATTGAGACATTTATTGTCCGGACCTTCTCAATCCGTAAACGTCATATTCCGTACGGCCTTGTGATGAATACACAGTGCCATTTAGAAAGTGGTCAAATGCAGCATATGTTATATTTTAGATTACACTTCCTCTGGAAAGTACAGATTCTTGTACTTTTGTTAGGTTGGGTGGAATCCGGGATTCGAACCCACACTCTCAGAGTCAGGCACCTCATCGCCAGCACACAAAGTCAGCGATCCTACCCTCTCAGCGCCAGCGCCATAGCGTCTTCCACAACACTGGAAGTATAGATTACATACTCTGTCTACCCCTCTGACAAGTGTACATTGGTACGGATCCAACGACTGAAAGCTATGAATACTCAATGCAAATTAGAAAGTGGTCAAATGTAGCATTTGCTATATTTTTCGGATTACTCTTTTTCTTCGTAAAGTTCAGAGTCTAGTACTTGTGTTAGACTGAGTCCCATCATCCTTTTCGCCATCAGTATGAATAATAAGTTAATCTGGAAACTGGGTAATTCGGAAAACATATCTAGATCTGGGTACTTTTCCGTCCGGATTAACAGGGTTTCAATGTGCTCTCATTGAAGAAATAAAGTAAAGTGTTTCAAACAGAAGATGTACATGTAGATAATTAGTGTTAGAAAGATGACATTTTCCTAGTATTTTCATAGGGATTGGTGTGTAAAATTCTAGCAGAAGCATAAGGACAAAATCCCGGAGCCGCACCAGCAACAAGAACAGAAAAAAACACAGTCAAAAGCCGCCTCTGAAAAAACCTCCGAGGACCAAAACAGATCTTTGAAACTAAACGATTCAAATCTGTGTCCAACATTCTAATCAATTAAATTAGCAAATGCAACCTGATCATTACTCACATGTTAAAATGAAGGAAAACTGTTGTGATCGGAAGCAAATGCTGGCCATAGTAAGTGTATGTCATCCTTTTGGGATGCGCATGGGTTGTAGGTAGAGTACATAAGCTGCCAGAGCAAAAAGACGCCAAGGCAATCATCTGATAACGACTCCCCAATTTGTGTGTTGACAAACGTGAGGACAAAAACAGCGCGGAAGAATGTCTGCAGGGTATATGACACGTGCATAATATTTTGATAATATACAGTTATGTTTATGACATCTCTCCTGTAAGCGATGGGATATCAAGATGCACCAAGACGTGTGATGCGTTGCTGTGTGTATATTATACAGATAGACAGAAGGAAATACAAAAAGGCGTATACTTACACTTCTCTCTCTGGAGCGGAAGGATGAACTACAGCTGCAAACAACAGTAACTCAAAGTGCACAGTTGTATCCCTTAGCTGTACCAAGATCCGCTTGTCGTAGGTTTGAATCAAAGATTGCATTATAGAGATAACACCAGGTCTGGTTGGCGTGGAGTCGGCATCATGTGTCAAAGTAGAGTATCTGTATTACCCTGTCTAACTGCACTTTACACAGAAAGAGGCATTATGCCAAATGGTTTGACCTACAAAATAACTGGTCACCACAAAATGGATTGATGCCCTTCATCATTTATACGAAAATTGATTATTGAAGAAAAACTATTTTTGCATGTTTTATATCGCAATATTCAGCAATTTTCCAACTGTATGATGTCGACCTATGCATAATCGAGTCTTGGCCGGACAAACTTGTGATCCTGACAACCTGATCCATTAAGTCGCGACTTACGACCTCAGCATGCTGCTGGGAATCATTCCTAGCCAGGAATCCCCATGTAGAAAACTGAAGAGTGAGGCAAAACCAAACCACCAGGACAAGCCCTCATTTGATCTGACTACACAATACGCTAGCTGACTGACATGGAGACAAGAGGAGTGCCAAGAATGACAGCACCGCGTAGGATGCATGGTTATGTTTTCAAAAAACTACCGGGAACTGTAAAGGACGAGCAATTATGATCAAGGAAAGGCATCTTCTGTGACAGATTTGTGTGTCCCCGTCATTCATCCTGCATATCTGAACTATCTGCACGGTAAAACATAGCATTTTATCAATGTGTTGTCACGTTGTTTCAGGTATTGATGGTGATATCTCTGCAGCAATGGAAGAGATTGGATCCTCTCCCTGTAAAACATAAGACAATATACATACGATTCAATCTGCACTAACTCAAAATGTTCGTCTAGGGTCGTGTAAACACCATCAAGACGAGTCTGAATGGGTCAGAGCAAACCTGAACATCTTACGGTAGACTGTATGCATTTACTCTGAGTCTTGTTTACCCATGTTATCGCAATGTACTGCCTACAATCGAAGGCAGATTTTAAAGGTGCTAAACATACAGTTGATTTTCGTTACACATGTCTGAAACATCCAGAGCAATGCTGAAGTTATCCCATCAACCTCACGGCTATCGAAGTCTCTGTGCTAATTCAATGTATGCGATTTGCTGAAGATTTTGTTTTTTTTTACATTTAGCATTTGCTCTCATGCTGTGGGTCGCCTCATCTAATGCAATACGGTTAATTTCGCACAGTCTCATTATCGACGCAATTTCTGGGATATTCCAAACAGTTCTATTGAGTCCACCAACCTCGTTAAAAGAAGCCACGTCAGCGATAGGAAAGAAGTTTATTCACGACATTTCCACAGTCAGTCAGGTGGCAAATATTTGCTAAACTTAATCAGTTTTTTTTAAATAGTAAAATTGATTTTCCAATGAAAAGACTGCACTCTCTGCGTTTGAAAGTTCACTTCAGTTGACAAGAATACACTGATGACTGATGCGGATAGGCTTTGGCAAACATTGAATGATTTTCAATATTAGCATGACAATTTTATTTCAAGCTTATTTTCATTGCATTTTTTGTAATGCTGAGATTTTGTTAGAGCACAACTTCATGGCTGACTAATTTCAAATCTAAACGTAGCCGTAGTTATTAAGAACTATTTGAACCGAAATTGAAATTAGATGACCATACTAAGGTCAACAAGGAGACGGATGACCTTTTAGAACACAATGATCCCAGCTTCTCTGACAAATTAGACTGCAAGGGAAAAGTGACCCTCTGATGCAGGGAACTGTGTTAACGCACTTGTTTCTGGAGAGATCTAGACACAGCTAACAAAGTAAAACATTATCGTTGGACTTTGTTTCAGGTTTGGGATTGTGTTATTGTCACAGTGCAGCCAATCAATCAGGACGCATGTGTTTAACTATGCTCTGTTGGTTTTAGGGTTGGTGGTGAAATCCTTGAACAACGATAACACAGAATGGGTCCGAATATTGGATTTAAGTTTGCTTTCAGTGTTTCAGTCAAACACTGTCATGACGTGTGAGCTGGGTGTGGGCGGAAAACTGAAAATCCACAAACCGTTCGTAACGTTACGCCTTGTCGTAACTCTACAGTTTATCATAGGCTTGCGAAAGTCGTAGCGCTACGAACGTTTTGTGGATCGGGATCCTTGAAACAGGTTTACCCTTTACGTGAAAATCACAAGCACGGTACAGTTCAGACAAACCAAGTAACATAATCCTGCATAGTGGCATTAAAACTCAGGATCACAGGCTTCTGACATTTGTAAGGCAGGTAACTATGTCGAACCTTAGACGTCTGGTCCCCTCTTGTCAACCATGATGTAAACTGTACCATGAACAGTAAAGGATTTTAACTCGTTTAAACTTTTCAAACAAAGGTTGTAGGTTTTACTCATTTCAATTGGAGCGTGCCTTTAACGAAACAATGGGAATACATCGATCTCCCTATCAACACTAGTCTGTTTGCAGTGTAAACGTACCGATGAATTTCACTATAAACAAAACAGTAAATCGATTTAAATCATAGATTCAAATCGCTATTATTGGTTTGTATTACAAGGGTGTAAGCGCTGTACTTAGAGCAGTGAAACAAATGCATGTGCGGTACGTGATGAGCGTTAACTTAGACCAACTCTACTTGTTCTCGGTGCTTCATTTAATGTGCATACCCCATTGTAATACAAACCAATAATAGCGATTTGAAACTGTGATCGTTTGTTAAACAACTTCTATCCTAAGTTGAATAAAATTCTTAGATTAAAAAAAATACAATTGGCAAGGTAAAATTATGAGGATTCGTAATATTAATTTCAATTTATTCGATATACTTTTTTGTTTAAAGTGAAATTCATCGGTACATTTTCACTGCAAACAGACTATAGTATAATTATTATATTATTGGAATAGTTGCATGTGATGCTTACTGTGATATCAACAAAGTATATATTACATATCACAGATTAATTGAGTTCGCATCTGTCATACTGGTCATTTTAGGAACTTCTACCTCCTACGGACCCGATACATCATTCTAAAACAGCATGTCATGTAAATAATTGATACAAATAAAGTTAATTGAGATAAATATGTCACATAGTTCTGTTCTCATACATTATATAAAGATTAAAAACATTATCTGGACGAGATTGCAATAATGTCCGTGATTTATTCCTGGGAAACCCAGAATTTACCAGTCAGATGGATCATTTGTCATTCCGATTTAGCTGAACAAAACAGCTACAGCAAATTTTAAAAAATTATAAAAATAGTGCATCCCCAGTGAATATCGCCATATGATACAACAACTGGCATTTCCAAGTGTAATATAAGCTGGATTTGAAATAGGTTACTATCAGTGAATTATTCATGTTACATTTGCTACATGTAGATGACATATGAACGACGGGATAGCGGTTGTTAGTTTTACAATTGAAGATAATTCTACTTATTTTATAAAATACATTCGTAATAAGGACATTCCCAACGGTTTCGTAAACGTCATAGCTTCAATTCATGACTGTAATGAACACGTACGTCAATAATAACATGAACTCATGATTTTCTGTTCAGGGTATTATGTACATGTGTTCTTGAGAGCATACACACAATATCACACATGTCTCATATTGTTTCTTTCTTCACATATTTGTATTGAGTCACTGAAGAACCGCTTTTGATAACGTAGTATTTAAATAATATCTTACGGTCTTTACATGTGGAATTACAGATTACTGACGTCAACAGAAGTTAATGCCACACTTTGGATTGTCGGCTTGGTTAAAGTTCATGCAACTCTCCAATACGTGTATTGTGATTATATGTAAAGAGAAGTGGTATTATTTCAGAGTGATGTGTGGGAAACTACTTAGTCAGATTACGTTATGAATGTGCTTAATGTTCTAATAATACCGGCAAAGTATATAACTGTCCACAATGAACCTGAGTTTATCATCGTTATTTGGCTTGGTCTGATGACATGAATGGAATACCGCCATTTAGCATTTATCAAAATGTCAAACAAGGATGAGGAAGCTGACTAAATGATAATGATGACTGTGTAAATAGACACTTTTGAAAATAATACCAGGAGGATATTTCATTTCCGCCCAACGATGAATATTATTGGAAGAAGGAAAGAACATGATGCGTATTACGCTGGAAGATAACACCCGTCTCACATTCCACAAGTTACTGTTTTCCCATGCAAAATGACATACAGCTCATTGTCCTCGTGAACAAGCATCCATTTGAAGCTTTGCCATTACTTATAAGCGTAAATACATACCCGCCTGAGCTTCCAAGCACTTACCATATAATATATATCCTTTCATACAATTCGCTCCGGCTCCGGTAGAATATTTTCTTAAGAGAGATTGAAAATAAGGTGTCATTAACCCTCACAGCTGCCAAAGCAAGAACATTTTTGTCATGCCCTTTGGACGAGGGTAATTTGTCTTCCTGAGCCTCTTAATTCATTGCAACATTCACAAACCACAGGGGTAAACATAACCTGTGTTTTCGGTTCCAAATGTACTGCACGCCAACGCATATGGCTTTGGTAATTAACATGCAGGTTTGGAGGAACTATGGACGAGGAAGGCAGTTTGGAGAGAGTCTTAGCATAGCTGAACGTTCCTATGTTAACTGCTTTATCTACAAATAACAAACTCCGGGCACTTTGGAATGGGTATTGCTCGGTGCTGGAATTTGGTCATTAGACACTAGTGGACATGAAGGTCTGAGTGGAGGCGGAATGTCATCACACAAGGTTTAGTTTATGCTATGCCTGAGTGCGAGTGGCTCGCTGTTGTTTGTGTGCGCGCGCATGTAAAGAGATACCACAGAGGATGCTTTCAGCATCACACTCCTCTCACTACGAAACATGTATATTCATGACTACACACATCATGCATCTCATCACTGATAACAGTTTACGTCTGTTTTTTATTGTTGTCATAAACAGAAATAAATAAACATTTTACGAGGTTAGATCTTATAAAAATGTATTTCTCGTGCATGAGTTACTTTATTGCAAATATCCATAAACATGGCATCCTCTGTGTGGGGAACATATGGGCTTTTAGTTAACATTTAACGCTGTGTGTGCATATATTTGTTTATATGCATACGTGAACCTTTACACGTATATACATTTATAAGTGAATCTCCTTTATTAATATATCTATTCAATCGACCTTTGTTTCCGATATATACTTGTCTACATATATATCGATATATCTCCATTTGTATTATTTATCATGTGCTGACATATATATGTATCTATCTATATCGGTACATATACATATCTATTAAAATTATCTGTCTCTTTAACTTTCACCCTATCTCCTTATCAACACATTTATCACCATCTCCTATCTGTCATATCTAAGCTCTAATCATTCATATCAATCTATCAACACAATCTTCATTACGTCTATCCATCTGTCACAATGGCTCTCTGTCCATGAACACATCCATCACTATACTGTATTTCCATTGTGTATAGCTATACCCTTCACAGAAGTAGTAATTATTTGGAATTGAGTTACAAGTTCCACGATTATAGAGATATTAGTTTCTTGTAATAGTTGTGTGATAATAATGAATGAATTTGGAACACAATACCGGTTGTGGTGTATCACAGTAACTGGTGTGACCGCAACGTCTTTGAAGGATGATAGTAAGTAAGATGGGAAAATTGATATTTTTGACGGATTTGGCCAAGTTAACCTGCTTGGGAGGCGGATTATGACGTTGATACAAAGGTGTCCCTGTTGTGTCCCAGACATATTCAGATGTTGTGCAGCTGGTGGTCAGCTGTGACGATCAGTTGAAAGACATCGACCCACAAACAGGACAACAGTGTTTTCAGAATATTGTCCAGATAGTTCTGTCTATTAACCCTTCCTTGCACAGTACGGAGTGGGGTCCGCTCAGTCATAGTGATGCCACCCTACACCATACTCTATCCACCACCAAATCTGTTGTGAAGGTTGACATATTCTTCACGTTCATTTCTAGGCAGCTAGACACGACCACGTCTAAGGTAGTGCCAAGTGAATCGGACATTTGAAAGCTTGACACCTGACCAGCGAATATTACCTCAGTTTTATGTCTCGCTTTCTTGCCTCCGAATTTTTAGGCGAGAAAGCGATGGCCCTAATCAGCCACCATACAGTTTCGACTTTATCTGTCTGTTCTCAATGTGACGATGTTTAAGGGGAGACACAACCCGCGGCCTCCGGTCATCGAGATGAGAATCAAACTACACGATTTCTAATTTTCTTACCAGAAAATCCTACCCCAGTACCCAGTAAGTTTGCCACAATGTATTTCACCGCTTGAGCTCCATATCTAAGAAGTTGGTTTCGAACTAACCGATTATGAACTCTTTCGTTGACCTTGGATGCCCTAAACATTTTTGGTTTGTTGATATCTGTTCCTTAGTCATGTTATCACAGGCAGTGAAACAATGAACGTACTGGCCACCGCACCCTCACCAGCTTCCATTTGCATGTAGCTCGTAGACGCTCCGCATCGCTAGTTCGACCAAAAACAATGAATGCAATCAAGTAAATCAAAAAGTGTATGACAAACACAATAAATAAGGTTGAGTCCATTGGGATTAATCAACCTATTTGGAAGTCTCAACATCAGAAATAACACCCAAGGCACATGTTTAGCGCTACTGCGTGCTGCACATGCAAACTATAGGATATCTTGTATATATACACACATTAACGCTCAGGGGTTGTCAACGTGTATATTTGTTCAAATATTTGGGACTGACATTCAAAGTTTATGATCCTCTACATATTTTGAAGAATATACCTCTATCATTGTATCAGTGAGGGGCGGTGGGGTAGCCTTGTGGTTTAAGTGTTCGCTCATCACGCCGAAGACCTGGATTCGATGCCCCACATGGGTACAATATGTGAAGCCCATTTCTGGTGTCCCCCGCCGTGATATTGCTGGAATATTGCCAAAAGCGGCGTAAAACCACACTCACTCACTCATTGTATCAATAAATATATATCGTCTTATATCATACATAGCTCGTATTTACCAACCTACTTGTCTTTCTGGGTATCGAGATGTGTATCGGTCGATACGTATTACCACCATGTTAGATCTATCCATCTTTCCACCCATCCATCTCTAGTCAGCTATCTCAAGTCTATCTATCCATCTAGTCGTGAGTGAATGTGTCATTATTCTCTGTCAAGCTGATGTCCTGAAATAGTGTATAAAGTGTCAAAATTAAGAGATCTCCAAATTGTTATCAATCTAAGAATTAAAACAATTTTATTGCAGTGTTAGCACTTTCTCCGCTCCCCCTCTTTTTGAGTTTCCTCCCGACAGATCGATGTACTGTCAGCGTTGTGAAGCTGATATCTGAAGATGGCTTCCTCGCTGTGGGGGTTACTGTTTGAACAAGTAAATGAGCTTCTCACAAATCTCTACTAGAGCTAAATATAATCTCAACTATGAAAAACCCTTTGTAAATTGAAATGTGTAGTTAGGTTTCATTAAGGGTCGTAGCGAGGATGCCACAAGTTTTCTGAGCGAACGTCATAATTCTGGTTTGGTTAAAATAGCCTGGTCATTTGGACGTTTGAGTACGTTATTTGTAAATCACGGTACAGAAGCACGTCCGACAGGAGCGATGGTGTTCGAAGCTCATTGTCGGCAAGTTCTCATCAACAGACTGAGTATAAATCGATCACAGACGTGTTGCCAACATTAGTCTATATCTCACTGGAATCATAGCTTCTGTCGACTGTAGAAAGTGATGGGGCAGCTATATTTACATCAAACAGTATGATACTACTTCTTAACTGCACGTGTATGGTGAGACCTCGTGACAACAGTTTGGTTAACCTTGGGGGTGTTTTTTAATCTAGCTATTATGAGCCGCGATTCTGTATTTTCAGACACTAGAAACTCCTTATCTCTAATCTTTGGTTGGGGATCAAACCATACTTACGCCCGCCTGGTCACACGCAGTTTTGATTCCAGCCGTTAAAATCTCTCTGTGTGTCTACCAGCGTAACACTCTGGCAACACAACATGGAACATGGCGCCCTACTGGGCCGATACCACTATACACAGTCACAGAAGTAAATTACTGAAACCGTTGTGTTATAGTATAAAGCTGACCTTTAACTCGAACTAGCAGATCCAGGACGACTGCCATAGATTTGGTCTAACGGATCTTTTAAGAGTATTTCAGTAAAGTCACGGCGGGCACCTTGGTGTGTGTGTGTGTGGGGAGGGACACAAAGCAACTGATGTCTTAGATACAAAATAAAATAAGAAAAGGGATTCTACCGACGACGTAAGATTTCTGGCATTCCTAACCCTGCACAGAGAATCGTGGCGCCTTAGATGACTGACCCTAGGGAGTGCCCTTGCTCCAAGCACCTCGTGGTTCTCCTAGAGCCGACCCTGCTGATTGCATGTCATCGAGGTGACAACATGGGACGTTGCACTGTCTGTCAACAAGTGGATTGCCTGGCTCAATGGTTTACAACCCGATACGATGTCCATCCTTAAAGTCTGTGAAGCAAAATAACATTTGCTTCATCTGTCACCACAACCATTACTGCTACATGAGTCACTTCGTGTCATCTGGTCAAATATTTCTTCATCGTGTAATACCCTCCAGTAGGCGCCATTCGTCTCACCACGTGTCATTTAAGAATACTTCATACGTCCATTAGAAGAACACATCCAAGTGTTAAAGGTCAAACTGAACTAATCCACGTTACGTGCTGACATTTCCCGAGATTCGTAAATGTCGTCACTGAATTTATAAAGATGTACAACCATTACTTACTTTTCATACACAGATATAAAGAATTAGATAAAACATGTACTTCCCATGTTATGCGAGCGCCATGGTGTCTCGCGTTTTACATCCGTTATAAAGTTCCCCGATCTCTTTCACGGCAATCAACAGTTCATGTTTAAACATGTATGCATGTAACGTTAGAGCCCCCTGTGTCACAATCATCCCCATGTAATTGGTTCATGAAACTATTCATGGCTAGGATAACATGGGATACAGGAAACGGCTGATTAATTCTAAAGACAACTGAACGTGATAGGTCTTTCCGTGTAGATATATACTGTTAGAAATGACACAACAATAGTTTAACGATGCATATGCAATACTCCTGTGAAGATCCGGGTTACAATCGATCTTCAGCAGCCCATGGGGCCATGCTTGACGCAGGAGGCGACTAACGGGATCGGGTTGTCAGGCTCGCTGAGTTGGTTGATGTATGTCATCGTATCCCAATTGCGTAGATCGATACTCATGATGTCAATCATTGGTTTGCCTGGCCTAGACTCGATGATTTCGAGACTACCTTCATACCGCTGGTTTATTGCTTATGGCAGTATTAAACATCAAACTAACAACACAACACAAAACATTATTTAAACGCGGACCGGGATGGGAGATCCAATTTCTTGGTAAAATGCCTTGTTATTTGTTCATACAGACCAAACCTTGCGGACAAACCTTGCAGATACTCATTTCGATCCATATTTTGTACTTTATATAAAAAAGTTATAAAAAAGTTAAATCGAACCTGTAAGAAGTAAACCGTTCTCGACTTTTAGTGTTAAATGTGCGATAAAGTGAGAGAGTAAATGAGTTCAGTTTTACGCCGCACTCAGCAATATTTCAGCTATGTGGCGGCGGTGAGATAAAGCGAAACCTTTCAAGGTATATAAACTGACGTACAAAAGAAATTACACATCAGGTGCCCGGGGAATTATTTCAAATAATACTTTGAAACGTGTTTTGATTATGCCCTACAAGCCAAAAACATTGTGCACGTGTAGCTAAATCACCACATATATTGTACCCATGTGCAACATTGCCAGAGCTTCACGTTCCGCATCCATCATAGACGAGTCAGTCAAAGTTGACGGTTTAATGGCATGCACAAATACTGTTGATAGGCCTGGATGCAACAACACGCAGCTGTCTGTTCACAGTGTTCCTTCTGATGAGGTGACCCAACGCTGCTGATGGCGTCATTATGAACATCCGGTTGCGCAGGTGGAAACTGCGCAGGCCATGGTCATCTTGCGGGGTGGTCAGTCTGTGTCTTCCAGTTCTGGGAGTTTCAATATGTCTGTCTAGTCTGGTTGACACGTCTACTTAGTCCGATGACGTCCTACCTTGCAGAGACGAACATTCTTCCAATGTGGCTTTTACAACAATACAATGGCTTAGTCTCGATGATAATCTTGGCATTTTGATTTGTGCCTTCAACAGGTATAGCACTAACAATCTCAGTCGACGTGTTTTACACTGTTGGCCTATAACGTGCAAGTGAGATTCAACAAAATGATTATTTTCATGACATCAAACTAACAACACTGTGGAGGATGTCTGTGGTGTTGTGGCACACGTACACAATGTTTGTAACTTGTCACAATCAAAACACTTTTCAAAATATTTACATTGTTTCCTTTTGAAAAGAATCCCTAAAACACCAGTTGTGTACTTTCTTTTCTTCGTCAGTTTATTTCATGACGAATTTATGCTTGTATTATAGTCTTAGATGTTAGTAAGTTTCTTAAAGGTTATCGTTATTATTTCTGTAATCTTAAATGTCAGAAAGTACGTTATAATAATACACCTTGCTATCGCCTGATCGGATGTGTGGGATTTCGCCAGGAACCGAAATAAACGCAGAGGTTGCATTGGATAACGAGAGAGCTAAACGAGGCATTCCCAAGAGGAATATGGTAGATCTCTGGACTTGAAAAACATGAATAAAGGTAAACAGATGTCTGACATTCTGAGTCAAATTTAGAAAGTGTATTCATTTATGTTATCGCCATACATGCACGCGATACCATCGTGGTACTACGTCATTTCAATAAGAGGGAGATATGCACACTTATCTCACTACACTGTTGCAGAGTTTGAATGGGCCTACGTCGTTTGGTGTAACGTTGAGATACGCTCACTAGTAATTACGGTTTGAAGATTAATTTTGTTTCATATACGAAACAAAAATAAGAAAAATATAATTTAACGTGTAATCAAATTAATGCGAGCGCCGACCCCTAGCCTAAAATGAGTCATGAAACCAACGCAGATAGCAATACCACGGACATGTGAAAACTTCAATAAGGCTGTAAAAGAAGAATAGAAGGATATGGAATTGGGTAGCAGCAGATCAGTTGAAAAATTTCGTTTGCTTTCTTCACAAAGCCATTTACTTTCACATCTTAATTTGTGTTTGTATGGTTATTTTGACCCTTCGGTCACACTGTATATTGATTTTAGATTATTAGATTTTAGATTATTGACGTGAAAGTGCTACGAAGGCGAGCATCACGTACAATACGTGTAAACGTCATTAAGCAAATAACATTTTTCAGTAAATTGTTCTCACAGATCGATAACTTGGAAAATCAATTAATTTCGTTATGCCTGATTTAATTTGTAAATCATATAACCGGGCCTTTACCCTGTACCAGGCAAACCATTTACGATCCAAGACATAGTGTCATATGAATAGCATGTACCCAGTTGCGTCGTATGCACAAGATTCGATTAGGCATGTCGGAAGCTATGATTGTATGTTCGAATCCAAGGTTGCTCGGGTTGTTTCTAGTTTTGTCGGCACCATGCTCGTGCTTCTTGGTTTTCCCAAAGTGCTAAACGTCTGAGAATAGCATCACATTAAGTGAATGAGTAATGTTGTACGTCCCTTTAGAAATATAGCAATATCACGACGGGGGATACCATAAATAGGCTTCACACTTTGTATCCACGTGGGGAATCGAACCCTGGTTAACGACTTAACGCGCAAACGCTTTAACCACTAGGCTACCCAGCCGCCCGTACATTAAGCTGCCACGCCGTGATGTAACTGGAATACTATTCAAAGGGTCCTTAAACACAATTCACCCACTCACTATTATCGGCTCTATAGAAGAAGAATGTCTGTTATATTGAGGTTCTTGTTGTGAAACGATGATAGATGATATAAGTCAACAATGATAGACTATGACGTTGTCCTCATATGCCATTAATGGTGTCTGCTTCATGACAACAATGCCACAGGAAGCTTGGCAACAATACGAGTGTGCTTTGTCTGGATGTTTTATCAACTTGTTTATCTTGAAATATGCGGGAAATAAATGTGCCTGCGTGGCTTACACAATTGGTATTTCACTTCGTCAGATGAAAAAAAGTTTGCTATCTTTCCCTGACTTTTCGTATCGATTTAACACTTTCGTCCCCGCCAGAGTTCGTTTACCCTTCAGAATCTGTCATAAAGCGTTAGTGAGGCGTTACACCATACACACGGTTGTTGGAATATCAGTGATGTATATCATGAAACTGAACCAAGCTGTTGAGAATACAGCGCATGATTACCAAGCCGAGACATCAATTAGCGAAACAGATTATAACGATGCATCTGTTTGCGCAGCTTAGCGACGCTGAAGATCCGGATTCCATTTCCTTCATGCTGTAATTTCAATAACAGTGTTCTTGTTTCTTGATACCGCGCAAATGGGACCTAACGTTTTGTGAAACTCAGTCCTAGTCCGTGATTACTGATCCAGGGAAGCATTATATTTCATGTCACTTTGTGTCAGCAGCATCCCGCTGTTTTGGGTCCCGCTGACATTCAACGGCATGGAACTGACTGTGTCAACATTTGGCAGCTGTTCTTGGTCAGTCTGACATGCAACGTCAGTCGAACGGCAGTCACAGGCTGTTCAATATTTATTTTGCCATTTAACGTCATGAAAGTAGCTATATTAGCATACGTGCAAAGTTGTAGGTGTATCAGGCATCCAAAACATGAAATTAGATGTGTGAGCATATTCCCTCTGTTTGGGGTCCGGCTAACATTCAACGCCATGAAACTGAGTATGTCCATAGTTCGTAACTGTTTAAGATCTATCTGGCATTCAACGTCAGCCAACTGGCAATGACAGGCTGTTCAATGTGTCTTGACACTCGAGATAAGCTGTGTTTGCCTATTTCCGCTGTTTTTGGTCTATCTGACTTACATTCTGCTCTACCGGGGACGGCCGCCACTGACATTTCTGATGCTCCCTGCCGTGATATTGCTAGAATATTGCTACAAAAATCACATACACACAATTTGCATCAAAGAGTAAAACGTAAGCCTTTGTATTTTGCCCAGCAGCAATACAACTACCATATGATCACCGCAAAAAACAATGCCCAAGGCCGGATTGCTTTAACTGAGGACGCGGTGTTGAGATATATTCCAGGGCTGCTCCCTTGGCTGTGTTTGTGATTGCAGGTTCACGTCCAGCAGTAAATTGCTGGTAGCCTTTGTCATTTAATTATACCTTTTGTGTGAGATATTTCAAACCAATTGGTACTTGCATATAGGTTAATTCATAATCTCTAAAACCGCGTTATTTACTGAAGATCGTTATTATTTCGATTAGTGTCACAGTGGTATTTTGAAGCTATTGTTGTAAGTGTTTACTCATTCAAGGAGAGATGCAGTGTACATGTACATTTCCAAGAAATGGCACAGTTGCGTCCATACAGTGCAATGTGTGTAAAAGGATGCGCTGACATTTGTGTACATATGCAGGTTTATAAGATAACTTCTTTCTAAACAAATACCGGTGCCATATGGAACCATTATTTTGCACCAGCCATTGATGTAAGTCTTGAACTTGAACTCACCCCTTAACAACTATGAAAAAATGATTTCGGCATAATCCTGGAACTAGGTCAATGTGACATTAAACGTCATTAAACAAGTTGTGTCAGCATGTCATTGTGACATTTACTATTATCAAACTAGGTGTGACAGCATATTTCCGCTGTCGACATCCACGCCATTCCAAGCATTACAGATGATGCTGGCATTCTGACTTTCCTTATTCAGAACATCTTCAATGAAAGGGTATACGTTGTCTGTTTCACATCCTTTACTTCAATTTGAAAGTTGTTAGTGCGTTGTTTAGCCTGTCATTATCAGTGGGAGAAGATGTGTTAAGAAGCAGGACTCTTTGATCCTGGAACCACTATATTAAGCCCAGTTAGGTCGCCGCTTTCATCTCCCAGCACAGACCAAACGAGGCAGCCCATAAAACCATCTAGTAATGGACCCAAAGCACATATAATCACAACGAGAACAAATACATCTGCATCGTAAATATATTAACAATTGTACTTCCTCCGTTTGGAGTTTGGGAAATAGAAGATGACAGAAAGAGGATCCTTTATATGGTCACTTTATCCCTGTGACACCTGCAGACGCATACATGAGCTTTAGCGCGTGTCTGGTTATCAGTCCAAGGGGAACCAGATGCAGCAGGACATGGAGATACAACGTCGGTGTCTGAATAATGCTTGAAATATCTTTAGAAATACGGGAATGTAGAATGTACCATAATACGTGCAAGGGGAACGCGATGCAGCCGGATACGGCAGATACAAGGTCGACGTCTGAATAATACTTGAAGTGTCTGTAAAAATACAGAAAAGGGTGCTCGAAAACGCATTCTCCTTTTACAATCACGAATGTCAATAACATATTCTGGAACTGTATAAGCTCTTATTTGTTGAACAAAATAATCCTTGCTGAGGACGAACCGTGAGGAGTTTGCAAGGGCAACAGTTTCTCCCTGCTTATGTTTGTTGTAAAAGGTGACATTAAAATCAAGTTTTGAAATAATTCCCGCTGTGGTGTGCCATTGTAACCCGTACCATCACTGTTGTGTAGGTCCCAAATTATCACTTTCAGCTCAGTGTGGTACAGTTCTAATGTGTTAGTCCAATTCTCTCCTGTTGGGCTTCATCAATATTTATTGACTACATCTGTTCTATGTTGACCTACATTTGTTTCATAACTGTCTTTGCCTACAGATAACCCATGTTTAAACACAACTAGTTTTGAAAACAGCTGTTCTATGTTGGGCTACATTTGTTTGATGTTCGTCACATAACTCTTCTTGGCTACAGATAGCCCATGGTTGAATACAAGTATTTTTACTACAGTTGTCCTATGTTTGCCCACACATGATCTGTGACAGCCACTGCCGAGCACCGTTGAACTGCAGCTGATTTGTTTTAACTGCCATATACAGCTGTCTTGTATGTGCCTTCAGCTGACCTTTGACTATGTTCTTTGTTTGCCAAAGTTATGCCGAGATTTCACTTGTTTCACTACAGCTGTTGGATTCGCATATGTCCAATGTTAGACAAGAGTTGCAAATGTGACTATATTTGAACATAACGATATACATCTATGATACGGTGGACTGTTTCTGTAACTATGGCGAATCCATGGATCTTCAGTTGATATACATGTATCTTGGACTAGAGATGTAATGAATGGAATAGGAATTTAGTGGTTTTGAATACAAAGGTGATATTTGGAGCAAATTCCACTTTGAGTAAGTGTTCCCCATGTAAGCCTTGTGGCGGTGCCGTGAGGGAGAGATCAGGGCATTCCATTGTAATCAGATTTCAACCACATTACAGCTATAATGAATAGTTAATTCCATTCGAGTGTTTTTAACAAAGGAAAAACTCAGTTCTGCAAATACACAATACCAAACTTTAGGTTTTCGATGTTTGCTTGATTAATTATTCATTCAGGTGAAGGTTGCAAAATGCTTCGGTTAAAGAAAGCTGTGCACTGTCTAAAGACAGATTTTGCAAATAGATCTGTCCTAGATCCTTCAATCTTATCTTATACTCTAGCATTATCGCACATGCCTCTGTAATTGGCAAGAGGTTACAGATACTATAAATGGGTTTTATTCATACAAATATTTTGCAAAATTACAATAATGAAAAATCGGTTTTAAAAACGAAGGAACAAGCATAAAATGTTATGGACTCCATATCTATATTTAGAAATACGAAAATGAAGACTCCATGGGTTTCCAGATGTAACGATTGACTTTATATATACTCTCCCAAAAATAGAAACGCATCATGAAAATAGCAATTTCATGTATAGTTTGGCATGAATTGCATGTGGACCCGTTTTTGCAAATATCTTTTCATCCAATGATCCAATCGATCTCAAACTGTGCATGTGGATGTTTTGTCAGACCACCCTAATCACATTGTAAATCACCGATTTTATGCATTTGTATTAAAGAATCTGTCTATGTAACTGTCAACAACCTTTATGACCCACCACTGCCGCTGTTACAGGTCATTGGCTCCCTCCCTCTGCAAGCGGTCTGCGTTCTGCTGTTTATTTTGTTGACAGTTACCGGGTCCACATGCATTTCATGCCAAACTATAGCAATGAATTAAAACGTGATTCATTTTACAAAAGGTTTTGCTCTGTTTATGAGTCCTATGGTGTTTATGTTTTAAAACATCACAACAAAACGCACCATCCGTAAAATACCCGTATTTAACAGCATGATTTTCAATTTCGGCGTGTAGTGTCACAGAATACACAATTCACATGCATTGCATTGTTGGGGATCAGATAGTCTCAATGATGGGTATAAAAGGTTGATCGCTGTCTGTCGATTATTCACTGTATTTGGAATATTGTTGACGAACGCAAAATGCCACGTCTAAGTGAAGCCAACCGTCATATCGCCATTGGTTTGCTTGAAGCTGGCCAGTCTCAACGTGCAGTTGCCCGACGCATGAATGTTCACCAAAGCACCATTTCACGGCTCTGGGAGAGATATCGCCGGCAGAATGCGGTAGCAGATGCCCCTCGTAGTGGACGACCTCGAGCGACCACTGCGTCGCAGGATCGCTACATCCGGGTACATCACCTGCGTCTTCGAACAGCTACGGCGACCAGTACCGCTCGACAAATATCCGGATTGAGGAGGCTTTCTGCACAGACCGTCAGGAACAGGTTGAGAAAGGTTGGTTTACGTGCCAGAAGACCTTATTTTGGCCCTGTGCTTCGACAACAACATCGTCGACATCGAGTTCAATTGTTCAGCCCTGGAACCTACCGAATTGGCGTACAATCTGGTTCAGTGATGAATCACGATTTCTATTGGAACGACGCGATGGAAGAATGCGGGTGTACAGACGTCGACATGAACGTTTCGCCGACGCTTGCGTTCCCCAGGTGGACAGATTCGGCCGGGGAAGTGTTATGATGTGGGGAGCGATCACCTGCCGTAAGAGAAGTGATTTGGTGATGATCCAGGGCAACCTGACAGCTCAACGGTACTGTGACAAAATCCTACGCCCACACCCCCTTCCAATCATTGATCGCCAGAGGGAGTTGTTTCAACAGGACAATGCCAGGCCCCACACAGCACGTCACACTAGAGACTTCCTCCAGAACCACAACATCAATGTGCTCCCCTGGCCCTCAAGATCACCGGACTTAAACCCGATCGAACATCTGTGGGATGCCCTGGACAGACGGGTGCGTCGCCGTAACCCTCAGCCCCAGACACTTCAGCAACTCGCACAGGCACTACAGGCAGAATGGGCTGCGATTGGGCAACACGAGATTCTGAGACTTATTCGTTCGATGCCGAGGCGATGCCGTGCAGTTCTGGATGCCCACGGTGGTCACACGAGGTACTGACTTCAGCGCCACCACACGTCTCCATGTGACACTCAAACTGACTTTCCTCTAGTTGGTGCCAAAGACGGATAAGTCTGCATTCCCACTGTGCAATTTCGCTATATTTCATTGACTCATAAAGCCTGCAAGATGTTTCAAAATAAACATAAAAGTACAGTTGAAATTCCTATATGCGTTTCTTTTTTGGGAGAGTATATATGGCCTGAAGAAACACAAGTATATTGAACCTCTGTGGGTACTAGACGGTAGGGCCGCTGGGAGGGTGGAAGGGTGGCGGTTCGCTCCCTGGCCGCTTCATAGCAAAGACCTTACCTTCTGTTAACCTGCTTATGCATGCCACGTCTATAACGTGTCACGTGTGCTTTGGATGGAAACGTCTATAAAACATGCTATTTGGTCGTCTTCATTTAATGCGTTACATACGTTGAAATATCTACATTTAAAGTAAAAGACTCTGATCATGTCATCCAAAGTATTTGGAATAATGTTATTAGTTATATGTTTATGTTGAGTGATAAACGAATATGGTATATTGCTTCGCCATTGAAGGTCGGTTGAAATTTGAGTCCACGCTCAATGAACACGCCCTACAATATGCCGTGCAGAGTTGAGTCCCGTGGTCGTGAGAGCGTGGTAAACCTGCATTATTTCAGACTTTACTAAGACATCCCACGCCGTGATATAAGTGGAAAACTTCTGACCGCGACGTTAATCCCAGCTACATATCTCCCTCACTAAATGAGCATGTTGCAGTGGATTCTTGGAATGTTACACAATGTTTCTGGAAACAATATGAAGACTACATGAATAATTAAAGTGCCTATCAGATAAAAACAAAGGACATTTTACTATGAATGATTCTATAAGCTAATTGTATGATCCCTTCATTCTTTTTGTGCAGAACAAGAAACGTTTATGCAAATACTTCGTGAATAAAACAACAGTCTTGTAACGAAACACATCTATCTTGGTCGATGGCCGACAACCAGCGTTTTGGGAATACAACCTACGAATAATGTGTCACTATGCCTGCCTTTTGTTCTCTCCTTGACGCTGCTTGCAAGTAACCCAAAGAAAACATGGCACCATTGACAGTTGATATTTTATCTCTCTGTTAATTGTGCCTGTTTAGAAATGGATCATATGTTGATACTGGGGTTATATCAATGTTTGAACTGCATGCAAGTGAAGAAACACATGTCTCACAGGGGACACACACTGTCGCACTGCCATATTTTCATGATGTTAATCTTGCATGTGTATTAGTATGTGGGAAGAAGATGGACAAAATTGTTTTTGTGTGACATTATGCATTTTTAACAGTCATTAGAGCTTCCTTTTCACTTTTTCGCGAAAGCCTGGTATCAACACTATTTAATAGTGACTTCTAAACACATACTCTGTCATCCAACTCACAATAATAATGTAATGTTGCTGAGTATGGAGTTAACGAAAGAAAGAAAAGAAACCCATGCTTATAATATAGTCAGAATTGTACAATCGACTCTGCTATTGGCAGATATTTCTAGATACTGGTAGGATGTAACAACTTCAAGTGTAGTTGATTTATATGTCCATTTTTCTGATTTTGACAGTTTAAATCCTATTTTAAAAATCATAATTTTAGTTTTATCAAGGTTAACATTTAAGGCCCATTTATTACAGTAGCTTTCTAAAGCATTTATTTGCCTCTGTAGACCAATTACTGACTCTGAGAAAAACACCACATCACCTGCAAACATCAAAATAAATATTTCAAGAAGATCTGGATAGAATTGGACACCAGTGGAACATGAACGGTTAATCTCAGACACTGGTTCGTTGATAAAAAACGAAAATAGGAAAGGGCTTAGGACACAACCTTGCCTAACACCAACAGGACAGTCAAATACATCTGTAAGAAAATTGTTCTTTGTCCGAACACAGGCTTTTACATTTTCATTAATACTTTTTAAAGCTTTATCCATTTTTGAACGGAGACGGTGTTTATTAAAGACATACCATAATTTGTGTCCACTGAATAAAAATCTACAAAACATGCATACAATTTGCCACCTTTCTTGGAAACACATTTACAAATTACTGATTGAAGAACAAATATATTTTCTGTGGTAGTATAGCCTGCTCTGAAACCTGCTTGTTCTTCATTTATCAAATCCAAACTGTCTGACCAGAATACCAAGCGGTGATTTAAAATGTTTGTATAATTTTTACCAAAAATACTTAAAAGTGAAATGGCGAGATAATTTCCCATTTTTATGCATTGGCACAATTATTGCTTTTGCCCTTTTTATCGGGAATGATCCATTATCATACAATGTGTTGAATATGATTTCAAGGTAAGGTATGATGATATGACAAGAGGACTTAAAGAACTCGCAAATTACGAGGTCTTCCCCAGCAGTTTTATTTTATTTAAGTTTATTAATACTTGATTTCCTCCCGGCTAATGGATGCACTGAATATCTCGTTAGTTATGTCATGTGCCTGGCTTTCAGGTACACAGGAAGTCACACCGGCGTCCCAGTCAAAGAAATTCTTAAAGTAGTCGTGACATGAATTTACTGTAATGTTATTTTCAATTTTACGTGAACATGAGATGTACTTTAGCTTTCGCCAAAATAGTTGGGGATTAGTAATTGAGTCCGAGAGCTCACTCATATTTCTTTTTACAAACTTACGTTTTGCATCTCTACACGCAGTTTTGTAGATATTTCTTGACGAAATATATATATATATATATATATCGAGATGGCGTGTCCTTATGCTTTCTAAATCTATGTAGGTAATGACATCGAGGATGTTTAAGTGCTAGACATGTATAATTGAACCAATCTGGGTTTCGTTTGGACGCATGTAATGGTCCGCTTCATGCACACCGCTGACTTGACCATTACATCACTAAACTTTTGTATACGAAGCTCACAATCAGAACACATAACTTCTGTTGCATTCTCCAACTCGTTTGACAAGTTCAACAGATTTGAAGCAAATTCGCCTTCCTTTTCGGGTTTCCAGATGTACTTAACAATGGGTGTATTTATAGACTCTTCACTTGTAGCTAGCTGTTCGCCATGTTTCGACAATAGAGGAAACGATATCGGAAGATGTTGTGATTAACAACGGGAGACAATATCAAATCTTGATATCTAATTAAATACTGTAGCTGGCCCGATGACATAGTCAATCACACTACACCCTGCGTGACTTATAAAGGTATAGTCACCTTTACCCTTGTCTGTACCACATCTTCCATTTACAATGTGGATGTTAAGCAGACAACACATTTCTACAAGAGATTTTCCAAATGTGTGTATATGAGTATCGCAAGATATTCGTGTAGATGAGAATCCAACGTTTATAAGGTCATTCAAATCATCACAATCATCCGATACGTACTTACAATCATCTTTGTTAAAATCTGCTTGTTGGCCAGTTCTCGCATTTAAATCACCCACCAGAAGGACATCACTGTACGCAACATTCGCAGAGTAATCGCAATAGTCATTGAATAGAATATCGATACCATTTTTGGAATAGATGCGTGAAGAATACCAGTTTGATCCTTCTGGTTGAATGTACGCAAATATAAATATCGCATTTACTCCTTTATGAATGTGTTTAACATATGACTGGTAGCATTCTTTGACACATAACAGGATACCTCAAGATAATCTGCCTGACTCTGACAATCGTACACCTGGGTTATGGTAACACTTGTATAAAGGAAACGATGACACTATAGTACTAAGATCACAATCAACAACCCATGTCTCTGTTAAATGAATACATGTAATGTCATATCCTTTAAGAAAGTTCATAAATCATGGTCATGTAATTTATTAAACAGTCCAGATACGTTCCATGTTATAAATGAAGCGCCACTACCTGAATCAGTCACATTCTTGATAAATCTTCATGGATATGGGTTGCTTTGACTGGGGCCCGGCCGCACCCCTGTCTGTACTCCCGATCCTTTCTCGTATGATGCTGGATCTGGGTGCTTTGCGTCTAGCCTCTTGGCGTCCGTCAATCTCGTGGTTGCTAGAGGCAAGGTGTCTAGAAGGTGTTGAAAGGGTTCTGAAGCTTTTACTTTTGTAATATGAACTATGTATCGGGAAATCGATCAATATTGTACATTTAAGCAAACTTCTTGATGATATGTTTGGAGATAAAAATAACTCTCGAAGTTGATATGCTGAATTGTAAAGAACAAATGGATATCAATTAGGGCCATGTTGCATACTACTTGCACAACAATTAAGATACCATTTGCAATTTCACGCACAATACAACACAACAATACACTATCTGTCAGATGCAACTGAAACATTCGATACTCTATACGCAAGTAGACAACGTTTACACATTGTGTGCACGAATATGTGTTATCGCTTCAGTGTGCATTAGCATATGTATAACGGTACAGCTGCATTTTTTATGCATCCACTGTTCCTCAACAAATGTCTAACGGTAGAGCTGTATTGTTATGTACGAGGGGCGTTCCATAAGTAGTCGGCCTAACTATATTCTCAATATCCAATGTTAGAAAAGCTTGCATTTTATTTTGAAGGAATCATTAGCAAAGCCATACCCAAAATTTCACATATGTGGGTAATGTGGTTCACGAGATATTAGTCATCACAACACATCGGGGTATAATATTTCTTTAAAATTTGCTGAAAGTGAAAAACGATCTGTCATTTTATACCTCTTGGGTAATGATATGATAATATCGTATAAAATATGTATCAATTTACGCTTGCTCTTTTCGTGAACACCTGGCGTCAAAGTAAATTTACCATGACGCAACAACCTATGTCAGTATGCATTTTGTGTGCTCGTTACATGGGTCAAAGTATGCTTACTCTTTCGCAAACAACTGGTGCCATCATTCACAGTGATCCAGTTATTTTATTATCACTATTTTTTCAATAGCGTTGATGTTTTATGTTTATATTTGCAAATTGTACTCATGCCACTGTGCATAAGTGAAACCTTGATTCATTTAAAATTGCCTCCACGTGTCTTAAAGCAAGGTCACCAGAGTGTAAGTACTTCCTTGCAGTGTCCCTGGGATATAATGATAGCGTCTGCACAACCCTCTATATGCCAAGTATGTCGAAGTCTGCAGCATAAATATGCACAATGCGTGAAATAGACTGTGCAGTTTCAAGTCTTTTGGCATCCATGTTGGTTTCTTAGGAATGCCTACTCTATTAACATAATAGCATGTGTGCACATGTATGCTTGTCATGCACAACTTTATGATAAACACATGTAAAGGAAGGATGTTCTTCACGCATGTAGGTTCATGTTTGACCTGCTTGCATACAAAGATTAACCAGGTATGGTTACCACACATATGTGTATAGGATTGACGATAGATGTTTTCAGTGTAATAGACACACCATGAACTTTTCAAAGAGGCTTACTTTAGTGACCTTTACATTCACTCGTGGAAGCCATGCATATCCCACATGATTAGTTCGCTTACTAAACACTGAAACGAAAAAGTAAAGACACATTACAGTAATTAATTTTTTCGAAGGGCATGTAATCTTGAGTAGGGGAAAAGCAGGTCTTAGAGACGTTGATCGTTTTGATAAGCATGGATATGGTGCTGGAAAAACAGGATTCAAACCAATTTTGATAGGTTTCTGGCATGTCTATAATACTATCATCTTCAACCTGACCCATAAAGTATAATTGTAATATTTCATCAAGTCGGTTCAGTTCTTTATTCTCTAATAACCACCGTGAGTGGTACAAGATCATACATGTCACAATTACAAAGCAATAACCCGTGAAGATCCAGGTCAGAACTGATCTTCAGCACTCATGCTTGTCGTAAGAGGCGACAAACCGGATCGGGTAGTCAGGCTCGCTGACCTGGTTGACACATGACATCGTATCCCTATTGTATAGATCGATGCTGTTGATCACTGGATTGTCTGGCCCATATAGCTGATATATTGAAGAGGGTGGCGTTAATAGGAAACAAACAAACAATGAAAGAATTCAAAGCAATTAATAAATGATAGTGAAGTCCTTAAACATTTGTCCCGGGCCATATCTAGCTAGTGTGAGTGAGGTAATATTTCCCATCACATCGGCAATTTCTCGGACATATAGCGATGAGAAAACGGCATTCATTATAGAATATCTGTCTAGAAATGACAACATCTTATATTTAGTTAAGGTTAAGATACACTGAATGTACATGATGCCCGGCCTACATTACATGCTGATCCAGTCTAGATATTACATACATCAAACCAGTTTCTGTCTTATATATTATATATATTATCGTAAGGTAAGTGTGACACTGATACTGCTCTGTGTGACTGTGATTGTGATACATGGTGGTCTGTGAGGAGAAATGTTTTGCAGCACAATGCACAAATAAACGTTTCTCACTGTAACAACATTTCCTCCACTAGATCTTGCAGCAGCAATGCCACTTAAACCTGTACTCGACGGATGCACCAGCCACTTAAATATATGACCTATAAACACAAACCTACTTCAGGTGCTAGAATAAATGTCTTGTATATGTATTTTGCTTGTCTTACATGAACACTTTTAGATGTTACCTGGAACCGACATCCCCAGCTCCAGCGTCCTTCACCCAGCACTTCGTTCAGCCTTCAGGTATTATATCTAATATCCTGAAATCTCGCCATCCTGGTGCTGCTCTAAATGTCGGAGCATGCACATATCCTGTATACCACGTTGGATTAAAGACAGCCATCAGGTGACGAATATAACCTCTCTATTAAAAACAAAACCGCTTTTCGATGCAGAAAAGTCACATGATAGTTTAACTTTATTGAATACACATATTGCCAAATGCTTTGTTTTTAGTACGTCACTGTCTGGTCTGCATAAATTAAGGTATTTTCCTTTACAGTGTGAGAAGTTATCGTTGGTTCTCATTCTCTGCAGTAAAACGCTGCGAATGAGACAGAGAATCGTATGCTAAAGTAGTAAGCAAACTTCAGACATCCCTATTTCTGCGCATCTATCCATATTCCAGCTACATGTATATGGGTGTGTGAAAAAAAACAGTGAGTTGGAACCAGACAAAGAGTGATTGGCACTCTCGGTGATTGGTATCGACGTCGTCGGGTCATGGTGAACATGATGAACAACCAATTCCCCGAGCCCGACTTTCCACTACATGTAACGAGCGATGGAACGAACGAACAAATGAAGTTGTGTATGTTAAGGGTCAAATTCATATTTTGCACATATGAACATTCTTCGTTGTTCAGTACAACTAGGACATTAACTATCATTGAAAACCTTCATTCCAGGACAGGTTTCGTGGTGCCTGTGCTTTCCCCGAATCCCTACGGGGTGGCCTGTAACAGTACAATCAGCCTACACAATACCTGCTCTTCTGGTAACACCAGCGACACACAATTTGCATTTCAAATTTACTTTTACTGACGCGGCACAGCAGTACACATGCAATACGATGGCAACCGAACAACATTAACCACAGTCCCTAATGGTCGTTGAAGGCTGTCTCGTCTTCAACTGAGGAACGGTATACATTAGGGAGGAGATGCAGTCATTCTGAACATGAAATGACTGTTGGTATATATTTCAAACCGACTGGTACCTGTATATAACCTTCAACATATCTTAAATCCAGTTTTTTACCTAAATATAAGATGTTGTCATTTCTAGACAGATATTCTATAATGAATGCCGTTTTCTCATCGCTATATGTCCGAGAAATTGCCGATGTGATGGGAAATATTACCTCACTCACACTAGCTAGATATGGCCCGGGACAAATGTTTAAGGACTTCTGATACTTGTAATGCAATCAATCACTTGCTGAAAAACAGGTGGTAGTCTTTCACTTTCGGAGGATGCTTCTTGGAGTGACTGGCCAGAATGGTAACACGATTGGACTTGTTCTCTCTGTGACTCGTCAGCCATTATGCTGACTAATTTCACAATATATTCACATGTAACGCTTTTATAAAACTCTACATATAAATCTATTTCAGATCAGAACAACCGCACTTGAATTACTACACGGATTCGTGTGTACTAGAAATGTTTCATTGAAAACAATGCATCGTTTTAGCAGAACTAAATAGAAAACGTAATTGTCATTGGCATCATATTCATCATAATGAATTCTTTCATTGTTTGTTTTTGTTTCTTTTTAACGCCACACTCTTCAATATTCCAGCTATATGGGCCAGACAGTCCAGTGATCAACATCATTAGGATCGATCTCTGCAATTTGGATACGATGTCATGTGTCAACCAGGTGAGCGTGCTCTTTACATTATTCAAAGTATGCTTACTCTTTCGCGAACAACTGGTGTCATCAGTTACAGTGATCTGGTTTGTCGCCTCTTACAACAAGCATGGGTTGCTCAAGATCAGTTCTGACCTGGATTGTCACGGGTTATTGCTTTGTAATTGTGACATGTATGATCTTGTACCACTCGCGGTATAGAATAGAGAACTGTGCCGATTTGATGAAATGTTACAATTGTACTTTATGGGTCAGGTTGAAGGTGATTGTATAATAGACATGCCAGAAACTTATGACAATGGGTTCGAATCCTGTTTTGAAAGCACTATACCCATGGTTTATCTAAAAGATAAACGTCTCTAAGACCTGCCTTTCCCCTACTCAAGATGGCATGCCCTTGGAACAAAATAAATTACTGTAAAAAGCAGCACATACAGCAAATCTTTCATTGACTTAATTGTTGTTGGTGAATTTAAGTTTAACGATCTTTTCTTTACTTCTTTCGTAGTAGTGTTTAGTAAGTGAAGTAATTAATCGTGTCTTTCTGTGGGATATGCATGCTTTCCATTTGTGAATATAAGGGTCACTAAAATGTAAGCCTCTTTAAAAAGTTCATGATCTGTCTATTACACTGAAAACATCTATCGTCAATCCTATACACATATGTGTGGTAACCATACCTGGTTAATCTTTGTATGCAAGCAGGTCAAACATGAACCTACATGCGCGAGGATCATCCTTCCTTTACATGTGTTTATCATAAAGTTGTGCATGACAAGCATACATGTGCACACATGCTATTACGTCAGGCATTTCTTAGAAACCAACATGGATGCCAAAAGACTTGAAACTGCACAGTATGTTTCACGCATCGTGCATATTTATGCTGCAGGGGCGGTGGGGTAGCCTAATGGTTAAAGCGTTGGATCGTCACGCCGAAGACCCGGGTTCGAATCCCCACATGGGTACAATTTGTGAAGCCCATTTCTGGTGTTCCCCGCCGTGATGTTGCTGGAATATTGCTAAAAGCGGCGTAAAACCAAACTCAGTCAGTCAGTCAGTTACGCTGCAGAATTCGACATACTTGGCATATACAGGGTTGTGCAGACGCTATCATTATATCCCAGGGACACTGCAAGGAAGTACTTACACTCTGGTGACCTTGCTTTAAGACACGCGGAGGCAATTTTAAATGAATCAAGGTTTCACTGATACACGGTGGCATGAGTACAATTTGCAAATATATACATAAAACATCAACGCTATTGAAAAAATAGTGACAATTAAATAACTGGATCGCTGTAAATGATGACACCAGTTGTTTGCGAAAGAGTAAGCATGCTCTGAATAATGTAACGAGCACGCTAAACGCATATTGACATAGGTGTTCGCGTGAAGGTAAATGAACTTTGACACCAGGTGTTCACGTAAAGACCAAGCGCCAATTGATACCAGGCATTGCACCGTTTCAAGTGACTGGGTGGTTTCTGGACAATGAACTATCGTCTTCAATAATGTTTCTCAGTGGATGCATAACAGTGCAGCTGTACCGTTAGACGTATGCTGATGCACAGTTTACGCATAACAATGCAGCTGTACCGTTAGACATCTGCTGATGCACAACGGATGCATAACAATGCAGCTGTACCGTTAGACATCTGCCGATGCACAGCGGATGCATAACAATGCAGCAGTAGCCATACATTCGTGCACCCAATGTAAACGCAGTCTAATAATGTATAGCGTATTGAATGTTTCAGATGATTATGACAGATAGTCTGTTTTGTATTGTGCACAAAATTGCTCATGTTCTCATAATTGTGCAAATAGTATGCAATATGTTGCTTTTTATTGCCATTATTGTTTACAATTCAACATATTAACTTTGCAGAGAGTTGGGTTTTTTTACTTCCAAACACATCATTAAGACGTTTGCTTAAATGTACGATATTGATCGATTTCTCGACACATATTTCATATTACAAAAATAAAAGATACAGAACCCTTTCCACACATTCAAGAAATATCTGCCAAATGCAGAGTCGATTGTACAAGTCTGACTTTATTGTGAACATGTGTTTGTTTCTTTCGTTCTTTAACTCCATACTCAGCCAGATTACATTATTATACTGAGTCAAAAAAGAAACTTCACAAAATGTAATTTGAAAAATAATGAATAATTTTTCCCTGATGATACATCTATGTAACCGAAATGGGATCCCTATCTTTCGACTCTAGAAAAACGTTAGCAAAACCCACTCAAACCCATCCATTCGTCGTGCAAATGACGTTAGTGCCAAATCAGGTTTTGCACGTGCAGTCGATCACGTGATCTTCGCATCGAAGTTTTCTTCATATGCACGTGTTTGCATTGGCCTCAAGAATTGAAAAAACACTTTTAAACCACAGTTCTAACGGTACTTGAAATGCCACGATTGTCAAATGTGCAACGTGAACGTGCCGTTGGCATGTTGCAAGCGGGAATATCAGTTATTGACGTCGCAAGAGCAATGGGATGCAGCCGTCGTACTGTGTATGACTTGCGAGGTCGTCTACAACAAACTGGCACCACTTCTGATCGCCCAAGGTCGGGTCGTCCACGTGTGACGTCACGAGCAGAAGACCGTCAAATCGTCCTACGTCACCTACGTGACAGATTTCTGCCGGCTACACGAACCAGGGCTGAGATGTTTAGAGGTCGACTGTCCTAACAGACCATTCGAAATCGGTTGCGGGCTGCCAATCTCCATTCTCGACGTCCATATCGTGGGCCAATATTGACGCCGTTACATCAACGTCAACGTCTGCTGTGGGCCCAACGTCACCTCCGATGGACCCAGAGAGACTAGTCGTCTTTAATCGAGTCGTCTTTAGCGATGAATCCAGGTTTACCCTCGACAGATTCGGGGACATGGTGTGGGGTGCTTTCTAGAGTCTGGTCATCCGTGGAAACCTCACAGCTGCTGCTTACCGCGACCAGGTGCTCACCCCTGAACTCGTTCCTTTCATGGCGGCTCATGGCCCAGGTCTACAGTTCCAGCATGATAATGCTCGGCCGCATACCGCGATGTTGACACGAAATTTCCTTCAAAACGCTGGAATATACGTCATGGACTGGCCATCGAGGTCCCCTGACCTTAATCCAATAGAGCACGTTTGGGATGCACTTGGGAGAAGCCTTGTGGTCTTAGGAACCAACCTCAGAATTTGCAGGAACTTGGCGCTGCCTTGCAAGAGCAATGGCGCAGAATCCCCAACCACGTGTTCACAAGCATCAGGCAGTCGATGAGGAGACGGTGTTTGGCAGTGGTGAATGCGCGGGGCGGCCATACACGATATTGAACTGAGAAATTTCGCATTTTTATTCTTGTGACTTGACATTCTGTAAACCCATGTTTTGGAACGGCGGTGTAGCCTAATGGAACTGATTATGGCACTGTCAGTGTATCGAGTACATCACACAGATCTCAGCAATGAAATAATAACAATTTAACCATCTTACCATCGCTTGTTCTTTTATAGTGCCCTGAGGAAAGAATGTGAAGTTTCTTTTTTGACTCAGTATATATTATCATGAGATACGATGATAGAGCATGTGTTTAGGAATTACTATTTAATAGTGTTGTTACCAGGAAAGGTGAAAAGGAAGCCCTAAATGACTGTTAAAAATGCATAATGTCTCAGAAAAACATATTTTTGTCCATCTTCTTCCCATATACTAATACACATGCAAGATTAGCATCATGAAAATATAGCAGCGCGACAGCGTGTGTCCCCTGTGAGACATGTGTTTCCTCAGATGCATGCAGAGATAAAATATCAACTGTCAATGGTGCCATGTTTTCTTTGGGTTACTTGCAAGCAGTGTCAGGGAGAGAACAAGAGTCAGGCATAGTGACACATTAATCGAAGGTTGTATTCTCAAAACACTGATTGTCGGCCATCGACCAAGATAGATGTGTTTCGTTACAAGACTGTTGTTTTATTCACGAAGTATTTGCATAAACGTTTCTTGTTCTACACAAAAAGAATGAAGGGATCATACAATTAGCTTATAGAATCATTCATAGTAAAATGTCCTTTGTTTTTATCTGATAGGCACTTTAATTATTCATGTAGTCTTCATATTGTTTCCAGAAACATTGTGTAACATTCCAAGTATCCACTGCAGCATGATCATTTAGCGAGGGAGTTATTTAGATGCAGCGAATTGTAGGGCGTATACATTGAGCGTAGAGTCACCCGCAATCGCGAATCGAAACAATATTTCATATTCGTTTATCACTCTACATAAATGCATAGATAATAGCACTACTCCAATCACTTTGGATGACATGATCAGCGTATTTTACTTTAAATGAAGATATTGCGTGTAACGTTCGTTCACACTGAGACGTCCAAACGGCACGTTTCGTTAACATTTGGAGTGACTTGCTGTGTACAGAAGTGGCATAAAAAATGCAGGGTAACAAAAGGTAACGTCTTTGCTATGACGCGACCAGGGGAACGAACAGACTCACATAGAAGAAGTATATATGGATGACAACTTCTTTTATTCTAGTGCACAACGTTTCGATACAGGTTCTTGTATCGTTTTCAAGTAGAATAAAAGAGGTTGTCATCCATATATATACTTGTTCTATCTGACTTCCAACTTCTAAAAATGCCACTCAAAGAAGTCGAACAGTCTCCCGTCCGCTCTCCCAGCGACCCTTCTGTCTAGTGCCTACAAAGGTTCAATATACATATTTCTTTAGACCATATAATTAAAGTCAATCGTTACCTCAGGACACTCCTGGAATGTTCATTTGCGTATTTCTCTATATTGACATGTCTTGTAAAAAATCTATAATTTGTTTTTGCTTGTTCCGTCGTTTTTAGAACCGACTTGTCTTTATTATAATTTTGCTAAATATTTGTAGGAATAAAACCCATATATAGCATTGACACTCTCTTGCAGATTACAGAGCCATGTACTATAATGCTAGAGTATATGATAAGATTGAAAGTTTTGGAACATATCTATTTGCAAAATCTGTATTTAGACAGTGCACAGATATCTTTAACCGAAGGCATTATGCAACCTTCACAAAATGAATAATTAATCAAGCAAGCATCGAAAAGTTCTCTACTGTGTTTTGCAGAACAGAGTTTTTCCTTTATAAACACCCGTGTGGAATTAACTATTTATTACAGTTGTTAAGTGGTAGTAATCTTAATACAATGGAATGGCGACAATCCTGACACAAACCATAGCGTGAAGTTCAAAGCTTGGTTTAAATGTCACCTATTAGAACAACCATAGGCAGGGAGAAACTGTTGTCCTCGGAAACTCCTCACGATTCGTCCTCAGCAAGGATTATAATGTTAAACAGATAAGAGCTTATAAATTTCCAGAACATGTTATTGACATTCGTGATAGTAAAAGGAAATTGCGTTTCATAGTACCCTTTTCGGCATTTCTACATGCACTTGAAATATTAATAAGACCTCGACCTTGTCCTGCTGCATCTGGTTCATCTTGGACTGATAACCAGACACGCGCTAAAGCTCATGTATGCGTCTGCAGGTGTCACAGGGATAAAGTGACCATATAAAGGATCCTCTTTCTGTCATCTTCTATTTCCCAAGCGTCCAACGGAGGAAGTACAATTGTTAATGTGTTAAGGATGCAGATGTATTTGTTCTCGTTGCGACTGTATGTGCTTTGGGTCCATTGCTAGACGGTTTTATGGGCTGTCTCGTTTGCTCTGTGTTGAGAGATGAAAGCGGCGACCGAAGGAGGCTGAGGTTTCATTTCCCTAACTGGGATTAATATAGTAGTTCCAGGATCAAAGAGTCCTGCTTCTTAACACATCTACTCCGACAGATAATGACAGGCTAAACAACGCACTAACAACTTTCAAATTGAAGTAAACGATGTGAAACAGACAACGTGTACCCTTTCATTGAAGATGTTGAGAATAAATAAATACAGGATGCCAACAGCATCTGTGATGCTTGGATTGGCGTGAATGACAACAACGGAAATATGCTGTCAAACCTTGTTTCATAATGTTAAATGTCACATAGACCTTGAACAGCAATGGCATGCTGACACAACTTATTTAATGACGTTAAATGTCACATGACCTAATTCCAGGATTATGCTGAAATAATTTGTTTCATAGGTTTGAAGGGGTGAGTTCATGTTGAAGACTTACATCAATGACTGCAACGAAATAATGGTTACACATGGCACCGGAAAGAAGTGATCCTATATAACCTACATATATACACAAATATAAGCGCATCCTTTTGCATACAAATTGCATCGTTGGATGCAACTGAGCCATTTCTTGGAAAGGTACACTACATCTCTCCTTGTTTGAAAACTTCCTACTGTAACACTAATGTAGATCTTAACCATCTTCCGCCGCCATGTAGCTGGAATATTGCTGAGTGCGGCGTAAAACTAAACTCACTCACTCACTCACTTAACGATCTTCAGTAAATAACGCGGTTTAAGAGATTATGAAGTAACCTATATGCAAGTACCAGCTGGTTCGAAATATCTCACACAAAAGGTATAATTTAATGACAAAGGCTACCAGCAATTTACTGCTGGACGTGAACCTGCGATCACAAACACAGCCAAGGGAGCAGCCCTGGAGTATATCTGAACACCGCGAGCCGGCCTTGGGCAACAAGAGGACACTGAGCACTTTTTGTGCCGTCAACATATGGTAGTTGTATTACTGCTGGGCAAAAAACAAATGCTTACGTTCTACTCTATAATGCAAATTATGTGAGTTTTTTGTAGCAATGTTCTAGCAATATCACGGCAGGGGACATCAGAAATGTCAGTTGAGGGTGAGTTGCGGGTGTCCCCGGAAAAGCCGGATTTAAGTTAAAAAATAGCGGAAATAGGCAAACACAGCTAGTCTCTAGTGTCAAGATACATTGAACACCCTGTCATTGCCAGTAGCCTGAGGTTGAATGTCTTACAGATCCTAAACTGCTGCAAAATAATGACACGGTCAGTTCCAGGGACGGACCTAGGACAACGGGAACATGCTCACACAGCTAATTTCATGTTGTTGGATGCCTGATACATCTACAACTTTGAACGTATGCTGATATAGCTAATTTCGTGACGTTGAATGCTAAAATAAACATTGAAAATCCTGTCAGTGCCGTTCGCCTGACGTTGCATGTCAGATTGACCAGGAACAGCTGCCAAATGTTGACACAGTCAGTTCCATGCCTTTGAATGTCAACCCGACCTGAAACAGCGGGATGTTGCTGACACAAAGTGTCAAGAAATATAATGCTTCCCTGGATCAGTTATCATGGACTTGGACTGAGTTTCACAAAAACGTTAGAGCATAATTGCGCTGTATCAAGAAACAAGAACACTGTTATTGAAATTACAGCATTAGGGAATGGAATCCGGATCTTCAGCGTCACTAAGCTTCACAAACAGATGCATCGTTATAAACTTTATTGCTTATTGGTGTCTCGGCATGGTAATGATGCGTTGTATTCTCAACAGCTTGGTTCAGTTTCATGATACCCATCGCTGATTTTCCAACAACCGTGTGTATGGTGTAACGCCTCAATAACGAGATTCTGAAGGTTAAACGAACTCTTGCGGGGACGAAAGTGTTAAATCGATGCAAAAAGTCAGGGAACGATAGCAAACTGTTTTCATCTGACGAAGTGAAATACCAATTGTGTAAGCCACACAGGCACATTCATGTCCCGCATATTTCAAGATAAACAAGTTTATAAAACATCCAGACAAAGCACACTCGTATTGTTGCCAAGCTTCCTGCGGTATTGTTGTCATGAAGCAGACGCCATTAATGGCATATGAGGACAATGTCATAGTCTATCATTGTTGACTTATATTTACACTGGTCGTTTCACAACAAGGCGCTCAATATAACAGACATTCTTCTTCAATACAGCCAATAATAGTGAGTGGGTGAATTGTGTTTAAGGACCATTTGAATAGCGTTCCAGTTACATCACGGCGTGGCAGGTTAATGTACGGGCGGTGGGGTAGCCTGGTGGTTAAAGCGTTAGCGCGTTAAGCCGTTAATCAGGGTTCGATTCCCCACGTGGATGCAAAGTGTGAAGCCCATTTCTGGTATCCCTCGTCGTGATATTGCTAAATATTTCTAAAAAGAGTGTACGACATTACTTGTTCACTTAATGTGATGCTATTCTCAGACGTTTAGCACTTCGTTTAGCACTACAATCATGGTTTCCTGCATGCCTAAGGTAGGTAACTCTGCATACAGAGCCAATAATGTACCTTACACAAGTTCGGAAACGCATGTCTAACCTAATGTTGATCTTTTCCTGACGAACACATTCATGTGTAATTGTTTCTTGGTACATAGAACACGTGAGAATGTGCATGTCTAGGAAATGGCAGTCAGGTATTGGCGAGGTTGAAATGCAAATCAGCAAGATGTGAAGTTCATTGTACAAATGTGACAATTAATCCACAACTGCCCATATCATTTCGACGAAACTGGGTACATGCTATTCATATTACATAATGTCATGGATCGTAAAAGGTGTGCCTGGTACAAGGTAAAGGCCCCGGATATATGATTTAGAAATTGAGTCAACTAAATCAGACATAACGTAATGAATTGATTTTCCAAGCTATCCATCTGTAAAAACAATTTATTGAAAAAAATGTTATTTGTTTAATGACGGGTACACGTATTGTACGTGATGCTCGCCTTCGTAGGACGTGCACATCAATAACCTAAAATCTAAAAATATACTAAGCAGCAAAACACCCCGTCATTTTGGAATTTTCCTTCGCAGAAACGGATAACTGTAAACTCATTTAATGTTTTGATTGTATATTTTTGACAACATCTCCAACTTTACCTGAGCAAAGAAATTCCTTCCCAAACTCCCAAATGGAACCCAGGAAATGGTCTAAAAAACGCAACCTGATCTCGGAGATGGTACGGTGTTCTCCATGTTTTCATGCAACTCATGCTGCACGTGCTGTTCACAAGGAGCAGCCCTATAAAATGCACCCCCAAACCTGGTTGAAACATTCACATTACAACGTCAGCAGGATGCCCCTTCTCACGACAGCTCAGAGGAACCAGGCGCTAGGAAGACTTGAAGCTGGCAACACTGCACAAGCCGTTGCCAATCACTTCTAGGTTAACGTTCGGACCATCTACAGGCTGCAGCAACGTTTCCGGGCAACCAACACCACAAATGATCGCCCCCGTACTGGCAGACCAAGGGTCACCACTAGACGACAACACGGCCATGTTGTGCGACAGCATGTACAGAATCCCTTTATGCGGGCATCCGAAACAGCACGCCAGACAGTGGGAACACAGGGAAGACCAATCAGTACTGATGCAGTACGCCGACGTCTTAAGAGCGGGAACCTCAATTGCCGTAGACCTTACCGTGGACCTATCGTCACCCCTCTTCATCGGCGTGAACGTCTACAGTTTGCCCTACAACACCAAAACTGGCGATACAGGCAATGGAGAACTGTTCTGTTCACAGATGAGAGTCGGTACTGTGTATCAAGTGCAAATGGCAGAACAAGAATATGGCGACGACGTGGCCAGCGTTACTTAGACCAATGTGTTATGGAAAGAGACTCATGGGGAGGTGAAAAGCATCATGGTATGGGGTGGAATAGGCCTGAACCAGAGAGTGGGTCCTGTGGTGTTCCAGAACCTTGGTCCAGGGAGAGGAGGCGGCATCACAGCGGTGCGCTACATCGACCAAGCTCTCAGACCCCACGTCATACCACATTTCACACGTCACCGGAACAACATTTTCCAGCATGATAACGCCCGGGCCCATACTGTCAGAGCTACACGGGACTTCCTACAGCAGAACGGTTTAAATCATTATGCAGTGGCCAGCCCTTAGTCCTGATTTAAACCCAATTGAACATCTTTGGGATGAAATTCAGAGGAGACTGAATAGTGTCATACCAAGGCCGAACACAGCCGATTTCTTGCGCCAGGCCTTTCTCAGAGTGTGGTTCAAGGTGCCAATGGCCTTCATCAATCGATTGGTGCACTCCATGCATAGACGCTGTGCTGCAGTTATTGCCGCTCGTGGTGGTCACACTAGATACTGAAGTCAAGAGTCTGAAAGGACTGCAAACTTTCACGCAATGTCTTGTGATTGTGCTGAGTTATTCATTGATGTGTCAAGATATTGTACACAAAAAATGTTTTTTGATCTGCTTATTATGTCCATTTCTGTAATGATTTGATTACAGTGCCTATCTAATTTTGAATTCGTACTGACGGGCTTTATGCTGCTGAGTTTAAAAAACTCCATGTACGGGATGACCGAAGGGTCAAAATAACAATACAAACAAACATAATTATTATGTAAAAGTAAATGGCTAAATGGGGGTTAAAATGTGTGTTTCGCTACTTTTTATTCCATGTGAATAATAGGAGTATAACTTATTTGGATTTTGCTGTTGTAGATATCATGGAAGTAAGATCACATGTCAAGCGGGAGAAGATTATGTTTGTGAAGAAAGCAAACGAAATTGTTCAACTGATCTGCTGCTACCCAATTCCATATCCTTCTATTCTACTTCTACAGTCAAAGCGAAGTTTTCACATTTCCGCGGTATTGCTATTTGCGTTGATTTCATGACTCATTTTAGGATTCGGATCGGCGCTCGCATTAATTTGGTTACACATTAAATTATATTTTTTTCTTATTTAATTTCGTATATGAAACAAAATATATTTTCAAACCGTAATTACTAGTGAGTGTATCTCAACGTTACATCAAATGTCGAGGACCCATTCAAACTCTGCAACAGTGAAGTGAGATAAGAGTGCATATCTCCCTCTCATTGAAATGACGTAGTACCACGATGTTATCGAGTGCATGTTTGGTGATAACATTAATGAATGCACTTTCTAAATATGTCCCAGAATGTCAGACACCGGTTTATCTTTGTTCATGTTTTTCAGGTCTAGAGATCTAGCACATTCCTCTTGAGAATGCCTCGTTTAGCTCTCTCGTTATCCAATGCAACCCCTGCGTTTATTTCGGTTCCCGGCGAAATCCCACACCATCGATCGTGCGATAGCAGGGTATATTATTCTATCGTACTTTCGGGCATTTAAGTCTACAAAAATAATAGCTATAACCTTTACGAAACTTATTAACATCTAAGATTAAAATGCAAACGTAAATTCGTCATAAAATAAACTGACAAAGAAAAGTAGAGATCGCGACTAAGCCATTGTATTGTAGCAGAAGCAACATTGACAGAACGTTCGTCTTTACACGATAGGACGTCATCGGACTAAGTAGACGTGTCAACCAGGCTGGACAGACACATTGACAGTCTCCGAACTGGAAGACACAGAGTGACCACTCCGTAAGATGACCATGACCTGCGCAGTTTCCATCTGCGCAACCGGATGTTTACAATGACGTCATCAACAGCGTTGGGTCACCGCATCAGAAGGAACACTGTGAACAGACGACTGTATGTTGTTGCATCCAGGCCTGTCAACAAGTTTGGTGCATGGCATTAACCCGTCAACTTTGACTGACTCGTTTATGTTGGGTGAGGAACGAGAGGCGCTGGCAATTTTGAAATTGGGTACGATATATGTGGGGATTTAGCTAAACGTGCACAATGTTTGTGGCTTGTAAGGCATAATCAAAACACATTTCTAAGTATTTACGTTTTTTTTGGTATTCTTTGAAATAATCCCCTAAAGGACAAGATGTGTAATTTCCTTTGTACGTCAGTTATATACCTTGGAATGTGTTGCTTTATCACACATTGAACATTGAAAGTCGAGAATGGTTTACTTCTTACAGGTTCGACTTAAAAAAGTACAAGATATGGATCGAAAAGAGTATCTGCCGGCTTTGTCAGCAATTAAAGGTTTGGTCTGTAAGAACAAATAACAAGGCATTTTATCAAGAAAAATGTATCTCCTATCCAGGTCCGCAGTTAGCATAATGTTTTTGTGTTTTGTTTGTAAGCTATAAACCAGCGGTATGAAGGTGGTCTCGAAATCATCGAGTCTAGGCCAGAAAAACCAATGATTGACATCATGAGTATCGATCTACGCAGTTGGGATACGATGACATACATCAACCAACTCAGCGAGCCTGACAACCCGATCCCGTTAGTCGCCTCCTGCGTCAAGCATGGCCCCATGGGCTGCTGAAGATCGATTGTAACCCGGATCTTCACAGGAGTATTGCATATGCATCGTTAAACTATTGTTGTGTCATTTCTAACTGTACATATCTACACGGAAAGACCTATCACGTTCAGTTGTCTTTAGAATTAATCAGCCGTTTTCTGTATCCCATGATATCCTAGCCATGAATAGTTTCATGAACCAATTACATGGGGATGATTGCGACACAGGGGGCTCTAACGTTACATGCATACATGTTTAAATATGAACTGTTGATGGCCGTGAAAGAGATCGGGGAACTTTATAACGGATGTAAAACGCGAGACACCATGGCGCTGGCATAACATGGGAAGTACATGTTTTATCTAATTCTTTTACATCTGAGTATGAAAAGTAAGTAATGGTTGTACATCTTTATAAATTCAGTGACGACATTTACGAATCTCGGGAAATGTCAGCACGTAACGTGGATTAGTTCAGTTTGACCTTTAACACTTGGATGTGTTCTTCTAATGGACGTATGAAGTATTCTTAAATGACACGTGGTGAGACGAATGGCGCCTACTGGAGGGTATTACACGATGAAGAAATATTTGACCAGATGACACGAAGTGAGTCATGTAGCAGGAATGGGTGTGGAGACTGATGAAGCAAATGTTATTTTACGTCACAGACTTTAAGGATGGTCATCGTATCGGGTTGTAAACCATTGGGCCAGGCAATCCACTTGTTGACAGACAGTGCAACGTCCCATGTTGTCACCTCGATGACATGCAATCAGCAGGGTCGGCTCTAGGAGAACCATGAGGTGCTTGGAGGAACGGCACTCTCTAGGGCCAGTCGCCTAAGGCCCTTGTCTTATATATTTTGTATCTAAGGCGTCAGTTGCTTTCTCCCACACCAAGCTACTTGCATGACTTTACTGAAATACGGTTAAAAGAGCCGTTAGGCCAAAACTATGGCAGTCGCGCTGGAACTGCTAGTTCGAGTTAAGGGTTTCAGTAATTTACTTCTGTGACTGTGTGTAGTGGTATCGGCCCAGTAGGGCGCCATGTCCCATGTTTATTTGCCAGACCGTTACGCTGGTAGACACACAGAGAGATTTTAACGGCTGAAATCAAAACTGCGTGTGACCAGGCGGACGTAAGTATGGTTTGATCCCCAACCAAAGATTAGAGATAAGGAGTTTCAATGAGATTCCAGTGAGATATAGACTAATGTTGGCAACACGTCTGTGATCGATTTATACTCAGTCTGTTGATGAGAACTTGCCGACAATGAGCTTCGAACACCATCGCTCCTGTCGTACTTTCTTCTGTACCGTGATTTACAAATAACGTACTCAAACGTCCAAATGACCAGGCTATTTTAACCAAACCAGAATTATGACGTTCGCTCAGAAAACTTGTGGCATCCTCGCTACGACCCTTAATGAAACCTAACTACACATTTCAATTTACAAAGGGTTTTTCATAGTTGAGATTATATTTAGCTCGAGTAGAGATTTGTGAGAAGCTCATTTACTTGTTCAAACAGTAACCCCCACAGCGAGGAAGCCATCTTCAGATATCAGCTTCACAACGCTGACAGTACATCGATCTGTCGGGAGGAAACTCAAAGAGAGGGGGAGCGGAGAAAGTGCTAACACTGCAATAAAATTGTTTTAATTCTTAGAATGACAACAATTTGGAGATCTCTTAATTTCGACACTTTATACACTGTTTCAGGACACCAGCTTGACAGAGAATAATGACACATTCACTCACGACTAGATGGATAGATAGACTTGAGATAGCTGACTAGAGATGGATGGATGGAAAGATGGATAGATCTAACATGGTGGTAATACGTATCGACCGATAAACTTCTGGACACAGAGAGACAAGTAGGCCGGTAAATACTAGATATGTATGATATAAGATGATAGATGTTCATTAATGCATAGATAGAGGTATACTCTTTAAAACATGTAGAGGATCATGAACTTTAAACGTTAATACAAAGTATTAGGACAAATATAAGTGCTGACAATAAAAATCCTGCGCATTAATGTGTGACTTACACCACATCCTATAGTTTGCACGTGCAGCACGCAGTAGCGCCAAACACGTGCGTAGGATGTTATTTGTGATGGTGACACTTCCAAGAAGGTCGATTAATCCCAACCCAGCTAACACGCAACGTTGTAGTTTATAGACTGGTAACGTCATGACACAACGTTATAACAACGTTGCAAGTTTACGTCAAGAAACGTTATGCTTTTGGTTCCTCACAACGTTATAACAACGTTTCTTATAACTTGGTGTCACGATAGATTTTTGTGTAAAACTTTTCACTTTGACATTCTTTCTTCACTATTCAGCTACAGCTTCAGAAAACAAACGACCAAAACGACATGCAAATTGACGAATAAACATTGAAGTGAATTTCTGCTTTGTTTGTTATGTACTGCTCACTACGGGGATAGTCAACTATTTACGTTAAATAGAACGTTAGACAACGTAAAATACGTTAGCATCAAATAACTTTAACCTTGTGGCGACGTAAATGGGAGTCCACAGAATAACGTTGTAACAACGAAAGCATAACATTGTGACAACGTAAATGAGTCTACAGAAAAATGTTGTAACAACGAAAGCATAACATTGTGACAACGTGAAATTGGTAGCTGGGAATGGACTGTTGTAGCGCATCAAAACTGAGGTAATCTTCGCTGGTCACGTGTCATGCTTTCAGATGAGTCCCGATTCATTTTGCACTTCCTTAGACGTGTTCGTGTCTGGCTGCATAGAAATGAACGTCAACCTGAGACTTCACGACTGATTTGGCGATGGACAGGTATGGTATAGGGTGGCATCACTGTGACTCAGTGAACCCAACTCCATACTGTTCAAGGAAAGGTCACTGGACGGAAGTATCTGGACAATATTCCGGAAACGTTTTTGTCCCGTCTGCCAGGGCGTGGGTCAGCGTTTCGTTTTTCAACTAAACCCTCAAAGCTCACCTTCAGCTGTACAACATCCATAGTAGAATGACGTGACCAGCAATGAGATGAGTCCTTTCACCTATAGTCTGTCATACAGACCCTGAAACAAATATAAGCAATGCAATCCATACAAGTCTAGAATGAGTGGCAAATCTAGATTACCACAGTTTCTGAAAATGAAGAAAGGCTCTGGATTTTAGGATTAGTTTTAAGACAGTTTTTTGTCTATAAAGTGTGTTCATTTCAGAGACGAGATGTTTGTCTATTTCACTCACTGAAAACGGCCATAATAGAGAGACGTGTGCATCAGCGTCATAGCTGCCGGCCAAGCAGGCTAACTTGACAAAGACAAAAACAAAAACATCAATTTTCCCATCTTACTCACTATCGTCCTTCAAAGGCGTTGACGGTCATACCAGTTACTGTGATACACCACTACCGGTTTTGTGTTCCAAATTCATTTATTATTATCACACAACTATTACAAGAAACTAATATTTCTATAATCGTGTAACTTGTAACATATTTCTGAGTAATTACTACTTCTGTGAAGGGTATAGCTACATGCATTGAGTCAGATGACAGATACATTGATATAGATGAGACAGGCGTATCATAAGATGAAGAATCGGACGTGTACAATGGAAATACAGTATAGTGATGGATGTGTTCATGGACAGAGAGCCATTGTGACAGATGGATAGGCGTAATGATGGTTGTGTTGATAGATTGATATCCATTGATACAGTAGGGAAGATTAGAGCTTATATATGTCAGATGGGAGATGGTGATAAATGTGTTGATAAGTAGATAGGACGAAAGTTAAAGAGACAGATAATTTTAATAAATATGTATATGTACCGATATAGATAGATACATAGATATGTCAATATATGTGATAAATAATACAGATGGAGACATATCGGTATATAAAGTAGACCAGTAAATATAGGACACACAGATCCATTTAGAAGATATATCAATTATGGAGATCCATTATATGTGTAAAGGCTGAAGTATGTAAATATACAAATATATGTACAGAACAGCGAAAAGTGTTCACAAAAAGACACCCCCCCCACACACACACACACGCACCGAGGATGTCTTGTTTATGGATATCTAAAGTTACACATGCACGAGAAATACATTTTTATAAGAACTAACCTCGTAAAATGTTTATATCTTTTTTATGGCAACAATAAAAACAGACGTAAACTGTTATCAGTGATGAGATACACGATGTGTGTAGTCATGAAGATACATGGTCTGCAGTGAGAGGAGGTCTTCATCGCAGTGTGATGTTGAAAGCATCCTCTGTAGTATCTCTTTACATGCACGCGCACACAAACAACAGCGAGCCACTCGCACTCAGGCATAGCGTAAACTAAACCTTTTGTGATGGCATTCCGCCTCCACTCAGACCTTCATGTCCACTCGTGTCCAAATTCCAGCACCGAGCAATACCCATTCCATAGTGTCCGGAGTTTGTTATTTGTAGATAAAGCAGTTAACATAGGAACGTTCAGCGTTGCTAAGATTGCTTTCCTCGTCCATAGTTCCTCCAAACCTGCATGTTAATTACCAAAGCCATATGAGTTGGCGTGCAGTACATTTGGAACCGAAAACACAGGTTATGTTTACCCCTATGGTTTGTGAATGTTGCAATGAATTAAGAGGCTCAGGAAGACAAATTACCCTCGTCCAAAGGGCATGACAAAAATGTTCTTGCTTTGGCAGCTGTGAGGGTTAAAGACACCTTATTTTCAATCTTTCTTAAGAAAATATTCTACCGGAGCCGGAACAAATTGTATATGAAAGGATATATATCATATGGTAAGTGCTTGGAAGCTCAGGCGGGTATGTATTTACGCTTATAAGTAATGGCAGAGCTTCAAATGGATGCATGTTCGGGGGGACAATGAGCTGTATGTCATTGTGCATGGGAAAACAGTAACTTGTGGAATGTGAGACGGGTGTTATCTTCCAGCGTAATACGCATCATGTTCTTTCCTTCTTCCAATAATATTCATCGTGGGGCGGAAATGAAATATCCTCCTGGTATCTTTTTCAAAAGTGTCTATTTACACAGTCATCATTTAGTCAGCTTCCTCATCCTTGTTTGACATTTTGATAAATGCTAAATGGCGGTCTTCCATTCATGTCATCAGACCAAGCCAAATAACGATGATAAACTCAGGTTCATTGTGGACAGTTATATACTTTGCTGGTATATTATTAGAACATTAAGCACATTCATAACGTAATCTGACTAAGTAGTTTCCCACACATCACTCTGAAATACTATCACCTCTCTTTACATATAATCACAATACACGTATTGGAGAGTTGCATGAACTTTAACCAAGCCCACTATCCAAAGTGTGGCATTAACTTCTGTTGACGTCAGTAATCTGTAATCCCACATGTAAAGACCGTAAGATATTATTTAAATACTACGTTGTCTAAAGCAGTTCTTCAATGACTCAATACAAATATGTGAAGAAAGAAACAATATGAGACATCTGTGATATTGTGTGTATGCTCTCAAAAACACATGTACATAATACCCTGAACAGAAAATCATGAGTTCATGTTATTATTGACGTTCGTGTTCCTTACAGTCATGAAGCTATGACGTTTACGAAATTGTTGGGAATGTCCTTATTACGAATGTATTTTATAAAATAGATAGAATTATCTTCAATTGTAAAACTAACAACCGCTATCCTGTCGTTCATATGCCATCTACATTTGGCAAATGTAACATGAATAATTCACTGATAGTAACCTATTGCAAATCCAGCTTATATTACACTTGGAAATGCCAGCTGTTGTATCATGTGGCGATCGATATTCACTGGGGATGCACCATTTTTTATTATTTTAAAAATAATTGCTGTAGCTGTTTTGTTCAGCTAAATCGGAATGACAAACTGTGATCCATCTGGCTGGTAAATTCGGGGTTTCCCAGGAATAAATCACGGACATTATTGTAATTTCGTCCAGATAATGTTTTTAATCTTTATATAATGTATGAGAACAGTACTATGTGACATATTTATCTCAATTTAGCTTTATTTGTATCAATTATTTACACTACATGCTGTTTTAGAATGATGTATCGGGTCCGTAGGAGGTAGAAGGTCCTAAAGGACCAGGATGACAGATGCAAACTCAGTTAATCTGTGATATGTAATATATACTTTGTTGATATCACAGTAAGCATCACCTGCAACTATTCCAAGAATATAATAATTATACTACTCAGTGTTGATAGGGAGATCGATGTATTCCAACAGGCAACAGGCAACAGGCATTTTTCTTCTCGTTAAAGGTGTGTTCAAATTGAAATGAGTAAAAATCATAACCTTTGTTTGAAAGGTGTAAACGAGTTAAAATCCTTGTCAAAATCATGGTTGACAAGAGGGGACCAGACGTCTAAGGTTCCACATAGTTGCCTGCCTTACAAATGTCAGAAGCCTGTGATCCTGAGTTTTAATGCCACTATGCAAGGATTATGTTACTTGGTTTGTCTGAACTCTACCATGCTTGTGATTTTCACGTAAAGGGTAAACCTGTTTCAAGGATCCCGATCCACAAAACATTCGCAAGCCTATGATAAACTATAGAGTTACGACAAGGCGTAACGTTACGAACGCTTTGTGGATTTTCAGTTTTCCGCCCACACCAAGCTTACACGTCATGGCAGTGTTTGACTGAAACACTGAAAGCAAACTTAAATCCAGTATTCGGACCCATTCTGTGTTATCGTTGTTCAAGGATTTCACCACCAACCCTAAAACCAATAGAGCATAGTTAAACACATGCGTCCTGATTGATTGGCTGCACTGTGACAATAACACAATCCCAAACCTGAAACAAAGTCCAACGATAATGTTTTACTTTGTTAGCTGTGTCTAGATCTCTCCAGAAACAAGTGCGTTAAAACAGTTCCCTGCATCAGAGGGGCACTTTTGCCTTGCAGTCCAATTTGTCAGTGAAGCTGGGATCATTGTGTTCTAAAAGGTCATCCGTCTCCTTGTTGACCTTAGTATGGTCATCTAATTTCAATTTCGGTTCAAATAGTTCTTAAAAACTACGGTTACGTTTAGATTTGAAATTAGTCAGCCATGAAGTTGTGCTCTAACAAAATCTTAGCATTACAAAAATGCAATGAAAATAAGCTTGAAATAAAATTATCATGCTAATATTCAAAATCATTCAATGTTTGCCAAAGCCTATCCGCATCAGTCATCAGTGTATTCTTGTCAACTGAAGTGAACTTTCAAACGCAGAGAGTGCAGTCTTTTCATTGGAAAATCAATTTACTATTAAAACTAACCTGATTAAGTTTAGCAAATATTTGCCACCTGACTGACTGTGGAAATGTCGTGAATAAACTTCTTTCCTATCGCTGACGTGGCTTCTTTTAACGAGTTTGGTCGACTCAATAGAACTGTTTGGAATATCCCAGAAATTGCGTCGATAATGAGACTGCGCGAAATTAACCGTATTGCATTAGATGAGGCGACCCACAGCATGAGAGCAAATGCTAAATGTAAAAAAATAAAATCTTCAGCAAATCGCATACATTGAATTAGCACAGAGACTTCGATAGCCGTGAAGTTTCAATTTGATTTGATAACTTCAGCATTGCTCTGGATGTTTCAGACATGTGTAACGAACAGCCACTGTAGGTTTAGCACCTTTGAAATCTGCCTTGACCACCCCACCCCCAACGTACACCCTGCCTCTCCACCCTCCACCGTCACCTGAAAGTGCACCATTGCCCCTGCTTTTCTCGATCACAGCGACGTACAAAAGGTGCAACTCGATTGTTGGCAGGACATTGTGATAACATGGGTAAACAAGACACAGAGTAAATGCATACAGTCTACCGTAAGAAGTTCAGGTTTGCTCTGACCCATTCAGACTCGTCTTGATGGTTTTACACGACCCTAGACGAACATTTTGAGTTAGTGCAGATTGAATCTCATGTATATTGTCTTATGTTTTACAGCGAGAGGATCCAATCTCTTCCATTGCTGCAGAGATATCACCATCAATACCTGAAACAACGTTGACAACACATTGATGAAATGCTATGTTTTACCGTGCAGATAGTTCAGATATGCAGGATGAATGACGGGGACACACAAATCTGTCACAGAAGATGCTTTTCCTTGATCATTAATTGCTCGTCCTTTACAGTTCCCGGTAGTTTATGCATTAGAGTTTTTTCAAAACATAAATATGCGTCCTACGCGGTGCTGTCATTCTTGGCACTCCTCTTGTCTCCATATCAGTCAGCTAGCGTATTGTGTAGTCAGATCAAATGAGGGCTTGTGTCTCTCCTGATGGTTTGGTTTTGCCTCACTCTTCAAGGGGGATTCCTGGCTAGGAATGATTCCCAGCAGCACGCTGAGGTCGTAAGTCGCGACTTAATGGATCAGGTTGGCAGGATCACAGGTTTGTCCGGCCAAGACTCGATTATTCATAGGTCGACATCATACAGCTGACAAATTGCTAACTTTTGCGACAAAAACAAATAAAAATCTTTTTTTTTCAATAATCAATTCTCCAGGCAACCTCGTACTTGGGTAAGATGAGTGTAGAAGGGCATCAATCCATTTTGTGGTGACCTGTTATTGTATATGTCAAACCTTTTGGCATAATGCCCCTTTCTGTGTAAAGTGCAGTAAGACAGTGTAATATGGATACTCTACTTTGACACATGATGCCGACTCCAAGCCAACCAGACCTGGTGTTATCTCTATAATGCAATCTTGGATTCAAACCTACGACAAGCGGATCTTGGTACAGCTAAGGGATACAACTGTGCACTTTGAGTTACTGTTGTTTGCAGCTGTAGTTCATCCTTCCGCTCCAGAGGGAGAAGTGTAAGTATACGCCCTTTGCATTTCCTTCTGTCTGTCTGTTCATTCTTGACACTCTTTCTGTCACTATGTCAGTCAGCTAGCGTATTGTGTAGTCAGATCAAATGAGGGCTTGTGTCTCTCCTGGTGGCTTGGTTTTGACTCACTCTTCAGTTTTCTACATGGGGATTCCTGGCTAGGAATGATTCCCAGCAGCATGCTGAGGTCGTAAGTCGCGACTTAATGGATCAGGTTGGCAGGTTTGGTGCCTTGTTTGATACGATATCATCGTATCATGGGAAGCCACACACAATGTCAGTCACAGGTTTGTCCAAGACTCGATTATTCATAGGTCGACATCATACAGCTGACAAATTTGCTAACTTTTGCGGCAAAAAACAAAACAAAACGAAATCCTTATTTTCTTCAATAATCAATTCTCCAGGCAACCTCGTGCTTGGGTAAGATGAGTGAAGAAGGGCATCAATCCATGTTGTGGTGACCAGTTATTGTCTATGTCAAACCATTTGGCATAATGCCACTTTCTGTGTAAAGTGCAGTAAGACAGTGTAATATGGATACTCTACTTTGACACATGATGCCGACTCCAAGCCAACCAGACCTGGTGTTATCTCTATAATGCAATCTCGGATTCAAACCTACGACAAGCGGATCTTGGTACAGCTAAGGGATACAACTGTGCACTTTGAGTTACTGTTGTTTGCAGCTGTAGTTCATCCTTCCGCTCTAGAGGGAGAAGTGTAAGTATACGCCCTTTTGTATTTCCTTCTGTCTATCTGTATAATATACACACAGAAAGGCATCACACGTCTTGGTGCATCTTGATATCCCATCGCTTACAGGAGAGATGTCATAAACATAACCGTATATTATCAAAATATTATGAACGTGTCATATACCCCGCAGACATTCTTCCGCGCTGTTTTTGTGCTCACTTTTGTCAACACACAAATTGGGGAGTCGTTATCAGATGATCGCCTTGACGTCTTTCACTCTAGGAGATTACGTACATTCTACCCACAACCCATGCGCCTCCCAAAAGGATGGCATACACATACTATGGCCAGTATTTGCTTTCGATCGCAAGTTTTCCTTCAATTTAATGTATGAGTGAATGACTAATGATTCGAGTCAGATGAATTTGTCTTCATCAGCTGATAAATGTCAACGTCAAACTTTAAGTCGTAAGGATCGTCCTGCTGCACTGATCCAACCGTTCACCATACGGATTTCTGCATACAACCATACGTTTATGACATGGACTTGAAGATATGAGTCATTAAGTTATACAAAACGTTTAGTTTCATTTATGTGCATGGTGTTTATGGTCTGGTGTGGTTTGTTCAAGCCGATTGGTGTCAGTTTTGAAAGCATTTGTTTTGTTTCGTTTCATTTGTTTGACGGTAACTGGTCAATATTTGCTGCTGTAATAAGGTTATACCAATTGTAGGAATCATTCTGCATGAACGCTTAAAGTAGCGGTGTTGCTTCTTGTTTGGATATTACACATTTAGGCGTTTGAGTAGCATCAAAGGTGGCGGAACTACTAGGGATCAGGGCCAACCTTTCTTACAACCAGTGCGTCTATTGTGCGCCTGTGATAGGCGATATAGTGATGATTCATCGTTTACGTCTAGGTTCTAGTTGGTATTGTTTCCACGATTATTCTTTGGGGGAAGACCTATTTAGACAGGCGCTTATTGTTCTTTGTCATCAGAAAATATACAGTGCAGGCAGCTTATACATAACAAGTAGATGGCGAGTCCTGCCAAAGCCCTTATTATTCCTGGGCAATGGTTTGGTTCGGATAAATAGGGTCTCTTTGCGGCAATGTTTTGGGTCTAGAAAAACCCAACAAACATTGGAAGTTATTCAGGGCAATGTTCTGGGTTCCTTAATAATGGCAGATGATTCAGGGCATACTCCTGGGTTTGAGCTGTTCAATGGCAGTGTTTAGGTTCCTCGTTAACAGGAGCTGATTCAGAGCTTCAAGTTTTGGTATAGAGTAATCAGGGGCAGATTCTGGCAATGTTTTATGTTCCTTGTTAACAGGATCTGTTTAATGGCAGTGTTTAGGTCCCTTGTTGACAGGAGTTATTTAATGGCACAGTTTAGATTTCTTGCTAACAGGACCTGTTTAATGGCAGTGTTTAGGTTCCTTATTAATAGGAGCTGATTATGGCAATGTTTGGAATTCCTTGTTAACAGGGACTATTTAATGGCAATGTTTAGGTTCCTTGTTAACAGGAGCTGATTAATGACAATGTTTTCTGGTTTCCTTATTACCAGGAGCTCATTAATGACAATGTTTTCCCTTGTTAACAATAGTTGACAATACTGTATTGGCTGGTGTTTATTCGCCAGACGTACAAAAGCATTGTTATCAGTGGTCAGGTTTACAGAATATCACACGACTGAAGGATATGTTCTTGTCTGGTCTGGCATACAATAGATGCTTCTGGGACAAATGTAAGCATGATTGTGAAGGGGTTCGATTTACAGTATTTCTGTTTCTCCAAATTACAAAATGAAAAAGCTATACATATTCTTGTGGCTAGACTACGAATAACTTAAATTCCTCCCGGTTTGCAACAAATGAATCTATCTAATCTTTAATTTAAATCTCGAGACATTTCACCACTACGTTTGCGATTGTTTCATCGATTACTCAGCAATAATGTTTGAATGTGAAGACTCCTAGACTGATCTATGCGGCGTCAACTGACGCCGAAATCCACAATGCTTTACAGACTCACATGCGATACATAACTCCGTCTATCCCAAACAGATTGTCCATCAATCCAATCCATTACCGCACATGATTGTTGCATATTTATCAAATCTGACATTTCAAGAAATTTCATTCCCAAATTTGACTTATGGAATTTCTTGAATTCTTATCGAGAATTTCCTTCGTTTCGAATTCTTGTTTCACATTTTGGCTTGAGATAAATGATTTCTCTGAAATATTCCCCTCGGGTGTGACAGGTCCCAATATATCATGAACTCGGTGGATTCATCTAAAAGTCTAAAATCAACATTCTTTAATCAAAACCAATTTGGTTAAAGCAATAGTGACATGATTCTCCCTTGTCTAAAAGATATGTATGTAATATGTATTCACAAATAGCGGTTCTAATTGTAGCTATTGTCTCCAATGTTTTGTCGACGATAGCTGAACTGGATGACATTTCGACTTCAATCCAAATAAACCAATTACTGTGCACACCTGCAGAACTCATGTAATGTCCCAGCTCGCCACGTGTACAGCAATGGTTTGAAACCCCTCATGGACACGGTCTACTGCGCGTGATGTTCAGTATCTAATAATAACAATAACATCAACGATAATAATTACTAATAAATCAAAGCCGCCAATGTTTATGTTCTACCAACCCCTTTTTTATTTTTTGGTTTTGTGTTGATTGGACAAAACATGAAATCCAGGGTATTGATACACTCACACTAATAATCCTGTCAGACAATATATCCCATACATTGCACTCTTCCTTTAATCGCCTATGTTTATCAGTTATAATGGGAGGGCGTGGTTTGATTAACGTGGAGGCTCATTATGACAGAATCTTATTGGTTACTTTTGCACGCATGTATATATTTGTCTGATGATCCTCTTGTAAAGCATTGCAAAACTCTGATGAAACAAAACCAAGGCATTAAATGATTTTTGTTGAGCGAACCAAAGGTGCTGAACAAATCAATGTCGAGGGTGTTTTTGTTGATGGTTCAGTACCGCTGGACAGAAATGAATGTCAGTCCAATGAAGAACCGTGTCGGCATGGGCTGGGTTTTCAAGGGTAGACGTTCTCAATGACTACTGCGTCAAGTTCATGTGCAATGTGTTGAGGGAGCAGTAACCCGTCATTGTGTCTTTGCGTCAAAATGTAAATATCAAATGTAGATCATGCTTTGTATTTAATGGAACTGCCCAACGTCCTGTCAGTGGATGCCCACCGCAGGCACAGATACAGTATTTTCAGTGACATGATGCCGTGGCTTACCATTTGCGTCGTTCTTGTAGTTTAGAGGTCCATCCATGTTATGACCCAGAACATGTAGAATGACAATCATAAAGTTCTTTGGAATAGGCCCACAGACATCCATACCAACAAACCTGACCTTGTCGTTTTAGCTAAAGCCAATGGAGTGGGTGAGTTTAGTTGTACGCCTATTTCAGCAATATTACAGCAATATCACGGCGGGGGACACCAGAAATGGGTTTCACACATTGTGTCCATGTGGAGAATCGAACCCGGGTCTTCAACGTGACGAACGAAGGCTTTAACCACTAGGCTACCTCTACGCCCCCAAACCGATGGAAATCATTAGTACCATTGTGTTTTGTGTGAGTGAGTTTAGTTTTACACCGCACTCAGCAATATTCCAGGTCTGTAAATAATCTATTCTGGACCAGACAATCCAGTGATCAACAGCATGAGCATCGATCTACGCAATTGGGAACCGATGACAAGTGTCAACCAAGTCAGCGAGTCTGACCACCCGATGCCGTTAGTCGCCTCTTACAATAAGCGTGGGTACTGAAGATCAATTTTAACCCTGATCTTCGAGGGCCGTGTTTTGTGTGCCTTTGACACTAATGTGATTTCTTGAGAAACAACTATCCGCAAATGCCTGCTGAAATGCCACGCCGACATCCCAAGTACCAAATTGTCAGACCACCACTGTTCTTCCTGCCATTGGTTTCGTAAATCATAATTTCTTGACTGACATTGAGAGACAGCCCTCTGATACTCTGTGTGTTGTGGAATCTTCACATATATTGTCAGCCTTATCTCGGAGAATCCTTTTTCGCTGTCTGGTCTGATGAGCAATGGCCCGGAGCTGATAATGAGCCCAATATATGGAGACTGACTGTGCCTTGCTGACCCAAACCCTCCTTTGCTACGTTTATCTATCATCATCTATAAAAAGACTGATCATAATAATCCAAACTAAGGTATGCTCAAAGCGCCTAGAATACAACAGGGAATCACAGTTTGCATGAGATTCGTTAGGTAATTTCATACCGTGGCGTACATAAGAGTATCGGTGCGGTTTTTAGAAGATATCTTGCAAACAAGCACGTCGTGATATGTCTTGAGTTTAAAGTAAAATAAACAACCAAGAAAGTGTTCCTTGTTTAATGCACTAGATTGATTCACTGGAAGTTAACAAAGACAATCTATTAAGTCTACACCATGTATGTTAACATTACATTTACGTTATTTTATTAACCAATTTATATGTGAATATGCTTCTGGAGACCGTTAAATGTCAACAGACAGTCCTCTTGAGAGCATGGCGGTGTTGACTTAATAAATAGCATCCTTACACTAGCAATTTACAGATTTCTTTGTACAGATAGATCTTACCAGAGCCATTTTGTAAACACCATTCACAACAACTGCCAAAGGGGGCTTGAAGGAAAGCACTTGACTTAAAAAGCCAGTCCCTCTTGTCGTGGAAGCTCTTCGGGATGACTAAACACGACATGAAGTGGAGCCACGTGTGTCAAGCAAGAATAAATATGGACTTTAATGAAGCCAACAACATCGATAATTGTACACATGTTTTGTAGCTGCGGGTGACATGCTACATATTGCAAAGTTACACGCAAGATCTTGAGTAAAACCATCTCCATGACAGGCATGCAGAAGGACGTTGTTGAACACTTGAAGACGTCAATGTGAAGGACGTTCCCGAATAACTGAAAATGTTGAGTTCACTCATCACATGAGACCCTTGAAGATCCGGGTTAGAACTGATCTTCAGCAACCCATGCTTGTTATAACAGGCGACTAACGGGATCGGGTGGTCAGGCTCGCTGACCTGGTTGACACATGTCATGATGTGTCAACACCGCAACAATATGATGTCAGTATCTCAATACCTCATTAGCATAACGGCAATACTTCAGTGAAACAGTGATGCTATCAAGATAGCTGGAGTAAGGTACAGCAGTATTGATAAAGAAACTATTAGTGCCATCATGGAGTCGGAGGTATAGACATCCACTGGACCAGGGAAACCAAGCGAACAACTGACCATTCCTTGTACACAAGTTGTGCTGGTCACCTGACCCTGATGTGTACTGCATGACTGGTCACCTGACCCTGATGTGTACTACATGACTGGTCACCTGACCCTGATGTGTACTGCATGACTGGTCACCTGACCCTGATGTGTACTGCATGACTGGTCACCTGACCCTGATGTGTACTGCATGACTGGTCACCTGACCCTGATGTGTACTACATGACTGGTCACCTGACCCTGATGTGTACTGCATGACTGGTCACCTGACCCTGATGTGTACTACATGACTGGTCACCTGACCCTGATGTGTACTACATGACTGGTCACCTGACCCTGATGTGTACTACATGACTGGTCACCTGACCCTGATGTGTACCACATGACTGGTCACCTGACCCTGATGTGTATCACATGACTGGTCACCTGACCTTGATGTGTATCACATGACTGGTCACCTGACCCTGATGTGGACTCACCTGACCCTGTGTACTACATGACTGGTCACCTGACCCTGATGTGTACTACATGACTGGTCACCTGACCCTGATGTGTACTACATGACTGGTCACCTGACCCTGATGTGTACTACATGACTGGTCACCTGACCCTGATGTGTACTACATGACTGGTCACCTGACCCTGATGTGTACTACATGACTGGTCACCTGACCCTGATGTGTACTACATGACTGGTCACCTGACCCTGACGTGTACTGCATGATTGGTCATCTCACCCTGATGTGTACTATAAAAATCTTGTACTGTTCACATGCATTTCCAATGAATACTGTTAGATGTCTACGTTTGCACAGCTTCATAAATATTGGCCTGTGATACATTTTTTGGCTATAGCCATTGTTTGACTTAGGGGTCAAGAGACCTCGGTACCAGACAGTAACAGATTACCAAGCAATTCACTTCCAGCGGTCTAAACCAACTTCAGTAGATGCCTCTCACGGGTTAAAAACAGTCTGGAAACTAAAGTAATGAATCAAGCGTCCTACAGCCCGAAGCAAACTTTCCGAAATTGACCTTCAATCTGTCCAAACTCCAATGTGTTCTGATGACATATCTTCACCATAATCAGGTACTTTCACCTTGTGGGCAATTCTGACCTGTGTAAAACCTTATTTGAAAAATTGAAAAGTCCTTTTTCATTAAGGTTTTTATTTCTTTGCCTGCCTGCCTGGAGAAATTTGCAATTGCTTCTATAAAGAAACATTGGCCGTGTATCAGTTGTGTGTACCAGTGTTTGTCTTGACGAAATCCTGCTCGATATTCTGCCATAGGGTGTGAGATTCCAAATGTAATTGTTAGGCTGCCGATAACAGCCTGGGTATAAACCACCGTGTCTTGTTTTCTCCTTAAACAACCACGATTTGTTCTACAAATACTAACCCCTGTGGTGGGCAGCGTGGACGGACCTTTCCCCCGACAGACAAGAGCTCGGTGTGTACAGGAGGGTCGGTAGACGTGTCTGGACCCTGACTTCGCGCTTACTGTGCACTCACTGCATTCAGCTGAGTGTCATTGTATGGGTAGATGTTATTTTGGAGAAGGAAATGTTATTTTGGTCTTACCATTAAGATCAAACGTCTGAGATAATACAATGTGGGAGTTACAGGTCGTGACAATGTGCTGCTGTAAAGTGTGAGTCTGCGTTGATTGTTCGTGTGTTGTGATAAGTCATTACAAATAGGGAGCATGTTGCTCTTAGATGCGCTAGTACATCAACATGTCTTTGTGGAAGGCCAACTGGTGCTTTTCTTTGAGGGAATGTAGTTCATCAAACTGAGATATCTGTTCCTCCGGGAACAACGTTTACTGTTCGTAGGCTCTGATAAGTACCCGTAACTGCCTTTTATAAATAAATGTGTTTTACGTTACGGTTGATATTGGGACACAGGTGTAGCTCACTTAGCTAAGGTTCGACTCCAGATATGGGTTCCCACTGGTTCTGGTCTGCTGGCGTAAAGAAACAAATTTACAGATCTGATAACTGTCTGATAAGAGAAAAACAACGCATGTCATATTGTCATCTTGTTGAATGAGTGAGTGAGTTGGCTTTATGGCCGTTTTAAACGGTACGTGCGTCATTGTTTGTTTGTTGGCTGTTAATGCTGCGATCAGCAATATTTCAGCTCAATGATAACCTGAAAGAAAACGTAAGTCTCAACTAGTGTATCCTGTGATTGAAATCGTGCGCATATACGCAGGTAGGAAACGATAACGATACGTACAACAGGTCAGCGTGTCTGACCACCGGATCTCGTTTGTCACTTCTTCTGTCGAGTACGGAATGCTGAAGATCAGGTATAACCGGATCTTCACGGCTTGTCATCACGGTGAGTCAGATTGACGCGGAAGCCTGACGTAATGCAGGTCTTATTCTACGTGTAACACTATGATTTAACACGCAAGCAGAGTATGGTCTTGACAAATCCAGATTAATAATTAGTTTTCAATTGATATTTGATCAACAAATCCTGACACGAAA